>NC_081186.1:132336736-132690887 GCF_029867415.1 Vicia villosa | reverse complement strand
ATACAAAAAGGAATACATTAGAAAGCTTGTAGCAGTACCACGAGAAGGAATCAATTCCGGTTCGACAAAAGCATACAAAAGGATTCTATCAGTGACAGAAAACCGAACCATATGATAACAGAAGAAAAAGCGGTTCAGTAACCAGTCAGCTCACCAAATCAGTTCAACAAAAAAAAAACATACCTGAATCAAACCAATATTTATACCTCAGTACCATACCATCTAAGCAAGCCAAAATTCTATTAAACCCAAATTCCAACTAACCTTTCTTACAATTACTAATAGTTATGAGTTAATCTTTTCTTTGGCTTTTAACTAACATTTTCATAACAAACTTTCTAACAGTCATAACAGAAAACTAACTCCCTAACTGTCATAACCAACTAACCAATTTCTAATGGCTTTTAACCTATTTCAAACTAACCTCTAACCAACCTGTCCAACTGTTCTAACAGAATTTTCAGCACATAACTAACCTCCTAACCGATTCAGTTACAAACTCCTAACTACCAAAAATCAGTTACAGCCCATAACTACCTCTAACCAATTGTAACAGAATTCAACATAAAAATCAGAGATTGGAACTAACCTGAAGAAACCTATATAACAGAGTCAGCTTCCATTCTTCACTGGACCACCCTTCACATTCATTCACCTTCTCTACCACTCTGTTTCTTCAACAATTCATCATCTTCAGAACTATTCTTCACCCTCCATCATCTTCATCCCCACCACTCTCTCGATTCATCTCTGCACCTTCTCCATCACTCTGCTCTTTCATCACTCTCTCTGAACCACCTTCTTCACACAACCATCTTCTCCACAATTCTTCACGTCACCTTCCACCCTTCATCACCACCGCACAATCATCTTCAACAATTCTCAAACCTTCATCATTCATCAAACCTCACCCTCACCATCACTATACGCTCATCTCCATTGTTGAGCAGAGATTCAACCTCTGAAACTCTGCTACAACAGAGCTAAGCCTTCACCTTCAATCCCTCAACCTCGCAGCAACAACGGAAATCGAATCATGATGAAGAAAGAGTGAAACAAGAAGAGAAGAAGATAGCGCAAGCGAAAAGGAAAAGAGGTGCACCTGAATTGAAATTCTCCGACGCGTTTATTTCGCCAGCACACAGTCGTCGAAGAGTCACCGGAACTGCTCCGGTAGGTAACTCCCTTTAAACTCTGTTTTCTCCGATTCTCTAGCTTGATTGATGCTGTTTGTCACTCCACTTCGCACGTTCTCCCGTCAATTGCGAGATTTTCGCTCCGATTAGGGGAGTTAGGGTTAGGTGTTCGAATCATTCGATCCGGCCGTTTGCGTACCATTCAGGAGAAATTGATAAGGGGTTTGTGTTTAGGATCGGAAATGAGTAGGGATTTATGTTTACGGGGTGATGATTAGAGACGGTGATTCACGGCGGCGCTTATCGCCAGAAACCGCACGAAACGAGAGAGTGAGAGTTCTGAGAGAAGGAAGGGGGAACGACGCTCGTTCTGACCCTAAAGTCCTTTTATTGCTTTAATTAATTCCCTTTTTATTATTATTGTTAATCAAAGAGTAATTAAGTGTTAATGTGGTATTAATTGAGTGTTAATGAAGAGTTTGCATCAATGATAAAGTCTGATGATAATTAGGATGAATGGATCGAACACAATTAAGTCTGGGCCTTCACCACGAAATTGCTTTTCTCACCCCCTGTGGCTCAGTGCATCGTTTTTGACACTAAGCAAAATCTGAACAAAAAACCAAACTTTTGGGCCCAGCGCCTGCACTACTTTTCACACCCATGAGTTCAGCTTTCACCCCCCGGTTCCTTTTAATTTTCAATTTAATTTTAATTAGTTTTTTGCCATTTTCTTTTAGTTGATCAATTGCTAATTTTTCCACTAATGTTTAGATTTGTAATATAATTTTTGACACATAAAGATGCACATGAAAATATTAGTTTAGGCTTGTATTGTAACTCTTTTTGTTTGATTAGAATTCTTGTTTTTGTCATATAAAAGAATCAATAAAAATAGTATCTTTTAATTCATTTTGTGCATTATTTTGAATCATGTTTTGTATCATATTTTTAAGTGCTTCTCTTAGCCGTTTTACACTAATTTGGTATCATTTTACTTGTATTCTCGATCTCTGCTTATGCTTGTAATTTCGTTCATTTAATCCTAACATTTAGGTATAATCATAACATTAGGCTAGTTGATCATTTTAGGCTAGTTTTCCTTTCCCTTTCAACTTTTAAAACATTAATAAAGGACGACGCGAATCATGCTTTTTTTTTTAGTGTGAAAGAAATGATTGGGGCGTAGGCCCCGATGTATGTTCTTTCCCACTTAGCGGAAGAGAAATGATTGAGGCGTAGGCCTCGGTGTATTTCTTAACCGTTATTTAGAGAAACGATTGTGGCGTAGGCCTCGATGTGCATTCTCTAAATATTCAAAAATTGTATTTCATTTAGAGAAACGATTGTGGCGTAGGCCTCGATGTGCATTCTCTAAATATTCAAAAACTGTATTTCATTTAGAGAAACGATTGTGGCGTAGGCCTCGATGTGCATTCTCTGAATATTCAAAAAAACTCCTTTTTTATGGCATGATTCAAGTCACAAATTAATTTCCCTTAAAAGACACCCAACCAAAAACATTTCAAAATATCTAATAAAGGCCCAGACCTAAACAAAGTAAGGAAATGATGCGAAGCCTTGTAGTGGGTTTTCGTCCATCATGGAATTACACCTAAAAGACACAAACCAATTTCTCTCTTCTCTCTCTTGCCTCCGAGGCATTCTTTCTCTTGCCTTCAGGGCATTCTTCCTCCTAATCGGACACGTTATTTCCGCTCCATTCCCAGCTTAGGACTCCAGAGGTCGAGCAGCGGAGTGTGAATGTAACTGTTCAACTAAAAAACACAAAAACAAACAAAACTAAAGAGCCGAACTACGGCGCTCTGATTCCTGAAAAGGATACGTAGGCATTAGGTCGCGGGGCCTAAGCGAGCACAACTATTTAAAAACCTTATTTTCCCCGTGTTTCTTTTCTTTCATCTGCATGCATTCCCTTAGTAATTAAGCTTTAGATTTATACACCCTTTAGATGTCAACAAACATAGGTGGATACCATCGAGTACGATGGGCGTGAGGGGTGCTAGTCCCTTCCCCTCGCGTAACCGACTTCCGTACCCTATCTCTGGTCGCAAGACCTTCTCTTATCCTTATTTCAGGTTTTCTGATATTCCTTTCCCTTATGGGATAAATATATTGGTGGCGACTCTGTTGTTCATTTTCGCGAGCGTGCGACAGCTGGCGACTCTGCTGGGGACGTGATAGACCTGTGCTGGTCCATTCTTAGTGATTCGATCCTAGCCTTTGTTTGTTTCTTTTCTTTGGGTGTTTTTTTTTTTTTTTTATATGTTTACATCCTGTATATATGTGTACATATCATGTTTATTTCTATTTGCATATCATATTTACTTTCCGCATGCATCTGGACTATATTATGGGTCCCCGTGGGGGCCACATATTTTCTCTCTGTTTGCAGGTTGGGTGGGATGTTCTATGAGGTAAAAGGCCCAATACACAGGCTATGAGTGCACTCTAGGGACCCTAGGATAGAGTGGGAGCATAGTTTGTCTCGAGGTGTACGTCTCGGGATGGATTATGTGACTACGAGCAGAGTAGTGGTTTCAAACGGAGGTATTATCGTCACCCGCATCCGCGCTGTGATGGTACTTACCTTCGGGCGGACCGTATACTGCGTTTCATGACCTTACCCTGACCTAGACTACACCCGTGAGTGGGGAGGGAATCATATTCTTTACAGGTGCATGTTCTGTTGGTGACTATTGGTTCTCCTGGTACTCAAAAGGCGTCGAACCTTTGATCCTGGGACATTTGACTTATACAGAAGTTTTATATCAGTTATCTATTAGAATCAACGTCGAACCTCTGAATCTGGAGGATTCGACCTTATTTGACTTATGCAAAGGTTATCTATCAGAATCAACGTCGAACCTCTGAATCTGGAGGGTTCGACCATCTTTGACTTATGCACAAGCTATTTATCCAGAAAGCAACGTCGAACCTCCGAATCTGGAGGGTTCGACCATATCTTATTGACCATGAGAAGCTGTTATCCAAGAAGCCTTGATCCTTGATCCTGATTTATGCTGCATTTGCATCTTCATTAACATTTTTACATTCATGCATGTGCATCCATGGTTACCAAGACTCTTACCACTCTTCCTCTCCATCAGATCAGTCAAAACGATTCCTCCACACCGATATCTGACAAGAGCTCACAGAAGAAGAATCATGGAGAATTACGAACAAGATCAAGCTGCCATTAGAGAAGAGATGGATCAAATGAAAACTAAGGTCGATGCTATCCTGGAAGCTATCCAAGCCTTGCGAACTGAAAGGGTTCCTGCTACACAAGAGATTCCCGTTGTCGGTAACCAAGCTGCTGCTAGCCAACTTGAGGTCGTTCCACCTTCTTCTACTCCATTTGAGTTCCAAGCAAGGACTAATGCTACTCTTGGGATGCCATTCAACTTCATGACTGTTGATACCCTTGGAGCTCCAAACCAAGGTGGGACTATACCCGTGACTTCTGGAGCAATGACTATGGCTGATCCCGTCTTCCCATTCCCTGTGCCACCTTCTCAAACAGAGATTCCTATTCCTGCTTTCTGTGGTACTCGTTCTGCTAATCCAGAAATGCAAACAATACCAACTGCTGAAAGAGCTCGACCCGTTGAGAAATCTGCTGAGAAGTACAAAATCCTTGAGGAAAGAATTCGAGCCATTGAAGGATTTAGTGCCTATGGGATGGATGCTGAGGATATGTGTCTAGTTCCTAATCTGGTTGTCCCTCCTAAGTTCAAGACTCCCGACTTCCAGAAGTACAAGGGTTTGAGCTGTCCGAAGAGCCATATCATCATGTATTGTCGTAAGATGGCTTCTCACATCCACAACGACTCATTGCTCATTCATTACTTCCAAGATAGCTTATCTGGGGCATCTCTGAACTGGTATATGAATCTGGAGCGTAATAGAATCCGATCTTGGAAGGATTTGTCTGATGCTTTCCTCAAGAAATATCAGTATAACATTGATATGGCACCGACTAGGTTGCAACTTCAAAATCAAGTGCAAAGGACCAATGAGACATTCAAAGAGTATGCTCAAAGGTGGAGAGAAATGGCTGCTCAAGTGAATCCACCACTTTCTGAATCCGAACTGGTTGACATGTTCATGAACACTCTTTAAGGACATTACTATGAGAGAATGGTTGGTAGTGTTTCTTCTGGTTTCTCCGATCTAGTCAGGATTGGTGAAAGAATTGAGAATGGTTTGAAAATTGGTAAGATCCAGAATCCCGCCAATGCTGCTGCCACAAACCAATATGGGTACAAGAAACCTCAGGGTAACTTTGTCAAGAAGAAAGAAGGCGAGACCAGTGCCACCTATGCTCAAGATCAAGCTCCTTGCTATCAAGTGGCCGCCACCGCCCCTCAAGCTTATGTGGCACCTGTTGGTCAACAACCTTGGGTCCCTTATCAACAATATGTCCAACAACAACAACAAGGTTTCCAACAACAAGGTTATCAGCAGAGACAAGGTCAACAGAGGCAGAATAGGCCTAAAAGGGTGTATGATCGTGTACCAATGACCTATAGCCAACTTCTCGCTACCTTGCTCGACCTCAAACTGGTTCAATTAGCGGAAGCTAGGCCTCCTCCTGATCCCCTCCCTCCAAATTACAAGATTAATGCCAAGTGTGAATTCCACTCAGGAGGATCTGGTCACACTACTGAAGAGTGCAGAGTTCTAAAAGACAAAGTTCAGGATCTGCTTGACGCAAAAGAGATTACATTCACACCTGCGGCACCTAATGTGGTCAACAATCCCATGCCACCTCACAATGGAGCTTCCACCAGTGGAACATGAAGACTTTTATGTTTGTCAGAAAACATTTCATTTGCATTAGAATAAGGCCAAACTTGCCATTGTATAGATTTCTTTAGTATTTTCAATTGTACTACTTTTGTTGTTATCAAGTACTATCCATTGTAAGAAACTCATTTTGTTTGAATAAATAAAAATGTAATATACATGTTTTTCTCAAATCATTTCATCTTTGTCATTATGTTCATTGATACTTCACTCATTTGTCTTAAGCAACTAAAAAAGGAGAATGATGAAAATCAAAAACACATGAATCACTAATTGTATGCTTTTGGAACAAAGGTCCTGCTGACGATGTACAGGCATTGTTTCAATTCCTAAACACCGGAGTTATAAGGGAGTGAAACCTTCGTCAACCCCTTTGAGCCTAAGGAGTAGTAGTTTCTTTTCAAAAAAATACAAAACCCTCAATTTTAACCAGGGGCAGGGTAGTCTTCAGTTAGTGCGACCGAGCGCTCAACTTTCAGGTATTCCATCAGAGGATCAATTACATCTCATCTCTCGCAACAAAAAAGGAAGAATACAATCCACAATGGATGTCTCCCAATCACAAAGAAGAAGGCAGTCACAACCTTTTCATCAAGTCAATCATAAATGTCATACAACTTGTTCCCGAACGAGACGAAAAGAATGAAAAGAAAGTTATGAATCATGATCAAAAAAGAAACAATATCCCGCTAAGTCAAAAGAAAAAGAAGCTTTTAAGCAAAAGACTTAGGCAAAAATTAGGGCATATCCCGCTGGACAACGGAAACCAAAATCAAAAGAAAATCTTTGTCCAGGCAAAAGTTAGGGAAAGTAAAAAACAAAGCAAAAGAAAAATCCTCCAAGGGACAAGTTGTTGTGACCATCAACAAAAGAATCAAAGGGTGGCTGCCACTTCCGCCAAAGCCATAAAGGATCCTCATCCATCACAATCCTTCCTGAAAGGCGAACATTCGTGTCAAACTAACTGAACATAGGATTGGAGAACATCACGAAGAAGGGGTGGGTTAAGTAGAATTTGAGCCTTTATCCTTTGTTTCTTAAACCATGAACCCGGCCACGTTACAACCCTCAAAAGTCCTAATTGAAGCAGGGTTCGTTCCGAAAGCATACAAACTGTAAAATCATGTCAAACTGACTCCTAATGTTGCTGTGTCACTTGTGTTAGTATCAGTATAACATTTTGACAAATAAAACTTTTTCTTTGAGATTAACATGTGCATTGCATTCTCATTATCTTTTTCAAAATAGAATTGTCTCTAATTTGAAAGCAAGTACTTGATACCAAGGAAAGTTCAACATTGAAATCCCATCGAGTAATCTTACAAAGGTAAAGGTTGGTCATCCACTAAGCAAATATGTGAAGAATCCATTTGGTGGAAGAGTTCCTTTCAATATGGGGCATTCATCCATGATCTACACTAGGGCAGACCATCACAAATCTCCATGATCCAAGCATTATCAAAGTACTATCTCAAGAGATCATACACGCTGGGGCAAGCTAGTAACAATTCATCTCTTCATCTTCAATCAAGTGTCAGATATCAAGACAAGTGTCGAGGAGTTAAGCAATCCATCTCACCTTCACAAGTTCTATCCTTCAAGCAATGACCTTTCCACAAAGGCATCCTCCATCCACTCCTTACATCTTGGAAACAATCATTACACTCATAATCATACATACATCATGCATATCATTGCATTTTCATTATCATTTTTCCCACATGATCCAATCATTAATAAAGCAGGGGCATCCACCTTATTTTGAATCAAGCAGAGTTTCAGAACCCCACCTAATCTATTCCTCACACAAAGCGGAAACCCTGATCAATCAATACACTGCATATAGAATCCATAACATCGCATCTCCAAAAGTGCACAAATAAATCAAACATTGCATATGAAGCATAAGCCAAGTTACTCATCAGATGAGGTCCCTACAAAGTATTCAAGTTGATATTCCACTGGATCACTCAGAGTTACCATTGTGATGTCATCTCCCGAAGTCAATCATATTCATCTTTCTTCAACCCAGAGTTGATGTTTTTGCTCAACCCAGAGTTGACGGTTATCTTCTTGCTTTCCCACTCAACCCAGAATTGACGGATATATCTTTTCTTTTTCCCATTCAACCCAGAGTTGACGGTTACCTTTTATTCAATCCAGAGTTGATCCTTTCCTTTTCCTACTCAACCCAGAGTTGACGGTTATCCTTTGTTCAATCCAGAATTGACTTCTTTGTTCATCTTTTCCCACTCAACCCAGAGTTGACGGTTATCTTTTCTCTTTCCCACTCGACCCAGGGTTGACGGTCATCCTTTGTTCAATCAAGAATTGACTTCTCTTCCTTTTCCCAACCAACCCAGAGTTGACGGTTATCTTTTGTCCTTTCCCACTCAACCCAGAGTTGACGGTTATCTTTTATTCAACCTAGAGTTGATCTCTTTCCCACTCAACCCAGAGTTGACGGTTATCTTTTGTCCTTTCCCACTCAACCCAGAGTTGACAGTTATCCTTTGTTCAATCCAGAATTGATTATTTCTCCCTGCCACTCAACCCAGAGTTGACGGTTATCCTTTATTCAATCCAGAATTGATTTCATCTTTTCCTTCTCAACCCAGAGTTGACGGTTACCTTGTTCATTTTTCTCACTCAACCCAGAGTTGACAGTTATCCTTTGTCTTTTCCCACTCAACCCAGAGTTGACGGTTATCTCTCGTCTTTCCCACTTAACCCAGAGTTGACGGTTATTCCTAATTGTTCATCTTTCCTCTTTCGACCCAGAGTTAAATTACCTTCTCGCAACCCAGAGTTGATGTCTATCTCTTGTTTTCAACCCAGAGTTGATTTTCTTTCCTTGCTTTCTTTGTCAACCCAGAGTTGGTGTTTATTTCATTTCTGACTCAGTTAATTTGATCAATCCAGAATTGATACACTTCTCCTCAGTGGAGTTGACACCATCTTTTCCCCAGTGGATCCTATCTCTCATAAGGCAAATTTTCAGGTTCTCTTGATATTTAATCTTCTTCTACCTTGAATGATCGAAAGGCTAGCGCCAATCTCACCTTCCGGTTTAAGACGATTAAATAGGGGCAGCTGTTGCACCCCAAAATTTGCCCATCTAATTTTATTTTTTATTGGCTAAATTTCACATTCATATGCAGTCGCACTAGGTCATCTAACATAACTCATTCATTCATTAAAATATCGGCTTGGTAAGGGGATCAAGGATCTTGAAATTAGAATATTCATTATTGATGCAAACGGATTCGTATCTACAATTATCCTACGGAGTATTGAGATTTAATTGGAATACGCTATGATACAAGGCATTTTATTTAATCAACTGGTTTGATAATGATACATGGAGATTTCATAGGAGCTCATTGTCATTCAAGAGGAAGCAAACTAAAGCATTTTATACAAATGATTATTACAAGTTTTCAACAAGGATATGCAATTAGCTGTTACAAAAAGCATCAGTACACAAAAGTAAATAAATCACAACTTCATGTCAGTCCACTACATCAATACTACACCATTCGCCTATTTGCCAAGCTTGCACGCTTCCTCGACGGCTTGGTGGCTTGCTCAAAATCGTAGTATCAATTCCATGTCAAAAGTCTATTGAAGCTTGCATCGTCCTCCGTCACAAGCGCACCTGCTGCGAGTTAATTAAAGAAAAAAAAAAGAACATTTCAATCCTATTGCAGTCAGTGATGGAAATAGTGAGAACCCGCACCACATCGGTTCCGAACCGGCATCAAACAAGTTATTAAAATTCTGCAAGGAGAAAACTGAATCAAAACCAATAAACAAAGGCAAGCATATACAATCCAAGGCACATATACAAAAAGGAATACATTAGAAAGCTTGTAGCAGTACCACGAGAAGGAATCAATTCCGGTTCGACAAAAGCATACAAAAGGATTCTATCAGTGACAGAAAACCGAACCATATGATAACAGAAGAAAAAGCGGTTCAGTAACCAGTCAGCTCACCAAATCAGTTCAACAAAAAAAAAACATACCTGAATCAAACCAATATTTATACCTCAGTACCATACCATCTAAGCAAGCCAAAATTCTATTAAACCCAAATTCCAACTAACCTTTCTTACAATTACTAATAGTTCTGAGTTAATCTTTTCTTTGGCTTTTAACTAACATTTTCATAACCAACTTTCTAACAGTCATAACAGAAAACTAACTCCCTAACTGTCATAACCAACTAACCAATTTCTAATGGCTTTTAACCTATTTCAAACTAACCTCTAACCAACCTGTCCAACTGTTCTAACAGAATTTTCAGCACATAACTAACCTCCTAACCGATTCAGTTACAAACTCCTAACTACCAAAAATCAGTTACAACCCATAACTACCTCTAACCAATTGTAACAGAATTCAACATAAAAATCAGAGATTGGAACTAACCTGAAGAAACCTATATAACAGAGTCAGCTTCCATTCTTCACTGGACCACCCTTCACATTCATTCACCTTCTCTACCATTCTGTTTCTTCAACAATTCATCATCTTCAGAACTATTCTTCACCCTCCATCATCTTCATCCCCACCACTCTCTCGATTCATCTCTGCACCTTCTCCATCACTCTGCTCTTTCATCACTCTCTCTGAACCACCTTCTTCACACAACCATCTTCTCCACAATTCTTCACGTCACCTTCCACCCTTCATCACCACCGCACAATCATCTTCAACAATTCTCAAACCTTCATCATTCATCAAACCTCACCCTCACCATCACTATACGCTCATCTCCATTGTTGAGCAGAGAATCAACCTCTGAAACTCTGCTACAACAGAGCTAAGCCTTCACCTTCAATCCCTCAACCTCGCAGCAACAACGGAAATCGAATCATGATGAAGAAAGAGTGAAACAAGAAGAGAAGAAGATAGCGCAAGCGAAAAGGAAAAGAGGTGCACCTGAATTGAAATTCTCCGACGCGTTTATTTCGCCAGCACACAGTCGTCGAAGAGTCACCGGAACTGCTCCGGTAGGTAACTCCCTTTAAACTCTGTTTTCTCCGATTCTCTAGCTTGATTGATGCTGTTTGTCACTCCACTTCGCACGTTCTCCCGTCAATTGCGAGATTTTCGCTCCGATTAGGGGAGTTAGGGTTAGGTGTTCGGATCATTCGATCCGGCCGTTTGCGTACCATTCAGGAGAAATTGATAAGGGGTTTGTGTTTAGGATCGGAAATGACTAGGGATTTATGTTTACGGGGTGATGATTAGAGACGGTGATTCACGGCGGCGCTTATCGCCAGAAACCGCACGAAACGAGAGAGTGAGAGTTCTGAGAGAAGGAAGGGGGAACGACGCTCGTTCTAACCCTAAAGTCCTTTTATTGCTTTAATTAATTCCCTTTTTATTATTATTGTTAATCAAAGAGTAATTAAGTGTTAATGTGGTATTAATTGAGTGTTAATGAAGAGTTTGCATCAATGATAAAGTCTGATGATAATTAGGATGAATGGATCGAACACAATTAAGTCTGGGCCTTCACCACGAAATTGCTTTTCTCACCCCCTGTGGCCCAGTGCATCGTTTTTGACACTAAGCAAAATCTGAACAAAAAACCAAACTTTTGGGCCCAGCGCCTGCACTACTTTTCACACCCATGAGTTCAGCTTTCACCCCCCGGTTCCTTTTAATTTTCAATTTAATTTTAATTAGTTTTTTGCCATTTTCTTTTAGTTGATCAATTGCTAATTTTTCCACTAATGTTTAGATTTGTAATATAATTTTTGACACATAAAGATGTACATGAAAATATTAGTTTAGGCTTGTATTGTAACTCTTTTTGTTTGATTAGAATTCTTGTTTTTTTCATATAAAAGAATCAATAAAAATAGTATCTTTTAATTCATTTTGTGCATTATTTTGAATCATGTTTTGTATCATATTTTTAAGTGCTTCTCTTAGCCGTTTTACACTAATTTGGTATCATTTTACTTGTATTCTCGATCTCCGCTTATGCTTGTAATTTCGTTCATTTAATCCTAACATTTAGGTATAATCATAACATTAGGCTAGTTGATCATTTTAGGCTAGTTTTCCTTTCCCTTTCAACTTTTAAAACATTAATAAAGGACGACGCGAATCATGCTTTTTTTTTTAGTGTGAAAGAAATGATTGGGGCGTAGGCCCCGATGTATGTTCTTTCCCACTTAGCGGAAGAGAAATGATTGAGGCGTAGGCCTCGGTGTATTTCTTAACCGTTATTTAGAGAAACGATTGTGGCGTAGGCCTCGATGTGCATTCTCTAAATATTCAAAAATTGTATTTCATTTAGAGAAACGATTGTGGCGTAGGCCTCGATGTGCATTCTCTAAATATTCAAAAACTGTATTTCATTTAGAGAAACGATTGTGGCGTAGGCCTCGATGTGCATTCTCTGAATATTCAAAAAAACTCCTTTTTTATGGCATGATTCAAGTCACAAATTAATTTCCCTTAAAAGACACCCAACCAAAAACATTTCAAAATATCTAATAAAGGCCCAGACCTAAACAAAGTAAGGAAATGATGCGAAGCCTTGTAGTGGGTTTTCGTCCATCATGGAATTACACCTAAAAGACACAAACCAATTTTCTCTCTTCTCTCTCTTGCCTCCGAGGCATTCTTTCTCTTGCCTTCAGGGCATTCTTCCTCCTAATCGGACACGTTATTTCCGCTCCATTCCCAGCTTAAGACTCCAGAGGTCGAGCAGCGGAGTGTGAATGTAACTGTTCAACTAAAAAACACAAAAACAAACAAAACTAAAGAGCCGAACTACGGCGCTCTGATTCCTGAAAAGGATACGTAGGCATTAGGTCGCGGGGCCTAAGCGAGCACAACTATTTAAAAACCTTATTTTCCCCGTGTTTCTTTTCTTTCATCTGCATGCATTCCCTTAGTAATTAAGCTTTAGATTTATACACCCTTTAGATGGCAACAAACATAGGTGGATACCATCGAGTACGATGGGCGTGAGGGGTGCTAGTACCTTCCCCTCGCGTAACCGACTTCCGTACCCTATCTCTGGTCACAAGACCTTCTCTTATCCTTATTTCAGGTTTTCTGATATTCCTTTCCCTTATGGGATAAATATATTGGTGGCGACTCTGTTGTTCATTTTCGCGAGCGTGCGACGGGGTCGACCTAACAGAAGAACCTTTTAAAAAAATCAAATTAGGTCGACCTAAAGGAAGAGTAGGTCGGCCTAAAGGAAGAGTAGGTCGACGTAACTGGGCATTTTTGGTTTCTGTTGAAAAATAACTTCTGTAGGTCGACTCAGATGCAAGGTAGGTCGACCTAAATTGCTTCAATTGTTTGAAATGCCTAGGTGATGTTTATATATGATGGAATTATGCTTAGTTACTTGCTTGTATGCCCAAAACATGATATGTTATGAATAATGATGAAATACATATACAAATAAGTGAGATATATGGATAAACATACATGAAGTCACTATAAACATGTTAATTGATAGCATATTATAGTATCAATAATATTTTTGGAAGTGAACAACAAACATGTTACCGCCTTCTCAATATGTAGGTGTCTCGTCATCATTTCATAGAATCCTCTAGTCAATGTGGAATGATGCTTGATTTGATGATGAACTTCCTTCATACTAAAAGAAATGTTAGCTTGAGTATAATCAATATATATAAAGTAAAGGAATAAAATTAAGAAAACAAACGTAATTAGCCCAAATTAGAAATATCTAATATCCCTAATTCCCTACGAATGTTGAAGAACTGCTCCGTTGCTAGAGGTTTGGTGAAGATGTCAGCTAGTTGCTTTTGCTCTCTACATGTTCAAATATAACGTCTCCTTTCTCTACATGATCTCTTAGGAAGTGATGCCTTATTTCAATATGCTTGGTTCGTGAGTGTAACACAGGATTCTTGCTCAAGTTTATGGAACTTGTGTTGTCGCACATGATAGGTATGCGATCAAGCTTAATACCAAAGTCGATGAGTTGTTGCTTGAGCCATAATATCTGAGCACAGCAGCTTCCGGCAGCTACATATTCTGCCTCAGCAGTAGATAATGCAACTGATACTTGTTTCTTGCTATGCCAACTTATTAATGAATTTGAGAATAGATGACATGTTCCACTGGTGCTCTTTCTGTCGGATTTGCAGCCAGCAAAGTCTGAGTCGGAGAATCCCACCAAATAACACTTATTGCCTTTAGGATACCATAGGCCATATGTAGTAGTTCCGCGTAGATATCGTAGAATTCTTTTGACAGCTTTAAAGTGTGATTCCTTTGGACAAGATTGATATCTTGCACACATACATACACTAAACATGATTTCTGGTCTTGAGGCTGTAAGATACAATAGTGAACCTATCATACCTCGGTACAATTTCACATCAACCTCTTTACCTTTCTCATCTTTGTCTAGGTTACTATTTGTGGCCATAGGTGTGTCAATCTCCTTTGCCTCACTCATTCCAAATCTTTTAAGCAACTCTGTACAGTACTTGGTTTGACTTACGAAAGTTCCATGACTAAGTTGCTTGATTTGTAGGCCCAGGAAGAAATTCAGCTCTCCCATGAGACTCATCTCAAATTCACTCTGCATAAGCTTAGAAAATTCTTTGACAAGTTTTGCATTAGTCGACCCAAATATAATATCATCTACATAAACTTGAACTTAGAGTACATCTTTATCTTTTCTTTTAATGAAGAGAGTAGTGTCAACTTTACCCCTAGAGTATCCTTGACTAAGTAGAAATTTGCTCAACCGTTCGTACCAAGCCCGGGGGGCTTGTTTGAGACCGTATAAAGCACGCTTCATCTTATAAACATGAGTTGGATACATGTAATTCTCAAAGTCGGGTGGCTGAGCGACATAGACCTCTTCATTTATATAGCCATTTAGAAAGGCAGTTTTAACATCCATTTGAAATAGTTTAAAATCTTTTGAACAAGCATAGGCAAGTAAGAGGCGAATAGCTTCGAGACGTGCTACGGGAGCGTATGTCTCTTCATAATCAATACCTTCCTCTTGATTGTAACCTTGGGCAACTAATCTAGCTTTGTTTCTAGTAATAACGCCATTTTCATCAAGTTTTTTACGAAAAACCCATCTAGTGCCGATTACTTGATGATCTCCCGGATGAGGGACTAGGTCCCAAACATCATTCCGTTTAAATTGGTTTAATTCTTCTTGCATGGCCATTAGCCAATGCTCATCAAGTAATGCGTCCTTAGCGTTTTTCGGCTCAACTTGTGAAACGAAAGCAAAATGATGACTGTCATACCCCAAATTTGTCCTACCCTTAATTATCTGGTTTACATTCATGTTTCATATAGGTCATTCAACTCATGCATTCATATCATGGTTACCAATCGAAGACTGGAAAGAAAGAGCCTTTATGGCAAAGAACTCCTGATTAAATATGAGGATCTGAGGTCTGGTCTCGTGGCACTATCCTTCTGAGGGCACTCTTGAATCAGTGGTTTTCTCACCTTCAAGTCAAGGCATTGGTTGGGAAATACAAGCTTGATGCTTATCTGATTATTCTGAATTAGGGTTTCTTTGACCAAAGTCAACCAGTTGACTTTCTGGTCAACATTTAATCAAGAACGGATCTTATGAGTAAGAAGCTTTCATATTGACCATGTAGGACACATTCGTTTGGCTGGATCTGACTGGAGAAAATTTAATCGGGAATTTCATCAATAATCAGAGAAAATCAGAACAGTTGACCTTTGGGTCAAAATCAGAAGAATTATTCGAATATTGACTTTTGGTGGAAAACCGGTCAAATAAAGTCAAAGAAATGAGAAAAAATCAAGAAATAATCAAAATTGCCAAATTTGGAAAGTTAGTTGAAATGGGAACTTGCCAAAAGAGGAAAGTTCTACACTTAAAGAATTTTTGAGTGAATTTCCAATTGGCTGGGCAGCTGACTTCAGGTTCGATTATCATGTTGAAAACGACAGAATTTTAAGACAAGCTCAACATCAAAAATGTTCAAATCATAGCCCTCTACAATTCTCTAGTTGGGAGTTTTTCCATTTGAAGCTTGATTCAAGAGTTATGTTGGTTTGAAGTTAGAAGAAATGCATTTGTTCAAGTCATTCAGCTAGGCAGATTTTTGGTCATACGTGAAGCATTTTGGCAAACATGTGGTGTGCCATATCTCAAGCCAATTTTAGAGTTCTATAAAAATTCCATGGGAGCAAACTTGGTATGCTCCCATTCTTTGCCATGTCCTCTATGTAACAAAACAAGAATTGAGTCGATTGAGCAAGTATTGAACAAATTGGAGAGATTCAAAGTCGTGACCTCACCAAGATACGCGTGAGCAAGAGTTTGGGCCAGAGTCTTAGTCATACGCCAGGCATTTCATCAAGCACCTAACGTGCCATTTTCAAACCCGTTGGCTGGAAGTTACAAGTGTTCATTTGAATCAAACTCAATGGCAATATAATCTCTCCCATGCCCCCTACACAACAAGACAATGATCATGGAAATTGACCAAGTATAGAATGAGGTACATGAGTCTAAAGTCTTGCCATCGCCAATCCACGTTTCGACTGGGACGTAAGCCAAACTCCTATCACACACGCATGAGGCATTGGCAGCATTAATGTTCTAAGTTCAGGGCCATATTTCTCACACTTATAAACCTCGTCTCATCAAGTTCCAAACATCAAAGTCAGTCCATCTCATGTCCTCTTCGTAACAAGCTCGAGAATGAGTCATATCATGAGCTATGGCAAGAGATGTATAGCTTCAAAGTCTGCTTCAGAGGTGATTCTCAAAGGTAGGGTGGCAATATGATTTTATGCATGGCATGGCATGTATGGAGCCCAGCATGTCATCAATGCATTTTACTACAAGTAGCCATGCATACCATATATTTGAAAAAGCTATGAACAAAATTACCATGTGAAGAAACTCTTGCTCATTAAGTTTGGAGGAGAGATCTAATGCAACACACCATACCACAACCTACCTACACACTCACCATATAAAGCCAAAACTCTTCACAAATCGGACACAGACTCTTTTTTCCAGTTTTCACTCTCATTCATTCTCACCACACTCTCATTCTCTTCTTCTCTCCCACGGCTCTTCTCTCCACCCTCAACAAGTTTGTTACAATCTGTAACTAACTTCCAACCACCTCCACCGCCATAACAACTTCTCCCAGCCACCACCAC
Organism: Vicia villosa; assembly: GCF_029867415.1. Taxonomy (NCBI): domain Eukaryota; kingdom Viridiplantae; phylum Streptophyta; class Magnoliopsida; order Fabales; family Fabaceae; genus Vicia; species Vicia villosa. The sequence goes on along the minus strand of NC_081186.1, from coordinate 132,673,717 downwards.
AAACCTCTTCCACCACCGTCACCACCGTAACCGCCTTCACCATCAACCTTCGAGAATCTCCATCGATCACTATCATCATTCTTCCACCATCATCAGTAGTACGCAGCCTTCACCATCATCAAACCAACTCCAAACAATCACTATCAACCGCCATAATCAAAGAAAGCAAAACGAAACGGTTCGCATCGACTGGAATCATCACTGCTCACGTCAAGAACAATAGAGCGTAGAGGAGCTTTCTGGAAACGTTAAATTCTCTCAGGTGTGATCTCTGAATCTTTCTAAGCGCTATAGACTTGTAGTTGCCATGTTAGGGTTCGTATTATGGATCTTGGTTGCTTTTTGTTCGTGCAAGTTCTGATTCCCATAACTGAAAGTATGCCTACGTTTTTGAAGTAGAATCGCTGTATCTTAATGCTGTGGATCGCAATTTGTTGTTCAGGACAGTTTAAGGCTAGATCTTGTAAAATCCGATGACCTAAGGCTTAGCTTATCTTCTCCGGTTAGGACTGTGAGGGTTTTCTTGGTCTCAATTGAGTTTAGATCCGGAATGAGAGTGAAAAGCCGAGGAGATTGATGTTGGAGTTTTTAGTTTCTGGAATTTTTCTTTATCTCCGGCCAAGGGGTGTCGCCGGAGAAGATAAGTGAATAGTCCCTCCGGCGGTGAGGTTTGTTTCACGTAGTAGTCACATGTGGTGCACGTGTTGTTTGTTAGTTGGTCCATGCAAATATCTTTTTCACTTTTGTCTGTATTCAAATAATTGGAAGCGAGTCGTGGCAGGTGGTGATTGGAGGAATATACTCTTTTGCCTTCTCTTCATTTAATTTTTCTATGCCCAGTTGACATTAGGTTGCTATGTTATTTTTATTTCGGGTACATAATAAAACCATATTATAAAAATAATTGCACATACTGATTGAAATAAAAATGTGGAATAAAGGAGAATGGATTGAATGTGGACTGGGCCCAGGCGCTATGCTTTCGACACCCCCTATATTTGGGCCCAAGCGCTACTTATAAAAGATTTAGCTCATGCCAGATTTTGCTACTACACCCCTCCTGTTAAGCAGATTTTAGCTTTGTTTTCAATTTTATTCTCCCTTTGACTTTTACTTCATAAATCATTTTTCCATGAAATAAAAAATGAATAAAAATAGGTTTTAGATAGATATATGTGTGTACATAATTGTGATATTTTTTGTATATTTTTAGAAATTGTTTTGCCATCTTCAATAAATCATTTACGTTGGTATGTTCATGTCTCCTTTGGTTGTGCTAGGTTTTGCAAATTAATTTTGTTTAACACCTTAGGATCAGAATTTAACCACCGTTTTTTTGTATAGTTTCAGTAGGCTAATCCATGATAATGTGTATAAAAGATGAACTCCTAATTCTTTGTTTTGATTGGTATTTGGTTAGTGTTGTTTGACTCGATTAACATGCGTTTCTAGTAGACGATTGTGACGTTTGTGCTCTCAAATTAAAATGCATTCATGCAATAATGTTGGTTCCCTTTTGTACATATAATTAGGGATGTCTATAGGTCATAAAACCTGGAATTCAAAATTTTAGATCATGTTTTCCTATTTTACTTGATTTTTCTTTCTTACCTGTAAATAACTTGTTTTTGGTCGACGATTGCACCGTAACTTGTACAAATGACCCGTAATTTTGTGTGGAACTTCTTGGCATGACTTTGTGGTTGTTTAGGCATCTAGTATAGGCTATTTGCTACTGACTTGTACCATTTGATTGCATGTTTCTAACTTCATTCACAATCTGAAACCGTTTAGCTAGTATTAACCTAGTGTTGTCTAGTTTTGGTTAGAGTTTTGTATTGCTTCATGCTAATTGATTAATATAGATTAACATAGGATATTGGAACTAAATGAATGAGTTTTCTACTGACCTCAAGCTTAAACCATGTGTTCACTTGTTTTTGCATTGATTAATCGATGTTTGTCCGCTAATTGGTAAGTAATGACGTATGCGATACTTTGGTAACTTCTTGTGGATATTTTTGTGTGATACCGTGGTGCTTTTGTATTTGATTTGGGACATTCAATCCCTTGTTTTGCTACTGACTTGGGGCTTCTCTCTCTTGTTTCCATGCTTAGCCTCTCATTTCTTGCTTTGATGTTGCTTACTCCTTACTATTGCTTGCCATGTTCCCTTAGACTCTTCCTTCTTTGTTAAGAGGAATTGAGATAGGATAGTTATCCTCGACCTTAGGGCCATTCGTAGATTAGAATAACATAGATTAGAATGTTAGATCTAGTTCCCTTTTGCATTCTTTTTCTTTTTCAACTCTTTAAAACATTAATAAAAGGAAGATGCGAATCACATTAAGAAAGTGATAGAGAAATGAGTGGGATTCATTCCCTAATCTATTTCTCAATCGCTTAGTGGCATAGAAACGAGTGGGATTCATTCCCTAATCTGTTTCTCGGTCACTACTTAATGGGAGAGAAATGAGTGGGATTCATTCCCTAATCTGTTTCTCAAACATTAATTAATGGGAGAGAAATGAGTGAGATTCATTCTCTAATCTGTTTCTCAAACATTACATAATGGGATGGAAGTGAGTGGGATTCATTCCCTAATCTGCTTCTCGATCATTATACATTTTATGTGATTCGAATCGTGAAGTAAACTCCCTTAAAAAATACACAACCAAAAACACTTAAAACACCTAACAATGGTTCAGACTAAAGCAAAGTAGAGAAAGTGGTGAGTGGCCCGGTATTGGGAACTGTTCACCACTCATCTACGTTAAAAGACACAAACCAATCATTTCTTTTTCCTTTGCCTCGTTGGCACCTAAGGGCAATGTCATTTCCGCTTGTACGCATCCTAGGTCGATCCCTTATGCAAAAGCGTGAACGTTGACTCCGCCCAATTAAAAAACACAAAAACAAACAGAAAATCTTTAGCCGAGCTACGCTTTCTCTGATTCCTGAAAAGGATACGTAGGCAGCGGGGTAGGGCCCGTGCGAGTACAATTCTTTATTTTCCCTACATTTTGCATTCATTTCGCATTTAGACATAGACATAGTTATACACCCTTTAGATAGAAACAGACATAGGTGGATACCATCGAGTACGATGGGCGTGAGGGGTGCTAGCACCTTCCCCTCGCGTAACCGACTCCCGCACCTAGATTCTCTGGTCGCAAGACCCTGTTCCTTTTGTTAGGTTTTCTGATATTCCTTTCCCTTATGGGATAAATATATTGGTGGCGACTCTGTTCATTTTTTCGCGAGCGTGCGACAGCTGGCGACTCTGCTGGGGATGTTGCTAGACCTGTTGCTGGTCCATCCTTAGTGAGTCGATCCTAGCCTATCCGTTTGTTTGTTTATTTACTGGGTGTGCTATGTTTTCTCTATACGTGCCTTTATTTATTTTATGTATTTATTTTATGTTTCGCATGTCCTGTTTATTTTCTGCTTGCATATCATGTTTATTTCTGCTTGCACATCATGCATATGGATTATATTTTGTGTTCCTTGGGGTCTTCTGTTCTGTTTTGCATGTTGGGTGGGATGTTCTATGAGGTAAAAGGCCCAATACCCAGGCCAGAGTGACACATAGGATACCTAGGATAGAGTGGATAGTCATGACGCCAACAGAATGTCAGGTTCTGTTGATTGCGATCATGAGACCCACGACCAGTCGAGGTTCAAATGAAATACCGTTGTTGGCATGTATTTGCGACAATGATGGTATTTCAGGAGAACTGATAACGCTGGAAGCCATTGACCTACCCTGACCTAGACTACACCTGTGAGTGGGGTGGGATATACATGACAGGTACCGTTGGTGACCGTTCTGTTCTGTTGGTGACTTGTGTTCTTATGGTTTCACTGTGCCTATGCCGGACCTTTGATCCTGCAACGTCCGATCTCATCCAGAGGCCACACACACTTCTCCTATGTGGGGAAACCTCCATTGCATCATTTACATCATGGCATGTTTACCTTTCAAAAAAAAAAGAAAAGAAAAGAAAAGAAAAGATATGTAAAAAAGGAAAAGAAAAGAAAAAAGAAAGAAAAAAGTATTATTATTTCTCATGTGCATGCCATTTTTTTTTCAGGGTATCCAAGGTTATTATCTTCTTCACTTGAAATGGCTAACAACGTGACCGCTACCAAAGAGGTTACTAGGCGTACCTTCACCTGCAGTTTCTTCCGTGAGGATATAACGCCTCTGATTCGTTTGAGCACTTCAGTTACTGGGCATAACTTGGATGAGTTCAGGAAGACATATGGCCATATCTTACATATGTTAACTTCTCGGGTTGATGAATGGGATCTATACACACTTCTTCAGTTCTACGATCCTGAGTTACGATGTTTCACCTTTCTTGATTACCAACTGGCACCAACCCTTGAAGAATATGCTGACATCCTCAAGATTAAGGTTCAACACAGGATTCCTTTTGTATGTGTACCTGAGAAACCGAAAATGGACCGAATTGCTGGTGCTCTTTGTTTGAGCATGAAAGATGTTACAGATAACTGGAAGCCTAATGGTGGAACCCACGGATTCTATGTTAAATTTCTGATGAGAAAAGCTGATGCCCTTGTTATTGAGAAGAAATGGAAAGAATTCAATGCTCTCTTAGCTGTTATGATCTATGGTTTGGTGTTGTTCCCGAATATCCCGAATTTCGTCGATCTCACTGCCATTTGCCTCTTTATGGATCAAAACCCCGTGCCTACTCTCTTGGCAGATACTTATTATGCTGTTCATTCCAGGTATGGGACGAAGGGAGCAGTTGGAGGCTGTTTACCGTTGTTATACGAGTGGTTCACTTCACACTTGCCTAAAAGTGGACCGTTTGTCACAACAAGAGACTCACAGAAATGGCCTCAAAGGATCATGGGGCTTACGGCGAATGACATCGTTTGGTATCACCTTGGGAAAGGGATAGAGGAAGTTATTACTAGATGTGGTAGTTTTGACAACGTTCCCCTCATAGGAATGAAGGGAGTCATCAATTACAATCCGAGGCTAGCGCTGCGCCAGTTGGGTTTTGCGCTAAAGGACAAGCCGTTAGACAAAGAAATATTCGAATCCGTTTGCTTTAAGAAAGGGGCTGATCCAGAGGGTCTAGAAAAAGTGAGGAGCGCCTGGAATAGTATTCATACAGATAACCGAACTTCCTTAGGAGGGAAGAATGCCGTTGCTAAAAAAGCTTACACTGATTGGGTGAAAGATAGAGTCAAGGAGCGCCTGTTGCCTTTCCCGAAGGTTAAACCATTGTATGAACAACCACCTGAAGTTTTAACTGCCACCGTGCCAGCTGAAGACTATACCCAAGTACATGTGGAAAACATCCGGTTGCGTGAGAAGGGGGAAGATGCTAAGATAGAGTACTTCTTGGTGAATCAGAAAAGGGCTAAATTAGCACATGAGGTTAAAATGTTGAAAGGAGGATCTTCCAGAGTTCAAAAGAGGACTAGAACTGAAAGGGGTGAAAAAGCTACCACTATCATTGTCGAGGATAACGAGAAGATCATAAAAAGGGCCATAAAAGAGGCAGAAGAGAAGCTCAAGCAAGAGTACAGAGAAGACTTGAAGGCCTACAAGCTCCAGTTAGAAAAAGAGACTAAATACCAGCTGAGGACTATGAAAAAGAAACTGGAAGATGAGACTACTCAGAGAATAGCAGTCGAGACACAGCTGAAAGGAAGTCACCTCCGCTCCGCACGACTAACAGAAGAGAATGTCAAGCTCAGAAATCAAATGGCAAATATGGAGAATGCACCTGAGAAGGATTATCTCCCAGAATGTAAAGGATGTGACGAACTTAGGGAATGCTGCAAGAAGTTGGATGGGCATTTGTTTCGCAAAGATGAGGTGATTCAAAGCCTTCTTAAAGGAAAAGATCGAGAAGCAACCAAGAAACTGTTCGATGAAACTAAGAAGTGGAGTGACGAGCACTTCAGACAAGGAGGACCTCTGTTTTATGTTCAGATGGATTGATGTTTGAGTTTGTATGTCTCGACCACCACCAGACTTGTTGGATGGGGTCTTTTATTTCCTTTGTTGAACTATCTTGTTGATGTATGGCTTGCCCAAGTTTAAATTTCTGTTATGAATGAAAAAGAACTAGTTTCTCTTGATACTTATCTTTTGTCACGTTGTTAGCTATTCTGGATCAATATTAAATCTTGGATACTCTGAAAATGGCACATCACGTCATACGCACACATGCACTCATGCATTCACATTATCACATTGCATTTTCAGGTTATTGTACAAGAAACTAATTGGGGTCCTTTTCAGCGATCAGATTTCTGCTTCAACGACAAAGCTGACTTCCTTTCATCCTTACCGCACCAGGAACAACGAGAAGAGAATCATGGACCAATTTGAACAGAATCAAGCTGCCCTCCGTAGGGATATGGATGTTATGGGGGAAAGAATGACTCAACTTATGGAGACTCTCCATGTCGTTGTCCAAGGACAAGAAGAGCTCAGAAAAAGCGTCGCTGGGATGGTCAAGGATACTCCTACCAACTCTGCTGATGGGGGAGTAAAGACTAAAGAGATTCTTGTTGAGGGGATACCAAAAGTAGTGGATGACCATCATGAGGTTATTGATCTCGAACATGATCTTACTGCTGAGTTGACTGAAACTGCTAAGATGTACCAAGCTCTTGAAGAACGCCTTAAGGCCGTTGAGGTTGCTAAAACTTCGAGTTTCAACACTGCTGCTCTATGCCTGGTACCCGAGATTGTGATTCCCCCAAAGTTCAAGGTGCCAGACTTTGATAAGTACAAAGGAGTCACCTGCCCAGAGACTCACCTTCGTTCCTACTGCCGTAAGATGGCCGCTCATGCTGAGAATGAACCATTACTGATGCATTTCTTTCAGGATAGTCTCACTGGAGCCCCGTTGGAGTGGTATATGAAACTCGAGAGGTCTAATGTCAGTACTTGGGGAGAACTTGTTGATGCCTTCTTAAAACAATACCACTACAATACTGCTATGGCTCCTAGCCGCGCACAACTGCAAAATATGTCACAGAAATCTGAAGAGTCCTTTAAGGAGTACGCCCAGAGGTGGCGTGAACTTGCTGCTCGTGTCCAACCTCCTCTCTTGGACCGTGAGTTGATTGATATGTTTATGGGAACTCTGAAGGGGCCGTATCTTCAGCACATGGTTAGTAATACTTCTCCTTCCTTTTCGGATGTGGTCATCATTGGTGAGAGGGTCGAGAACTGTGTCAAAGCTGGTACCATTCAAGGTGTTACTATTCCTAGCAACTCAGGTGGTAATGGTAAGAAGCCGTATTCTGGGTTTGTGAAGAAGAAGGAAGGTGATACTAGCACCGCTTCTGTTGACCAAGGTCGAGCTCCTGCATATTCTGCTGTTCCACCTCCTTATTATCCGATGCCTTATGCTGTTCCTGGTCCATATGTCCCTCAGGCATATGCTGCTGCTCTTCCACAACCATGGATGGCACCCCATCAGCCTTTCGTGCCACAACAACAAGCTACTGCTCCTCAGAATCGCCAACAGAATCCTAGGCCTCAAGGTCAAAGAGGTCCACAGAGGCAAAGATACCCTGACAGGCGTATAGATCCGGTTCCAATGTCGTATGCTCAGCTTCTCCCCCAATTGCTTGCTGGTCAATTGGTGCAACTCCGCGAAATGGGTCCTCCACCTGACCCTCTTCCTCCCGGATATGATGCTAATGCTCGGTGTGAATTTCATTCAGGTGCTCCAGGCCATACGACCGAAAGGTGTAGAGCATTGAAGTACAAAGTTCAGGATCTCCTTGATGACAAGCTTATCTCGTTCGCTCCCACTGGTCCTAATGTACAGAATAATCCCATGCCTCCTCATGCTGGTGCGACCAATGCTATTGAGTTATGTGATGATCAGATCCTGGTGAATGATGTTAGTAAGGTTAAGATGCCGCTAGCAACTATCAGAGAACATCTTTTGCAACAAAAAGTTTTGTGTGAGCTACATGACTACTGTTTGCAATGTTCTTCTAATCCGGAAGAATGTGCTAAATTGAAAGAAGAGATTCAAAAGTTGATGAATGAAGGCGTTCTTAGAGTAGAGAGGGTTGTTTCTGACAAAGATGTGGCTACCCTAGAGATACCTTACTATCCTGCTGAGGTTTCAAAGAATCAAAACACCCCTTTGGTCATTCGTGCTCCGAGTACTCCCTTGGTCATTCAGGCCCCGAGAACTCCATTGGTTATTCAGGTTCCAGATGCCCCTCTGACCTCTTCGACCTCATCTCTCGTTCCTTCTCCTGTGAGTAATTCCAAGGCTGTTCCTTGGAGTTATAATGCTGTGTATATTCGAGGGAAGAAGTATGACTGTCCTCCAGTGGGTAATTCGAGTGTCACTAACATTGCTGGGACTAGTGGCATCACTCGTAGTGGTCGAATTTTTACTGCCCCTCCTCCACTTCCTAAGGAGACCAATAAGGATGTCAGTGCACAAACGAAGGGGAAGCAAGTTGTTGTTGATCCTCCTGAGACCCGTACTGCACGAGACGCTGAGCAACTTCTGAGAATCATTAAGAAAAGTGACTATAAGGTGATTGATCAACTTGACCAAACTCAAGCTAAAATCTCCATCTTGTCCCTTTTGGTGCACTCAGAAGCTCACCGTGATGCTCTTATGAAAGTCCTGGCTTCTGCTCACGTAACTCAAGACATTACTGTGCCTCAGTTCGAAGGGGTTGTGACCAACATTGCTGCTGGTAATTGTTTGGGTTTTTGTGATGATGAACTTCCGCCTGAGGGTAGAGCCCACAACAAAGCATTACATATCTCCATAAAATGTTTGGATGTTGTGTTGTCTCGGGTTTTGATTGATACAGGCTCTTTTCTTAACGTGATGCCAAAAACTACTTTGTTCAAGCTGAGTATGGATGGGGTTATGATGAGGCCTTGTACCATGAGTGTTAAAGCGTTTGATGGTTCTAGAAGGTCCGTAGAAGGGGAAATTGATCTGCCTGTCTTGATTGGCCCTCACATATTCTATATTGCCTTCTATGTTATGGATATACGTCCTTCATACACTTGTCTCTTGGGTCGTCCTTGGATCCATGTTGCTGGGGCTGTGACATCTACCCTCCATCAGTGTTTGAAATTTGTTGTGAATGACAAGATTGTTGTGATCACTGGTGAAGAGGATTTGATAGTCAATAATCTGGCATCATACCGTTATGTTGAAGTGGAGGGGGAGATACAAGAGACACCTTTTCAAGCCTTAGAGATTGTGTCGGTTGATAAACTCCCCGTGGTTGAGAATAAGAAGGAACTCGGAGCACCCCTCTCGTCTTTAAATGATGCTAAGGCCTTCTTAGAAGCTGGTACTCCCCATAGTGCCTGGGGCAAGCTGATTGATGTTCATGATAAGCGAGACAAGTATGGCCTTGGGTATCAACCATCTTCTCCTACTCAGCTCAGCATAATTCCTGGAAAGAAGGTGATTCCCCCCATTTCTCAAGTGTTTGTCAGTGCAAGCACCAGTTCTGGAAGTCAAGTTCTCGCCGTGGACGATGATGATGAAGATGATCTCTCCAAATTCATTTGCCATGCTGCGCCTGGACAGGAACTCAACAATTGGACTATCTTGGACATCCCTAGAGTCACTTTCATGGAGATGTAATTTTCTTGTTTCGATAAGTCATATGCTTCGCCCTAAGCATTTTGACCACTTGTATAAAGAAGGGCCCCCCCATGTTGTTTCAGTTTGTTTAATATTGAATGACAATCATATCTTCGCATGCAATTACTGTTCCATTTCTTTCATTTTTTGTTTTTTACTTTAAAAACTTTTTCAAAAATGGCAAAGCTTTCCTTTTTTTCCTTTTTATGTGTTGCATTCTAAGGCATAAATCATCCATCGTGCAGATCTGGCTCGAATTCCATCAAAAATGATAATGTTACAGTTCCACGTCCTGATATCCTTGAGAATCCAATTGACCAAGCTGATGAGGATAGTGGGGAAGATTGTGAAGTCCCTGAAGAATTGGCAAGACTTCTGAGACAAGAAGAGAAATCTATTCAGCCACATCAAGAAGCCATAGAAATCATCAACCTCGGTACAGAAGAAGCAAAGAGAGAAGTCAAGATAGGTGCCGCTTTGCAAAGTGATGTAAAGAGAAGGTTGATTGAGTTGCTTCGAGAGTATGTTGATATCTTCGCCTGGTCATATGAAGACATGCCTGGTTTAGACACGGATATAGTTATGCACAGGCTACCTCTCAAACCAGAATGTCCGCCTGTAAAGCAAAAACCACGAAGAACTCGACCTGATATGGCTTTGAAAATCAAGGAAGAAGTTGAAAAACAGTTGAAGGCTGGTTTCTTATCTGTGTGTGAGTATCCTCCTTGGATTGCAAACATAGTACCTGTTCCTAAGAAGGACGGAAAGGTACGCATGTGTGTTGACTACCGAGATTTGAATAGGGCAAGTCCGAAGGATGATTTCCCTCTGCCTCATATTGATGTGCTAGTCGACAACACTGCTCAGTATTCGGTGTTCTCCTTCATGGATGGTTTTTCTGGCTATAATCAAATAAAGATGGCTCCTGAAGATATGACCAAGACTACCTTTACTACTCCGTGGGGTACGTATTGTTATAAGGTGATGCCTTTTGGTCTTAAGAATGCTGGTGCAACATATCAACGAGCTATGGTGACTCTTTTCCATGATATGATCCATAAGGAGATTGAGGTGTACGTCGATGATATGATTGCAAAATCCCAAACTGAGGAGGAACATTTGGTATACCTTGAGAAATTGTTTGCTCGTTTGCGAAAATTCAAGTTGAGGCTTAATCCAAATAAGTGCACTTTTGGAGTGCGATCTGGAAAGTTACTTGGATTCATTGTGAGTCAACGAGGGATTGAGGTCGACCTTGACAAAGTAAGAGCAATACAGAATATGCCAGCACCAAAGAATGAAAAAGAGGTCCGAGGGTTCCTTGGGAGATTGAATTACATAGCCAGGTTCATTTCTCATCTCACTGATACCTGTGAACCCATCTTTAAATTGCTGCGCAAGAATCAAGATATCCGTTGGGATGATCATTGTCAAGAAGCCTTTGAAAAGATCAAGCAGTATCTCCAAGAGCCACCAATCCTTATGCCTCCGGTTCCTGGAAGACCGCTTCTTATGTACTTAACTGTTCTTGAAGGATCTATGGGGTGTGTGTTGGGCCAGCATGACGAGTCTGGTCGAAAAGAGTGCGCCATTTATTACCTGAGCAAAAAGTTTACCGATTGTGAATCCCGTTACTCACTACTCGAGAAAACTTGCTGTGCTTTGGTATGGGCTGCTCGCCGACTGAGGCAGTATATGTTGACTCACACCACTCTATTGATCTCCAAGATGGACCCGATAAAGTGCATCTTTGAAAAACCGGCCCTTACAGGAAGACTAGCCCGGTGGCAAATGCTTTTATCAGAATATGATATCCAGTATGTCACACAGAAGGCCATCAAAGGAAGTGTCCTTGCAGATCATCTTGCTCATCAGCCATTAGAAGAGTATCAGTCAATGAAGTTTGACTTTCCTGATGAAGATATCATGAAACTAGATGATAATGAAGGACCCGAACCAGGAGAGCGATGGACTCTCACGTTCAGTGGTGCATCAAATGCTATGGGCCATGGTATTGGGGCAGTTTTGACTTCTCCTCGTCAAACCCACATCCCTTTCACAACTAGAATATGCTTTGATTGCACAAACAATGTCGCAGAGTACGAAACTTGCATAATGGGCCTCGAAGCAGCCATTGATATGAGGATCAAGATCCTTGAGGTTTATGGGGATTCTGCCTTGGTCATACATCAAGTAAGAGGTGATTGGGAGACACGACACCCCAATTTAGTTCCTTACAAGGACTATATCTTGGAGTTGTTGCCCGCTTTCGAGGAAATCACTTTCGATCATATTCCACGAGAGGAGAATCAACTGGCAGATGCTTTGGCTACTTTGGCAGCTATGTTCAGAGTTAGTTCCCCTAAAGAAGTGCCAGACATAAGGATCCTCCGTTACAAAGAGCCCGCCCATGTATTCCCTGCTCATTGTCTTACTACTGAAGATGTGTATGACGAAAAGCCATGGTATCATGACATCAAAAGGTATGTTGAGAAGCAAGAGTATCCCGAAGATGCTATGATTGGTGATAAGCGAACGCTTCGAAGGTTAGCATCCAAATTCTTCTTGTCAGGAGACGTCCTGTACAAAAGAAACTATGATTCAGTTTTGCTCAGATGCGTGGATAGACACGAAGCAGAATTGATCATGCGGGAAATTCACGAAGGATCTTTTGGAACCCATTCCAGTGGACACGCTATGGCAAAAAAAATCTTGCGAGCAGGATATTATTGGATGACGATTGAAAGTGATTGTTACGTGTATGTGAAGAAATGTCACAAATGCCAAGTGTATGCTGACAGAATTCATGTTCCTCCAACTCCTCTGAATGTCCTGACATCGCCTTGGCCCTTTGCTATGTGGGGTATAGACATGATTGGACGAATTGAGCCACAAGCTTCAAATGGACACAGATTTATTCTTGTTGCTATCGACTACTTCACCAAATGGGTTGAAGCTGCTTCTTACAAGAACGTAACCAAGCAAGTCGTTACTCGCTTCATCAAGAAAGAAATCATATGACGATATGGGGTTCCGAACAAGATCATCACTGATAACGGGTCTAATCTTAATAACAAGATGATGGCAGAGTTGTGCGAAGAGTTCAAGATTGAACATCACAATTCATCACCCTATCGGCCAAAGATGAATGGCGCAGTCGAAGCTGCTAACAAGAATATAAAGAAGATCGTCCAGAAGATGGTTAGAACGTACAAAGACTGGCACGAAATGTTACCGTTTGCCTTGCATGGCTATAGAACTTCAGTTCGTACTTCAACTGGGGCAACTCCCTTCTCTCTTGTCTACGGTATGGAGACCGTACTACCTGTCGAAGTGGAAATTCCTTCGTTGAGAGCCTTGATGGATGCCAAAATCGATGAAACAGAATGGGTTCAAACGAGGCTTGATCATCTCAATCTAATTGAGGAGAAGCGCTTATCTGCTATCTGCCATGGCCAGTTGTACCAAAAGAGGATCAAGAAAGCGTATGACAAGAAGATTCGGCCTCGAGAATTCCACACAGGTGACCTAGTCGTAAAGAAGATCTTGCCAATTCACACCGATCCAAGGGGCAAATGGACTCCCAACTATGAGGGACCATACATTGTGAAGAAAGCATTTTCAGGTGGTGCTTTAATCCTGACAAAGATGGATGGGGAAGACGTTCCGCTTCCAGTCAACTCAGACTCAGTCAAAAAATACTACGCATAAAAGACCCGCTAGGTCGACGTACCTAGGCAAAAATAAGGGCATCCCGGCAAACCAAAAGGGTTTGGGCAAAAATTAGGGATAAAACAAAAAGAGTATAACCCGCTAAGTTGAAAACCCGAAAGGGCGACTTAGGCAAAAAGGGGTATCCCGTTGGATTGAAAACCCGAAAGGGCGATCCAGGCAAAAGTTAGGGATCAAAAGCGAGACGCTGCAGTCTGAATACTCTTCACAAAAATCACTATACGCCCTTGGCAGAACGGACAGATCAATCCAACCATTACCCTTCTGAAGCAAAGCATTGAGAAGATCGAGGATATGGGGACTGTAGCAGTATCAGTTTTAATGGAAATTCGAGCATTTCTCTTTGCTATTTTGCTCTTTGCATTTTATTTTCTTTTCGCAACTACCTCATTTAGGAGTTGCTTCCTTGTACAGAAGCCTATTCATAGGCATTCCATCAATGAAATGATCTTTTGATAAAAAGCGTTCTTTCCTACCTTTCATTTTTTCGCATGCGAGGTGTGATTTAATTCGTTATTAAACATTGCATCGAAAACATGGGGGATAATAATCTTGAATAAAAACGAAACATGATGTTACATAAACACAAAAGTGCTCTAAGGAGCACCATTTGCATCCAAACGTTGTTTTTTCTGTGCAGGGTGCAGGTTCCAATGGTCGCTCCGACCTCTCTCTTATCACAAAGATCATCATCGTCCGCCCGCGTGGAAGTTCAAACGTGTAATCCACCAACACTGGTAAACATGGGGCACCTGAGAAGATCCATGTCCCTCTTCAATATGGCGGACAAAGAATGGTCCCTCAAAACTCACGATTCCCCAAGCAGTATAGGATGTAAAGAAAGTCGAGCGAAGTCACTTCCTCCCCAGCAGAGCTATGCTCTAACCCTCAGCACAGTTTCCAATAGTCTTTGGTGTTGTAGGGTTCTAACGTCAACTCATGTCGGCATTTCAAGACAATAAGCAACGGACCCCAATGATCTTGCTCCCCTATCACACCAATGCCTTTATTTGGCACTCCGCATATAGTTTCCATTGCATATAACATTGCATCCTCAAAAGCGTAGCATATCCGTCAAAAGCGGAACATTACGCCATAGAAAAATTCAAACATGCATACAAAATGTAAACCAGATAACACAAATCAATGCTAAATCAGGCCAATGGCGCATCCCCACAGAAGTTGTCATCTGTATAAACTTCACTTGATATCTGCTACTCCATTACAAGTCTCCTCCATCCACGGTGCCGATACTTGGTTTTCTCAATCCCCAAAAAGAAATCTTACTTTCTCTCCCCAATTTGGGTCGGATACAATACCTTCCTTCGTCAGAATCGTTGCCTCCGAGGTTATTTCCCGCATGCTGCGCGAAGATTAGAGTGCGTATGAGGGTGGGTATTCAACCCATCTCATTTTTCAATCGTTTGAATAAACCATACTTGGTGTGTGGCAATTCGAACGATTGCCACTCTTGAAGAGTTACATCCCGCCTTTGGGCTGAGGGATTAATGTAATTCTTATGCTTCGTAAGCATCAGTATCTCCGTAAACCCCCGTGGTTACTGTCATCTCATTGCCGAGCCTAGTCGTCCCAAGTCTCCGTGATCCCTTCCCTCGTACGGGAAAATTTTTCAGATCCAACCCCTGTGTTGTGCATCCCCTGCGTCTCGTCCAGGCACACCATTTTCAAAACTAAATTCCAATCCCCAGTAGGTCCATCTACCAAGCTTCTCAAACACTCGTCTGTGTCATTCTTTCGATATTCGTCTGTATCTTCTTTCAAACACTCGTATGTGTCATTCTTTCGATACTCGTCTGTATCTTCTTTTTGATGCTCGTATGTGTCATTCTTTCGATACTCGTCTGTATCTCTTTTGATGCTCGTATGTGTCATTCTCTCGATACTCGTCTGTATCTCCTTCAAACACTCGTATGTGTCATCCTTTCGATACTCGTCTGTATCTCCCTTCTGATGCTCGTATGTGTCATTCTTTCGATACTCGTCTGTATCTTCTTTTTGATGCTCGTATGTGTCAGTCTTTCGATACTCGTCTGTATCTTTTTTGATGCTCGTATGTGTCATTCTCTCGATACTCGTCTGTATCTCCTTTTGATGCTCGTATGTGTCATTCTTTCGATACTCGTCTGTATCTCTTTTGATGCTCGTATGTGTCATTCTCTCGATACTCGTCTGTATCTCCTTTTGATGCTCGTATGTGTCATTCTTTCGATACTCGTCTGTATCTCCTTTTGATGCTCGTATGTGTCATTCTTTCGATACTCGTCTGTATCTTCTTTTCGATGCTCGTCTGTGTCATTCCGTTTGTACTCGTATGTATCTTCTTTCGATGCTCGTCTGTGTCGTTCCCTTGATACTCGTCTGTATTCTCTTTCGATACTCGTTTGTGTCTCTCTCAAAACATTCGTCTATGTTACCTTACCTTTCTGTCAAACCTATTTCTCTTCCAATCACTTTCATGCATCAATCATTTCCTTTGAGAACCTTGTATTGGCACCTTGGCTACGTTACAAGCTACCCCATTTCAACCCATTACTCACCTTAAATATTTCCATCAGAAAAAACAAAATTTCTCTTTCCCCAGCAGATATCAAAAATAAAGATAACACTTACACCATCTCCTTTTTAGGACAAATTTCTGGTCTTGATATTTAATCTTCTTCTACCTCGAATGTTCGAAAGGCTAGCGCCAATCTCACCTTCAGGTTAAAGACGATTAAATAGGGGCAGCTGTCATACCCCAAATTTGTCCTACCCTTAATTATCTGGTTTACATTCATGTTTCATATAGGTCATTCAACTCATGCATTCATATCATGGTTACCAATCGAAGACTGGAAAGAAAGAGCCTTTATGGCAAAGAACTCCTGATTAAATATGAGGATCTGAGGTCTGGTCTCGTGGCACTATCCTTCTGAGGGCACTCTTGAATCAGTGGTTTTCTCACCTTCAAGTCAAGGCATTGGTTGGGAAATACAAGCTTGATGCTTATCTGATTATTCTGAATTAGGGTTTCTTTGACCAAAGTCAACCAGTTGACTTTTTGGTCAACATTTAATCAAGAACGGATCTTATGAGTAAGAAGCTTTCATATTGACCATGTAGGACACATTCGTTTGACTGGATCTGACTGGAGAAAATTTAATCGGGAATTTCATCAATAATCAGAGAAAATCAGAACAGTTGACCTTTGGGTCAAAATCAGAAGAATTATTCGAATATTGACTTTTGGTGGAAAACCGGTCAAATAAAGTCAAAGAAATGAGAAAAAATCAAGAAATAATCAAAATTGCCAAATTTGGAAAGTTAGTTGAAATGGGAACTTGCCAAAAGAGGAAAGTTCTACACTTAAAGAATTTTTGAGTGAATTTCCAATTGGCTGGGCAGCTGACTTCAGGTTCGATTATCATGTTGAAAACGACAGAATTTTAAGACAAGCTCAACATCAAAAATGTTCAAATCATAGCCCTCTACAATTCTCTAGTTGGGAGTTTTTCCATTTGAAGCTTGATTCAAGAGTTATGTTGGTTTGAAGTTAGAAGAAATGCATTTGTTCAAGTCATTCAGCTAGGCAGATTTTTGGTCATACGTGAAGCATTTTGGCAAACATGTGGTGTGCCATATCTCAAGCCAATTTTAGAGTTCTATAAAAATTCCATGGGAGCAAACTTGGTATGCTCCCATTCTTTGCCATGTCCTCTATGTAACAAAACAAGAATTGAGTCGATTGAGCAAGTATTGAACAAATTGGAGAGATTCAAAGTCGTGACCTCACCAAGATACGCGTGAGCAAGAGTTTGGGCCAGAGTCTTAGTCATACGCCAGGCATTTCATCAAGCACCTAACGTGCCATTTTCAAACCCGTTGGCTGGAAGTTACAAGTGTTCATTTGAATCAAACTCAATGGCAATATAATCTCTCCCATGCCCCCTACACAACAAGAAAATGATCATGGAAATTGACCAAGTATAGAATGAGGTACATGAGTCTAAAGTCTTGCCATCGCCAAGCCACGTTTCGACTGGGACGTAAGCCAAACTCCTATCACACACGCATGAGGCATTGGCAGCATTAATGTTCTAAGTTCAGGGCCATATTTCTCACACTTATAAACCTCATCTCATCAAGTTCCAAACATCAAAGTCAGTCCATCTCATGTCCTCTTCGTAACAAGCTCGAGAATGAGTCATATCATGAGCTATGGCAAGAGATGTATAGCTTCAAAGTCTGCTTCAGAGGTGATTCTCAAAGGTAGGGTGGCAATATGATTTTATGCATGGCATGGCATGTATGGAGCCCAGCATGTCATCAATGCATTTTACTACAAGTAGCCATGCATACCATATATTTGAAAAAGCTATGAACAAAATTACCATGTGAAGAAACTCTTGCTCATTAAGTTTGGAGGAGAGATCTAATGCAACACACCATACCACAACCTACCTACACACTCACCATATAAAGCCAAAACTCTTCACAAATCGGACACAGACTCTTTTTTCCAGTTTTCACTCTCATTCATTCTCACCACACTCTCATTCTCTTCTTCTCTCCCACGGCTCTTCTCTCCACCCTCAACAAGTTTGTTACAATCTGTAACTAACTTCCAACCACCTCCACCGCCATAACAACTTCTCCCGGCCACCACCACAAACCTCTTCCACCACCGTCACCACCGTAACCGCCTTCACATCAACCTTCGAGAATCTCCATCGATCACTATCATCATTCTTCCACCATCATCAGTAGTACGCAGCCTTCACCATCATCAAACCAACTCCAAACAATCACTATCAACCGCCATAATCAAAGAAAGCAAAACGAAACGGTTCGCATCGACTGGAATCATCACTGCTCACGTCAAGAACAACAGAGCATAGAGGAGCTTTCTGGAAACGTTAAATTCTCTCAGGTGTGATCTCTGAATCTTTCTAAGCGCTATAGACTTGTAGTTGCCATGTTAGGGTTCGTATTGTGGATCTTTGTTGCTTTTTGTTCGTGCAAGTTCTGATTCCCATAACTGAAAGTATGCCTACGTTTTTGAAGTAGAATCGCTGTATCTTAATGCTGTGGATCGCAATTTGTTGTTCAGGACAGTTTAAGGCTAGATCTTGTAAAATCCGATGACCTAAGGCTTAGCTTATCTTCTCCGGTTAGGACTGTGAGGGTTTTCTTGGTCTCAATTGAGTTTAGATCCGGAATGAGAGTGAAAAGCCGAGGAGATTGATGTTGGAGTTTTTAGTTTCTGGAATTTTTCTTTATCTCCGGCCAAGGGGTGTCGCCGGAGAAGATAAGTGAATAGTCCCTCCGGCGGTGAGGTTTGTTTCACGTAGTAGTCACATGTGGTGCACGTGTTGTTTGTTAGTTGGTCCATGCAAATATCTTTTTCACTTTTGTCTGTATTCAAATAATTGGAAGCGAGTCGTGGCAGGTGGTGATTGGAGGAATATACTCTTTTGCCTTCTCTTCATTTAATTTTTCTATGCCCAGTTGACATTAGGTTGCTATGTTATTCTTATTTCGGGTACATAATAAAACCATATTATAAAAATAATTGCACATACTGATTGAAATAAAAATGTGGAATAAAGGAGAATGGATTGAATGTGGACTGGGCCCAGGCGCTATGCTTTCGACACCCCCTATATTTGGGCCCAAGCGCTACTTATAAAAGATTTAGCTCATGCCAGATTTTGCTACTACACCCCTCCTGTTAGGCAGATTTTAGCTTTGTTTTCAATTTTATTCTCCCTTTGACTTTTACTTCATAAATCATTTTTCCATGAAATAAAAAATGAATAAAAATAGGTTTTAGATAGATATATGTGTGTACATAATTGTGATATTTTTTGTATATTTTTAGAAATTGTTTTACCATCTTCAATAAATCATTTACGTTGGTATGTTCATGTCTCCTTTGGTTGTGCTAGGTTTTGCAAATTAATTTTGTTTAACACCTTAGGATCAGAATTTAACCACCGTTTTTTTGTATAGTTTCAGTAGGCTAATCCATGATAATATGTATAAAAGATGAACTCCTAATTCTTTGTTTTGATTGGTATTTGGTTAGTGTTGTTTGACTCGATTAACATGCGTTTCTAGTAGACGATTGTGACGTTTGTGCTCTCAAATTAAAATGCATTCATGCAATAATGTTGGTTCCCTTTTGTACATATAATTAGGGATGTCTATAGGTCATAAAACCTGGAATTCAAAATTTTAGATCATGTTTTCCTATTTTACTTGATTTTTCTTTCTTACCTGTAAATAACTTGTTTTTGGTCGACGATTGCACCGTAACTTGTACAAATGACCCGTAATTTTGTGTGGAATTTCTTGGCATGACTTTGTGGTTGTTTAGGCATCTAGTATAGGCTATTTGCTACTGACTTGTACCATTTTATTGCATGTTTCTAACTTCATTCACAATCTGAAACCGTTTAGCTAGTATTAACCTAGTGTTGTCTAGTTTTGGTTAGAGTTTTGTATTGCTTCATGCTAATTGATTAATATAGATTAACATAGGATATTGGAACTAAATGAATGAGTTTTCTACTGACCTCAAGCTTAAACCATGTGTTCACTTGCTTTTGCATTGATTAATCGATGTTTGTCCGCTAATTGGTAAGTAATGACGTATGCGATACTTTGGTAACTTCTTGTGGATATTTTTGTGTGATACCGTGGTGCTTTTGTATTTGATTTGGGACATTCAATCCCTTGTTTTGCTACTGACTTGGGGCTTCTCTCTCTTGTTTCCATGCTTAGCCTCTCATTTCTTGCTTTGATGTTGCTTACTCCTTACTATTGCTTGCCATGTTCCCTTAGACTCTTCCTTCTTTGTTAAGAGGAATTGAGATAGGATAGTTATCCTCGACCTTAGGGCCATTCGTAGATTAGAATAACATAGATTAGAATGTTAGATCTAGTTCCCTTTTGCATTCTTTTTCTTTTTCAACTCTTTAAAACATTAATAAAAGGAAGATGCGAATCACATTAAGAAAGTGATAGAGAAATGAGTGGGATTCATTCCCTAATCTATTTCTCAATCGCTTAGTGGCATAGAAACGAGTGGGATTCATTCCCTAATCTGTTTCTCGGTCACTACTTAATGGGAGAGAAATGAGTGGGATTCATTCCCTAATCTGTTTCTCAAACATTAATTAATGGGAGAGAAATGAGTGAGATTCATTCTCTAATCTGTTTCTCAAACATTACATAATGGGATGGAAGTGAGTGGGATTCATTCCCTAATCTGCTTCTCGATCATTATACATTTTATGTGATTCGAATCGTGAAGTAAACTCCCTTAAAAAATACACAACCAAAAACACTTAAAACACCTAACAATGGTTCAGACTAAAGCAAAGTAGAGAAAGTGGTGAGTGGCCCGGTATTGGGAACTGTTCACCACTCATCTACGTTAAAAGACACAAACCAATCATTTCTTTTTCCTTTGCCTCGTTGGCACCTAAGGGCAATGTCATTTCCGCTTGTACGCATCCTAGGTCGATCCCTTATGCAAAAGCGTGAACGTTGACTCCGCCCAATTAAAAAACACAAAAACAAACAGAAAATCTTTAGCCGAGCTACGGTTTCTCTGATTCCTGAAAAGGATACGTAGGCAGCGGGGTAGGGCCCGTGCGAGTACAATTCTTTATTTTCCCTACATTTTGCATTCATTTCGCATTTAGACATAGACATAGTTATACACCCTTTAGATAGAAACAGACATAGGTGGATACCATCGAGTACGATGGGCGTGAGGGGTGCTAGCACCTTCCCCTCGCGTAACCGACTCCCGCACCTAGATTCTCTGGTCGCAAGACCCTGTTCCTTTTGTTAGGTTTTCTGATATTCCTTTCCTTTATAGGATAAATATATTGGTGGCGACTCTGTTCATTTTTTCGCGAGCGTGCGACAATGACAAAAGTTACTTATCTTGGAGCGTGTTGTAACGCCCTTTGAGATGTCCCCTATTATGTTGTCAATTGGATGATCTTTCACATTTGTCCAGGCCTTAGGAAGTTCTTCATTGTTTGAGATGCTTTCTTTTTCATTATCATCATGAGACTCATCTTTCTCTTTCTCAGCATCTTTCTTCTCAATAGTTTCACTCTCGTCTTCCTTATCTTTGACAATGTCTTCAGTAGATGGACCTGCACTATTAAAAGATAGACCTTTCTCGACATATTTTGTATAAGATTCATCAAATGACACATGTACTGACTCTTCTACTATAAGTAATCTTTTGTTGTATATCCTATATGGTTTGCTAGATTGTGAGTAACCAAGAAAGATGCCTTCATCAGCTTTAGCATCGAATTTCCCAAGATTATCCTTACCATTGTTCAATACAAAACACTTGCAACCGAATACATGGAGATGTGACACATTTGGTTTTCTACCTTTTAGTAATTCATATGGCGTTTTGTTTAGTATAGGACGTATTATTATCCTATTCAAAACATAACACGCGGTGCTAATCGCGTCAGCCCAGAAATACTTAGGTAGACTACCCTCATTTAGCATTGTTCTTGCCAACTCCTCTAGAACACGATTTTTACGTTCAACCACTTCGTTTTGTTGTGGTGTTCTAGGAGCTGAAAAGTTATGCTCAATTCCATGTTTATCACAGTATTTTTTAAAAAGATAGTTTTCAAATTCTCCACCGTGATCACTTCGAATTGCAACTATTTTTGGTGTTCATTTTATTTTGACATAATCTTGCAAATTGCGTGAAAGCTGGAAAAGTTTGATCCTTACTAGGTAGAAAGATTGTCCAACAAAATCTAGAGTAATCATCGACAATGACAAAACCATAGATGTTTCCACCTATGCTTTTAGTCCTTGAAGTGCCAAAGAGATCCATGTGAAGGAGTTCAAGAGGGCGTGATGTTGAAACCACGTTCTTTGATTTAAAAGAGGTTTTTGTTTGCTTTCCCTTTTGACAAGCATCACATAGATGATCTTTTGAAAAATTTATTTTTGGTAAGCCGATTACTAAGTCTTTTGTGACAACCTTGTTAAGTAAGTCAAAATTTATGTGGGCGAGGCGTCTATGCCAAAGCCATGAGTCTTCGCCTAGAGCAATTAGACACTTGGTACTAGACTTAGATACTTCGTCCAAGTTTAGCATATAGATGTTGTTTACTCTTAAGCCATTAAACATAATGTCTCTTTTCTTAGTATGTTCTATTGTGCAACCAGAATTTGTAAACGTCACTTTGAAATCTTTGTCGCATAATTAACTTATACTTAAGAGATTATGTTTAAGACCTTCTACTAGCAATACATCAGTTATAGTTGTGGTAGAGGGGTTACCTACACTTCCTTTACTAAGTATAGCTCCCCGATTGTTATCTCCATAGGTGACATACCCCTTTTTCTTTGCGTGAAACTCAACGAAAAGTTATATGTCTCCCGTCATGTGTCTTGAACATCCGCTATCAAGGAACCACAACCTTTTGGCAATGTCAAGACACTTTTCCTGCAAAATTAATTTAGAGAGGGAGGTCCCCAATTTTCATTGAGTCCTTGGTAGTGAGTACATAATTTGTTGCACTTGGGCAACCATTGAAATACTCCTTTAGGAACCAAAATCCTCCGAAATTTGCATTTTTCAATGGTATGACCCTTTTTGCAACAATAGTGACAGGTAATATGATGAGAATATGCTGTTTTGCTAGTTGATACTTTTGGTACAAAAGTATATTTACTATATAAAGGAGTATACGATCTTTTGAACTTATTTGGATCAACCGCAAAAGTCACTTTTGGTTGAAGAGCCTTGTCTAATTTGGCTTTTAGATCTCTTACTTCTTTTTGCCAAATATGACATGTCTCACAACCAAACCATGATGTAGGATCTATCTCAACTTTATCCTTTTAAATATCTAGCATAGATTGTTTTAAAGCTTCCATATCCTTTTCGGTTTTCTCAACTTTTGATTCAAGATATGAAAAGATTTTCTTATTTGATGCCAAAAGTTTGAAAGCTTCAATTGCATCTCTATGTAATTCTTCAAAAGCAAGTTTTAATTGAGAATGAGATACTTTATCTACAAGTTCAGGTTTAAGATGACTTACACGTTTCTTTTTCTTGTGTTGATGAGCCATAAGACATAAGTTTGCTCATTCTTCTTCATCGCTTGATGAGCTTTCACTAGATGAATCACTTTCCCATGCTATGTAGGCTCTTCTAGATTTGTTGTGACCTTTGCTTTGGTTCTTCTCTTTCTCCTTCTTAAGGTATGGACAATCCGGTTTATAGTGACCGACTTTGCCACAATTGAAGCAAGGACCTTTGATTTTTCCTTTGTTATTGTCATCTTGTTTGAACTTGTTTGATTGCTTTCTATAGTTGATCAAGCCTTTGTCGGAATGTTTTGCTCCATTTTTCTTTAGGTATTTGTTGTATCTTCGCACAAACAGTCCCATTTCCTCATTATCGGAGTCTTCATCATCACTTGTATCACTATCCTCTAGCTCTTGTCTTGAGGTCTTGGAGTTTGAAGCTTTTAGAGCTATTGACTTCTTCTCTACCTCTTTCTCCATGTTCTTCTCTTTCTTTGCCCTTTTCTCATGCATGTCAAGGCATTTAAGATGTTGTTCATGTTCTTCTAGTTTACCAAAGAGAGTGGTGATGTCTAAGGTATTTAGATCATTTGCTTCCTTTATTGCCGTAACCTTGGGTTGCCATTCCCTGTTCAAGCATCTCAAGATTTTGTTAGTAGCAACTGCATTGGAAACAGGTCTATCAAGAGAGTTTAAACGATTTTTCAAATGAACGAATCTCTTTTGCATGTTTTCGATGGATTCACCATCTTCCATGTGAAAGAGTTCGAACTCTTGAGTTAACATATTGATTCTAGCTAGTTTGACATCATCCGTTCCCTCATGGGCAACTTGCAATGTGTCCCACATAGCTTTAGCGGATCTACAATGGGAAACGCGATAGTATTCATCAACTCCTAGAGCTGAGATTAGAATGTTTCTCGCTTTCCAATCGTATCCATATCTCTTTTCATCTTCAGCATCCCAAGTATTTTCTAGTTTTGGAACAACGGCACCAGCTGCATTTGTCATGGTGATCTAAAAGGGACCATTGACAATTGCTGTCCAGATGTTCCTATCAATGGCATTGATGTGAACACACATACAATCCTTCCAATAGCCATAGTTTTCACCGTTGAAAACTGGAGCTCTATTGTGAGCCCCTTTAGGTCCGGAAGCCATCTTTCCAATAAGTGTTTCACGTAGCACGGAATAAACCAGAGCTCTTGATGCCACTTGTTAGATGCTAGGCTTGAGGATCTAGAGGGGAGGTGAATAGATCTCACAGAGTTTTTCGGAGTTATTTCAAACTTAAGCGAAAGCAGTTCTGAATCGACATGCGTCTATTCCGGACCGCTATTGCAAGGGTTGTATATGTGATAAAACCACAAGATAATTGGGATTATCAATGAAAGGATAGGTTATCGAATCAATTCGTTGCACTATAGAAAATCGATTAACTTCTAATTTGATAAACTTTGTTTACAATGCTATAATAATGGATGAAGCAAAAAGACAAACACTTGGTGATAATGTTCAAATTGATGGTGATTCAATGTGTGCTGAATTTTGATGTTTATGCAAGTTCTTAATTCACAATTTTAACACTTGAATCGTTGATCAATTTGCAATTATAACCAAATACGAATAGAACGTAAATGAAAAGATAAGAGCGACAAGAATACGATATTTGTTCAGGCAGTTCGTCGATCGTCCTCGCTACGACTACGTCTGCCCCCAATTCCAAACTGAAATTGGGAAATCTTCCATTAATATTGAAAGCAGTTTATACAAAGAAGATAACAAAGCGATAAACAATAAAGCAAATTTGTCGATCCTTTGAATCTTCTTCCCCCTTAATCTTGAGCCAGATCAAGTTCTTCCAAGAGCTTCACTTTGATCCCTTTCTGCAGTGTTTTGAATTGCTTGAACCCTTGTTCTTCAATCTTCACACTCAGCTGGATCCTTGATGAAGCCTCTTGATAAAAACCCTCAAAATTCACCAATCTTGGAGGACAAAACCCTCGGATTTTATTCACCAAAAACCCCACAAATCTTCACCCACTAGGAATCTTCAATTCCGTTCCATGGACGTTATCGATCTTGAACGCAAACCCTCAACGCAATGATTGTGTGTAGTTGTGTTGGAGTTGTGTCGATGATCGAAGATGAGAAGCCTTTGTGTATCTTTCAGTTGTTGGTCTTGAAACTTCAATAATGAACATTAGATAATATATTTGAGAGCTGGTCAGTTTGAGCATAGCAGATCAGCAATTTTGGCCTTTTTGATCAAATAGGTCGACCTCTTGTAGTGCTTAGGTCGACCTAACAGAGCTGGATTAAACCTGGATGAAATTCTTCCCAGTTAGGTCGACCTGTTGAAGGTTTAGGTCGACCAGAATTCTGTTGAAACACGTTCTGAAGAATTTTCTTCAGTTTAGGTCGACCTAGTTGTTATGTGAGTCGGCCTAACAATGAGGTGTGTAAATTTCATCATTTTAGGTCGACCTGGATTGTGAGTAGGTCGACCTATCTATGGCATTTCTGAATCTTCCTTGTTTTCCTTGTTTTGGGTCGACCTATATGCAGAGCAGGTCGACTTGCTTTGTCTTGAATAGCCAAACTTGCTTTTGCTTGAGTTCTTTTGCTTGTGCCTTGTTGCTTGTTTGCTTGTGAAGTTTGCCATGGATCAAAAACACCTTTGTGAGTGTGGGCTTGTATTCACAATGGGCAACCTTCAGATAAACTAACCCTGTTCTGACCTTATATTTTAATAATTCAAAACGAATATCAACAGAAGGTTTTGGAGGGTTGGTTCTGAAATGGGTTATTGGAGATTTTGGATTTGAGAGAGAGTATGGTTCAGAAACTCTATCAAACAAAGAAGTGTTTGAAGAGGATGGATGAAGGGAGGATTCAGCTTCATTGTCAGAGTCTAAGACTACGACAATAGGGTCAGGTGAAGGATTATGGGGTTCAAAGGAGCGCAAAGGAGGATGAATGAGTCAGAAAAAGATGATTCTGAAGAGGGGAGGTTGAAGAACACTGGAGTGTCAACAACAGGTTGGGGGTCAGAAAGTTGAAGTTTAGATTCAGAAGGTGGGGGTTAAGCAGAAGCAAAAATATTTTCATTTGGGAAGATGGTATTTAAAGGTTTTGGATCAAGAATAGGGTAAGAATCAAGAATAGGTTGTTTGCCTTTAGACTTTGAGGGAGCAGAAGATGGAGGGTTAGAAATTTTTGTGATTAGAGGAGGATTTTCTAGGGCTTTTCTGGTGATTTTTCTGGCGGAGCTTCTGTTGATATAGGTTTAGAAATTAAAACAGAAACAGAAACAAGTTCAGAGATAGAAATACTTGAAGATTTTAGCTTCTTCTTCAGAGGCTTGGAAGGTCCATCCCCAACAGATTTCCTCTTCTCCTTCTTTTCTTCCTTTTTCTGCTTCTCTTCTTCCTTTTCTTGAACATTTTCCTTCTGCTCTTCTTTCTTTTCCTTCTTATCTTTCTTCTCCTTCTTCTTTTTCTTCTTCTCTTTCTCTTTCACTTCCTCTAGTACTTTATTAGCAGTAATGAGAAGCACTTTGTTGCTTATCCACACAGGATCATACTCAGAGCCATTGTGTTTGCAATTTTCCAGATAGGCGAGGACAATTTTAGGATGCGCATTCTTGAAGAACATCTCAAAATCAGCCAGAGTAGGAGTCCTTCTGGTCAAGACCTCAGCGTCCACGCTGGGAGTAGCAGCAATTGTCTCAATTAGATTCATATTTTTCAGAGTATGGGAATTCATAGTGCTTCCACACATTGGATAGGGATCTTTAACAATTCCAGCTTTTTCTAGATCACCAACCAATCTAGTCTGAATTGGAAGATCAGTAATTATCCTTCCAAAAGGAATGATGTTCCTTCTGATCTTGGGAGTCTTCAGTTTGGCTTGCTCTCTAGAGTCCCTCACATGATTCCACATGTGCTTAAAACAATGAAAGGGAGATCCACCTTCTCTTGGTTACCAATACAATACAGAATGTACTGTTGGTCCTTGTTGACATAGTTAGGAGAAACAATTGTTTTTCTATGGTAGATGCAACCCAGAAGGATCTTAGCCCAAATTCTGTAAGGATCCTTCAATTCCTTGATGCTGGTAGACTCTTTTCCAGATTTCAAGATTTCTGCATAAACAGCGTCCCAATCTGTTCTTCCTATTATTGCTCCAGAAGCACGTTCACAATTTTCCAGACCAAACAATCTTCTGAGAAGATTTTCTATAATGGAGATATCTTCGCTATGAACAAAAGACAGAATTGCTTTTGGCATTAAAGATGCATGAACCCAAAACTCTTTAACCAATTCTGGGAAAACTGGACCACATAAGAGATAGAAAAACGCTTCCCAGCGCTGAAATAACATGTTGTTCTTCAGATGAATGTTGTGTTTTTTTAGGTTGTCAAAATGGACCATCATTTCACCAAGAACCTCTAAATCATCCACAGGAATCAGACAAGTCTTCTGTGGAACATTTTGTTGTTGTTGTTGATATTGTTGTTGTTCTTGTTGAGAAGACGAAACCTTTTGATGAGTTTTTGATGAAGAAGCCATGGAAGAATGCTTGAGATTTATGGGTTTCTTACTTTTAGGGTTTTTATGCAGAGAGAGAAAAGAAGACAGAAATGCATAAACAAGAGATGATGAATGAGTGAAAAGAGAGAAAGTGAATATGATATGTGTTGATATAGACACGGATTTGAAAAAGAATGCAATGAAATTTTGAATGCAATGGTTACAGAAACTGAATCATTTACATTTAATGTTGATAGACGTTAGTGGAGATAACGTGAGATTTGAAAAGATTTGCACAGTTACCTAGGGAGGCGTCTCATCAACTGCATGCATGCTTGTCCCTTCAGAATGAACACGTGGTCATCATTTGGAATAGCTGGTGACAGCTGTTTTGCTTTAACAGAAGTTCTGTATCATACTTAGACATATGAAACATTAGAAATAATAGAGTCAGAGTATCTAAATGATCATACATAGACAGAACATCTGATAATAAACCAAATCAACATTTTCAAACTAGTCCATATATCAGATCTTCTCAACACCTTCGTTCTGGGCATAAATCCATACTGATGTTCTTCAGAATGAACTTAAACCTATCTTTAGCAAGGGGTTTTGTAAAGATATCAGCCCACTGATGTTCTGTATCAACAAAGTTTAAAGAAAGAACACCCTTTTGAACATAGTCCCTATTGAAGTGATATTTAATCTCATTATATTTAGCTTTAGAATGTAAAATAGGATTCTTAGTTAAACAAATAGCAGAAGTATTATCACAGAATATAGGAATGTTACTCTCATATATCTGATTATCTTCTAGCTGACTTTTCTTCCAGAGCATCTGTGTACTACATCCAGCAGCAGCTACGTATTCTGCTTCTATAGTAGAGAGTGCAGTTGTTGCTTGCTTCTTGCTCTACCAGGAGATCAGGTTACTTCCTAGAAACTGACAGCTTCCAGAAGTACTTTTCCTTTCAAATCTATCTCCAGCGTAATCAGCATCACAATATCCTACTAAGTTGTATTCTTCAGATCTTCTGTAGACTAAACCAACATTAGTAGTACCTTTCAGATACCTAAGAATTCTCTTAACAGCAGTTAGGTGAGATTCTCTAGGATCTGATTGGAATCTGGCACACAAGCATACACTAAATAAAATATCGGGTCTAGAAGCAGTCAGATAGAGAAGAGATCCTATAATATCTCTGTAGATCTTCTGATCTACCTTCTTGCTTACCTCATCCTTACCTAATACGCAAGTTGGATGCATTGGAGTTTTTGCTTATTTGCTCTCAATAGATTGAAATTCTTCAGAAGCTCTTTGACATACTTAGTCTGATGAACATAGGTTCCTTCAGAAGTTTGATTGATCTGAATGCCTAGGAAATACTTTAGTTCTCCCATCATGCTCATCTCAAATTCTGCCTGCATAGACTTAGCAAACTCCTTTCCAAGTGTAGCATTAGATGTTCCAAAAATAATATCATCAACATAAATTTGACAAATAAGCTTATCCTTTTTATAAGTTTTACAGAAGATAGTTGTATCTACTTTTCCTCTCGTGAAACCATTATCCAGAAGGAAAGAACTTAATCTTTCATACCAAGCCCTGGGAGCTTGCTTCAAACCGTATAATGATTTCTTTAATTTAAAAACATGTTCTGGAGACTTAGAGTCTTCAAAACCAGGAGGTTGATGGACATAAACTTCTTCATCTATATAACCATTTAAAAAGGCACTCTTAACATCCATCTGATACAGAGTGATGTTATTCTGAGTGGCAAAAGAGATTAATAATCTAATAGATTCTAAACTGGCCACTGGTGCAAAGGTTTCTGTATAGTCAATACCTTCTTCTGACTATATCCCTGAGCAACCAGTCTGGCTTTGTTTATGATGACTTCACCTTTCTCACTTAGCTTGTTTCTGAAAACCCATTTTGTTCCAATGATATTAAATCCTTTAGGTCTTGGAACCAAATCCCAAACATCATTCCTTGTAATATACCACTAGTCTTTGATGGTGAAAACTTTGAATACTGGAAAGATAGACTTGAAAGTCACTTTCTATGTCAAGATGGTGATCTATAGGATTTAGTGTTGGATGGTTACACACATCCGGTGAATGCTTGTGGAGTCAAGATTACTATACAACCTACGAGTGATGATCAAAAGAAAGAGTTCCAAAATCATCACAAATCAAGAACTATATTGTTAAATGCCATTTCACATGCTGAGTATGAGAAAATCACAAACAGAGAAACTGCTCATGACATCTTTGAATCTCTGAAGATGACTCGTGAAGGAAATGCACAAGTCAAGGAGACAAAATCTCTAGCTCTAATCCAGAAATATGAAGCTTTCAGAATGGAAGATGATGAAAACATTGAAGCAATGTCCTCTAGATTCCAGACTCTAACTGCTGGATTAAGAGTTCTTGACAAGGGATACACAAAAGCTGGTCATGTTAAGAAGATAATCACAAGTCTTCCCAGAAGATGGGGATCAATGGTTACAGCATTCAAGATAGCAAAGAACTTGAGTGAAGTATCTCTTGAGGAGCTTATAAGTGCACTGAGGAATCATGAGATTGAGCTAGATGCAAATGAGCCTCAAAAGAAAGGTAAGTCTATTGCTTTAAAATCTAAAAATAAACACTGTGCTAACGCTTTTCAGGCAAAAGAAGAAGAATATGACCAGTCAGAAGAAGAAGAAGATGAATTGTCTCTCTTATCCAGAAGGGTGAATCAACTCTGGAAGAGCAAGCAGAGAAGATCCAAGAATTTTAAGAGACCTGAAAAGCGAGAATCTTCTGAACACAGAAGATCTGGCAAAAAGAAGGTAGTGTGCTATGAATGAAAAGAACCTGGACACTACAAGAATGAATGTCCTAAGCTTCAGAGGGAAAAGCCCAGAAAGAAGTTTGAAAAGAAGAAAGGCATAATGGATACATGGGATGACCCTTATTCATCTGATTACAAGCCAACAGAGCACTCATGGCAACAATTGATGCTGGTGAAGAATCTACTTCTGATTCAGACTCTGATGAGGTATTTTCTGAACTCACTAGAGAAGATTTAGTTTCCAGCTTATTAGAACTTCTGGAAATCAAGAATGAACTTAGTCTCCAATACAAAAAGCTCAAGAAGATTTTTGCATCTGAAACTAAGAAATAGAAAACTCTGAGCTGAAAGAAAAAGTTTTAAAACTAACTAAAGATCTCGAGTCTCTGAAAACATCTTCAAGTTCAGATATGTCTATTCCAAGCACTAACAATATTCTGAAAGAATATGACTTGAGCTTCAGAAAGTTCTTTTCTAGAGGTATAGGCAGAAGTCAGCTAGCCTCTATGATTTATGGTGTTAGTGGAAACAAAAGGATAGGTATAGGCTTTGAGAGAGAAACCCCATATAAACTTGAACCTGTTGATAAAATGATCATTGAATATAAACCTTTATATGAACAGTTCAAGTATGGTCATTCTCATGATATCAAGCACACATCACATTCTAAAAGTTTCCATATCACACACATAAAGAAGTATGATGTTGCACTTTCTGGAAAATCTTATGTAAAATCTCAGTTCAATCAGAACGTGAGAAGGACTGACCCCAAAGGACCCAAAATAATGTGGGTACCTAAGGAAAAGATAATTCCTGTTGTAGATCTCCTTCACAGTGCAAAAGATAAACATGTCATGGTACCTATACTCTGGGTGCTCACGCCACATGACGGGAAGAAGGTCTATGTTCCAAAGTCTGGAACTTAAATCTGCTGGAGAAGTAAAGTTTGGAGGGAATCAGAAGGGCGAAATCATAGGCTCAGGAAACATATTTTCATACCCCAAAATTTCCCACCATATTTTAAAACAAACAGCCTCCTTACACTCAAAGATCTGCAATTTCTCAAAGCTACAGATGCATATCTTCCCATAAACAAGTACCTCTGAATTAGGGTTTTGTCTCTCTCCAAGTAAAATCAGGTTCTGATACCTCAAGCGAATTTCATGGCCTTTCTTATGTTTCAAAGGATCCTCATGCCAAGTTTCAAACTCTGATTCATAAGATTGCTCAGTCAACAGTTCAAAATTATCAACAGTCGACCAAATTGACCTAAAAGTCAACCATGTTCAAATCACAGTCAAAACCCCTAATTTTTGGTCAACATCAATATTTTGAAGTCACATTCATCATTTGATCAAGATTCGTCAAGGAAAGCTTCAAAATCACTAAATGTCCAAGTTTCTAAAATTAGGGTTTTGGACTAAAAGTCAACCTAACTTTGACTGACCATATCTCCCACAAGGTTCATCAGAAATTTCCCAACCAAAGCTCATTCTCAAGGAAATTAAATTATCTACAACTTTGATGTTGGGCCCAAGGTAAAGAAATGCTTCCGCATAAGAGATATAAGTCAAAACATTACAGGTCCTTCTAGAAGCTCGCAAAAAGCTGTTTTTTGTCAAGGGCCATATCTTCAAGATAAAATACTCAAATGCAAAAAAGGTTCCAAAGTGGCTTATAGAGGACATCTTGGGATTTCCAAAAATTCTTAGAAAACCTTCATATGATAAAAATTGAGAGAGTTATGGCTTGGTGAAGTTGACAAATTTTGAGAAAATACACAAAGGTCATATTGAGTAATTTTGAACCTTTTGACTTATGGGCCTAAATTTTGGTTTCTAAACATGATCTTAATCTCATTAAAGGCCCATAAGTCAATTATTTTATTTCTCATCATTTTATTTCTTTTATATTGAATTTTTTATTCATTTAAATCAAATAAATAATATGAAATAATATAAGATTTGCATTGGTTTATTTTAACAAAAATCTTGGGCTGACTATCAGAGATATTATCATGGAATGAGGTTGGCAAAATATTTGGTTCAAGAATATAAAGAATTGCATGAAAATTGAATCAAATTTTCAATCAAAGATTCAACCTCTCAATCATGGATTTCTCTCCAAAATTTTTAACCTAAATGATCCTTATATAAACAAACAACAAGCTTAGAAGTGAGGGGACGAAAATTGGAAAAGGAGGCTAGGGTTCCAAGGCTTCAAAATTCTCTCCACATTAAGGCATGACCAAAAGAATTTTCCAGCGAGTTTCAACTAGTTCCAAGAATTCAATCATTCTCCTAAGGATCCCAGGACTCAGTCTATACCATCATACAATCCCAGAGCACGTGGAAAAGTAACACACTAGTCACTCACGGTTTATACATGTTCTTGTAATTCATGCCTTTAATTCATGCCATTTAAATCAATTCTATGCATGTATACTTGTTCCTGATCATGTTTAGAGTTGTTTGGAACGTCTATTGTTGAGTATTGGTGTAGGTACGATCATTTACCATTGTTAGGGCATACACGAAGGTGTTCATCGTTTTCATATTTACAAGGAGTTTCAGACCAAACTAACACTACCAATCAACTCAGGAGATCTTATTAGGATAAATCATTGGAATGACATTCCTCGGATCAATGTTATGCGCCTGGATAGGCCTGCTCATGTTTTCACAGTAGAAGCAATCATCGACGACAAACCGTGGTATCACGATATCAAGAACTTTCTTCAAAGACAAGAGTACCCTCCTGGGGCATTAAAGAAAGATAGAAAAACTTTGAGGAGGTTAGCTGGCAGATTCTTCCTGAATGAAGATGTTCTGTACAAGAGAAATTTCGACATGGTTCTGCTTAGATGCGTTGACAAGAAAGAAGCAGAAACACTCATGAGAGAGATACATGAAGGTTCCTTTGGTACTCACACCAATGGACACACCATGACAAGGAAAATACTAAGAGTAGGATATTATTGGCTGACGATGGAGTAAGATTGCTACCAGTATGCAAAGAGGTGTCACAAATATCAGATCTACGCCGATAGAATTCATGTGCCACCATCTCTTCTCAACATACTCTCTTCCCCTTGGCCTTTCTCCATGTGGGGAATCGACATGATTGGAATGATCGAGCCGAAAGCATCCAACGGACATCGCTTCATCTTGGTAGCCATAGACTATTTCACCAAATGGGTCGAAGCAACTTCGTATGCAAACGTTACAAGACAAGTTGTCGTCAGGTTTATCAAGAATCACATCATCTGTCGCTACGGCATTCCTAACAGGATAATCACTGACAATGGGTCAAATTTGAATAACAAAATGATGAAGGAGCTTTGTGAAGAATTCAAGATTGAGCATCACAACTCATCTCCTTATAGACCAAAGATGAATGGAGCTGTAGAAGCAGCTAACAAAAACATCAAGAAAATCATTCAGAAGATGGTCATCACTTACAAAGATTGGCATGAAATGCTCCCGTTTGCTCTTCATGGGTACCGTACATCTGTACGTACTTCGACTAGGGAAACTCCTTTCTCCCTTGTATATGGCATGGAGGCAGTCCTACCCATAGAGGTTGAGATCCCATTAATGAGAGTCTTGATGGAGGCAAAATTAACAGAAGCCGAGTGGTGTCAAAGCAGATTCGATGAATTGAACTTAATCGAAGAAAAGCGCATGACAGCTTTATGCCACACACAGCTATATCAACAAAGAATGAAGAAAGCTTTCGACAAAAAGGTTAAACCTCGCACAATCAAAGAAGGCGACCTTGTACTCAAAAAGATTCAATCTTTTCTCACAGATTCGGGAGGGAATTGGACTCCCAATTATGACGGCCCATACGTGGTCAAGAGAGCTTTCTTAGGAGGAGCCTTAATACTCACGACTATGGATGGAGAAGAATTCACCCGTCTTGTGAACGTCGACGCAGTCAAGAAATACTTCGCCTAAATAAATAAAAGAACAGCTCGCTAAGTTGAAAACTCGCAAAGAGCGGCTTAGGCAAAAAAGAGCGTCTCGGTGAATCGAAAACCCGAAAGGGCGATTCAGGCAAAAGTTAGAGACATAAAAAATATAATAATCAATCCCGGTAGACTTAAAACCCGAAAGGGGTAGTTTACGCAAAAGTTAGGGATAAATGGCAAGTAACTCTGTTCAGGACAAACTTGATCAATCGAAATCCATAGCGGAGTATTCATCATCAGTAGGTCATCTTCTACAAAGCACGCATGCAGCGCAATTCAGAGTGGAAGGGAAAGATAACGATCGTCACGTTTCATCGTAGCCCTTTTCCCAAAAATTACCAATTTCCAACTTTGTAAATACTCCATGGAATCAAGCATTTGGCTGGTTACCATTCCATCAATAATGATTTGAGCCTTGTGCCTTTCTTTGCGATCGAGTCTTATTCAGTTTCCTAAAATGCATTTTAAGTTTAAACAGTCATTTTCTTGAAACAAATGTTTTCATAAAATAAAATGAATTTACTTGCAAAAATAAAGGTGAAATTTCTTTCTAAGGTTTACTTACAATAGGAAGAATGCAAACAGTTGCTCCAAGAACGGTTGAGACTCCGGGAACCAAGATTTCCCCATGAGGTCGCTTTGCGAACATCTCCCGATGACGGATCTTCAATTCAAGTCATATCACTCACTTCAAAACAGCGGGCAACTGATAACCAGATATCCCCAACGGAGTGCGTCTCTCAAGAAGAAAACATCTTCTGATCATCACGAAATTCAAGTCGTATTATAGGATTTAACATCCGCGACAATTCTATTCACATTCACTTTACATTTTGTAATAATATTCATGTATACATCACATCATAATTGCATAGTCAGCATAGTCTACTTGGGCTTTGATCATGTTAATGCCCAAGTCACTGGGCATGTACACGAGTTTCCCCTGCAAGTTGTGAAAGAACTTTCTTCTTCAAGACGACGGTTCATACACAAGGATCTCCCCGAGCAAGTCAACAAATGGAAATCTCCTTTAAAGAGATAGTTTGTTCACTTTTGGAGTTCCCCAGCTGAGATTCTCCCGCAGAGTGACACTCGACTTTTTTTCAGATAAGATAGTTTGTTTCGCATTTGCCTTCCTCACAAAGTCGGTGAATATCCCCAGCAAGGTCAATGTATGACAGTTTGCATCAGGAAAATAACTCTGATTCCCCGGCAAAGTTAACAAGCGACAAGTTTTCTCCCAGGGAGATGCTTCAGCAAATCCCCGGCGGAGTCAGTAAATGATAATCCTCTTCAAGAAGATAGTTCAAATTCCTCAGCACGAGTCGATGAACGACAAGTTTTCACCTCAGAAAACGATTTGTTTCCACCCCAGCGGATCGACCAAAGATGGTCCTCCTTCGGAAAACAGTTCATCCGCCTTAAAACAAAGTCATTAGCCCCTCAAAAGGACAAATGATCATATGGCATTCATTCAAGAGCTTTGAATTAAAAGAAAGCATGATGAAGTTTCTTATCAATCATCAAATGGCGTCTCTCCAACAAGCGTTGATGAGAAGCTTGGTGAGAAAACAAACCTTTGGAAATTTTCTCTTTATCTGAGATATTGTCCAAATACAAATGAGACCAGTTTCGAGATATGGACATCCGAAACGAGGGGAGGTTATTTATCGTCATTATAACTGAGACCAGTTCCACGATACAGACATCCGGATCGAGGGGAGGTTATCACAACTGAGACCAGTTTCGAGATATGGACATCCGAAACGAGGGGAGGTTGTTTATTGTTATTATAACTAAGACCAGTTCCGCGATACAAACATCCGGATCGAGGGGAGGTTATCACAACTGAGACCAGTTTCGAGATATGGACATCCGAAACGAGGGGAGGTTGTTTATCGTTATTATAACTGAGACCAGTTCCGAGATACAGACATCCGGATCGAGGGGAGGTTATCACAACTGAGACCAGTTTCGAGATATGGACATCCGAAACGAGGGGAGGTTGTTTATCGTTATCAACTGAGACCAGTTTCGAGATATGGACATCCGAAACGAGGGGAGGTTTCTTACCTTTTTCTAAGTATCGACACTTAGTTGAAGAAGATGGATTGCGCATGTTACTTTGCCATCCATTCACCCGAATCCACATAACATGTTTCTACAGGAGTTTGTCTCCCTATCCCCCGCCAAGTGCGACAACGGGATCAAGTCATGCAAAGATTTTTATCACTATTACATCTCAGAAGCGCCCAAAATTCGGGCATTCTTTGTTATTTAAGTCTCTTTCACTCTGAAGTAATCGAGATATTAATCTCTCTCCCTCCAGATGAAAGAAACTTAAATAGGGGCATCTGTCATACCCTAATTTTTTACCCCCTGAGATGTCATATCTTTTAAACTTTTCATCAAAGACAAAATAGATACTCAGAGCAGTCACTTGTTCATCTGATACCCAGTCTAGGGTTTTGAGCCCCATCAAGGACTAAAATCAGGGATCACATTTGGGAAACCCTAGAAAACTCCAGGGGATCACTCAAAGGCATCAATCATCTTCAAATAACTCATATGACAATATCTAGTGGGCGTTACAATCCAATCCAAGATCCACAGTCATCAATTTCATCTGGTCGACAATTAGGGTTTTTCTGACCTAATTCACCAAGAAAGTTGACTTTTAATCAGGACATGGATCCAAAATTCAAGACATGGTTCAAGGACTTCTACTACCTCAATATAATCCATTTACATCACTCATTTGAGGAGAAGATCTTGATTCCACACATAAGTCCAAAATCTCACTTTATCAGGAAAAAGTCAACTGTATAGGATCACCTTTGACTTTTAAGATTTTTGGTCAAACCATGACTTTTAAAGATCAATATCATCAATATATGGTTATTAAAGTCATTTGACCAAAGAAATTCAAAGAGATTCATCAAGGAGCAAAAAGTCGGAAATTAGGGTTTTTGAGGGCATTGTGGGAACTCAAAATTTCACCTACACAACTCAAAAAACTTCCAACATGAAAGTTGTAGATCTTGCAAAATAAAACAACATCTTACAAAGCAAATTTTTTCAAGAAATCAATCATTTAAGAGATTTGGAATTTTCAAGCTTTAGGTTATAAAAACTTAGAAATTTTTCTAAGTGTTTTTAACTTAGTTTTCATCCAACTTTGGGCTCATTTTTCACAATTTTCCCAAATGATTCTGAAGAAACCATAAACTAATGATTTGGAGTAGATGTTTAGGGCTTTCCAAATTGTGCTCAACCTTCTCCAAATTCATTTTGAGCTAGGAGTTATGCATGTTCAAAGTTGGCCTCATGAAGTAAAATTATAGGTCATGCATCATTTTGGAACTTTGTAATTTTGTGCATGTAACCTCACTTATGGATGCTACACGACCCATAACACATCTGCAAACATGCCATGCATTCACTTTCACCATAACATGAAGATTGAAGAAGATTCCCAAAACAAGAACATGTGATGATGTAATGATTACATTTAGGAATTTATGGCCAATTGATGAATCATCAAAGGAATCTTCCCACCAACCAATTAGAGCTCATTCTGCATCAGAAATGTCCCCTAAGATCAGATGGAATCAATGGATAGGGAGCTAGCTCGAAAATGCAATGATCACACTTGGATATTTTCAAACTTTCTTCATGCTTAAGAAACCAAAATGACTTCACTAAGCAAGCTCACTCCTCTGCAACTATACTGAACCATTTTCCTATAAATACAAGTGCTATCCTTCATACAATACACACCAAAGCAACCTTATTCCTTGCTTTCTCTTTCTCTTCTCATGCTTATGGTTTTTCAAAGTTCTTTGGCAAGAAGAATCGTTTTCTTCAAACCAGAGCTTCTCTTTGGAAAGTAAGCATTCTAAAATCTCAAGGGGGCTCATTTGAGGTGATCCAGACACGTTCCTTAGGGCATAGTGAAGCTGTTCAGATGGCTGCAGCTCATCTGTAACTGAAGAATCATCATCCTCCATGTCTACTTGAAGCTCAAATCGAAGGTGTCGGGTAGAGCAATTCAGAAGGATTGAAGCCACAATAAGCATTCAGTTAGCATCATTGAGTCCCAAGGAAGCTTTTAGGATCACTCACACAAGCCCAGGTGTTCCTCATCATCCTCACGACCTCCATTTTCAGAGGTAAGTTTTTGAACTCCACCTCTTTAATTTAAGTACTCTTTGTGATAAAGCTCGATACTATCTTGTTCAGCATCATCAGAGGATTGAAAACCCTCTATCACCATTCATTTATTCATCTTGTTTGTCATTTAATTTTAAATTTAGGGTTCATACATTCTTCGTATTTTCTGAGAAATTAGGTAGCTATAGTTAATATAAATAAATGTTAGTTACATATCTGTATTCGTGAGGAAATTTAGAGCAAGATTGATGTTTACATCATGCCATTTAGTTGAGAAACCAAAGAGTTAGAAAATTTGAAAATCTTTGAGCTCGAGGAAGAAGATGACTATGGTGGCGCGCGAAATTCAAATCTATGGGCTAGGTTTATTTTATTTTGAATGGTATGCGTTTTATAAACGAATTCATCGTTTGCCTTAGTGGCCTCACATGCGCTCTTAGTCTCCTCATGCCTCAAGTCTGGGGTTCGAATCCCCCTCGCCCCAGACTTTTTGTTTCTTTTATTTTTCAATGATTTACCACTTGTTTGGAAACATAGTGAACTGGGTGTGTGTTATAAACACCAAGCGCGCGTTGGCCCAGTGGTGTTATTTTGAGTTAGTGACTTGGAGGGCGTGAGTTCAATCCCTCTAGGTGACAAAACCTTATTTTTTATCACTTTTCCATTTAAATTCTTCACAACTTTAACCAATTATTTAACCTATCAAATTAATTCATTTTGACTTCATTTTTTACACACTTGTTGATTAATATACATATTTTATGAATAACTAAAAAAATCACAAAAATTTTATTTATTTTGTATATTTTTATTAGGTTCAAAATGGTGTTGTTTTAAGTAGTTTAAAATATGTTTTAATATATGTTTTCACTAAAAAAAAACCTAATACCTCATGAGTATTTTTGTGGAAAAAAATAAAATCCTAACCATTTAGGTCTTAATTAGGGATAGATTTTGTCTTTACTTTAATTAAGTTGACTCTTGTCAAAATTCAAACTATTTTCAAATTTCAAAGTAACAGACGATCGAGGTTTTCAAACAACAGAACCTCGTATCTTTTCAACTGTTTCTCATAAACAGTAAATCATTTTTAATGGGCCTCTAATAGAGTGTAAGTCCCAACACCTTTTTCTTTTCTTAGTTTGTTTTCAAAAACTGTATTTACAAAATCTTCTTTCTGTTTTCAAAACATTCTTCTGGTATTTGAAGGGCATTATTCCCGGTGAAACTCTTCAGACACCTATGTGACCTTTGTCCATCTTCACTTCTTCTGTTTTCAAAAAACCCTTAACTGTTTATAATAAATATTCAACTGTTATTAATAAAATTGCTGTTGAGGCTTTGTACATACTTCTTCAAAGGCCTCCACTCCATCCAGGTTAGGCTTTACAAGCTTTCAATTTACAGTCTTTATTTAAATTACTGTCAAATATAGAACTGTTTATATATTGTTTAGAACTACGTTTGAGTGTAAACCTGTTACCCTAGGTTTTCGACTTACCAACAAATGGGCAACTGGGGCTCAAAATTGGTAATTGGGCCTCAATTTGGTAAAAAGGCCCTAAATTGGTAATTGGGCCTCAATTAAATAATTACATTGCCATTTGGGTCGAAGTGGTTCGACTAAGTAGTGCTCAGTAGTCGAAGCTGTTCGACTAGAAAGATGATCGGAGGCTTCAGCGTTCAATCAGAAGTTTGCGAAGACTTAAGAATGTAGCTGCAGAAACTGAAGTGGAGGTCGAGAAGTATTAGAAGTTAAGAGGCAGTTTTAAGCAGTTTTCTGGCAGTTCTTACAGGACGCGTGGAGGTCTCACAATTGAAGATCTTGCATGTCGAAGACACGTGTTGACTGATAACCAGTCGACCGTTAGTAGTAGTTATTTTATTTTTACTATTTAAGCAAGTTCCATAGGAATAGTTAAGGGTCCGCATTTTCTACACAAACACAAGTAAACTCAAATCTCTATGCAAAAATGAGTAACGAGTGCAACATTGGAATGTAGGTATGCGTACCAGTTTAATTAATGCAATCATTTTACGTTATATCTCATCTTTCAGTGCACATTTACTGCTTTTTTATTGCTTTGATTTACTTTAAAGCCTTTAATTTCAGTGTTTACTTTTATTTTAAAGTTACTGTTGCATTTAATACAAACCAGATTCACATAATATAACAAAATAAAGCAATTAGTCCTGGAGTATTCTAGTTGATTCCGCAAAAGTAACCTTTAAAAAGGAAACTAGCGCTTGTTTACCATTTTTCTGGGTAAACAAATTGGCACGCCCAGTGGGACCCGTCAATTGCTGTCTGTTTTATATTTGTTAGTACAATAGTTATGTATGATATTAAGAAGTGGTCGGAAATTAACTAACATGGCTGAAGTTAATACAAATAATTCTGATCATTCTGGAAATCAAGGAGGTGTTCTAACCGGAGCAACACCACAAAATGCCGCAGATTCATCCCCTGTGGGAACAACAAATACTGGTGGATCGACGACAGCAATAATGGTATCATCACCAACGAATGTACGGTCACCGTTGAATCCATTACGACCGCCGTTTCATGGAATGATGCCTCCACCAGGTTTTAACCCTCAGTTTGGAATGCCCACGTCTATGATGCAAGGTTTGCACACAAATCCTTCATTATATGCTGACAGCATAATGGCTACAAGCACATCAAATCCAGGGGGTCGACCTATAGGCATAGGATATAATCACCAGGTTTTGCCATCTTTAAGTACTACGTCAATGTTGTCAATTCGACAACAAATGGACGAAAGTAATCATGAAATGGTGAATACCCTTACTCAACAAATGGGAACTGTTTTTACTCCCATGATAAATAACACGAATCAAAGTTATGAAATATTGGCGGGACAAATGGCCAGAATTGCAGATTTCTTTGGAGCGCCCCCACAACCAAACCTTTCGACCACTCAAGGGTCGAATGTGAGAGGGGTCGAACCTATAGGACAAGGAGATCAAATTGAGCCAGAGATCCCTAGAATAGTACAAAGGTATCAAGATGCTGACCAGGTTCTTAGGAACACCCAGCAAGATGTCAATATTGGACACAATAATATCTCTAATGTAGTTGAACAAATTTTAGTTCAGAATGGAATCAATGTAGGTTTGCATAGACCAAATTTCGTTTCCCCGTTGTCAGAATATGTAAGGCAAACAGAATTGCCTAGGGGTGGAACGTCCCAAAATTCACCAAATTTGCTGGTGAGACTGGCGAGTCGACGGTCGAACATATTGCTAGGTTCCAGACAGAGGCTGGAGAAATAGCAAACAATGAAAATCTAAAGATGAAGTATTTTCCAAGTTCTTTAACGAAAAATGCATTTACTTGGTTCACGACCTTATCTCCCCAATCTTTGTTCTCATGGAACCAATTAGAACGATTGTTTCATGAACAATTTTATATGGGACAGTCGAAAATCAGCTTGAAAGAATTAGCTGGAGTTAGACGAAAGGGTACAGAACCAGTCGATGACTATCTAAACCGTTTTAGGTTACTGAAAGCTAGATGTTTTACACAAATTCCTGAACATGAGTTAGTCGAAATGGCTGCAGGTGGGTTAGATTATTCCATAAGGAAGAAATTAGACACCCAACATTTGAGAGACATGGCACAACTGGAAGATAGAGTACTCCAGGTCGAAAGGCTAAAAGCTGAAAAAGCCAGAGCCAGTAAATATCATAAGAAAGAAAAAATAGCTTATGTTACTACAAGTGAGTTCGACTCTAATAGCGACAGTGAATACGAAGAGGGAGAGGTCAACGTGGCTGAATTCAAGCCAGGACCACCATATATCTGTAAATTGCTTAAACCTTCAAAAGATAAAAATCTGGTTGAAAGTAAGAATGAAAAATTTTCTAGTAAAACGTATTCATTTGATATAACAAAATGTGATGAAATATTTGATTTGTTGGTTTCTGATGGGCAAATCATAGTACCCCCGGGACTTAAAAATCCTCCTCTTGAACAAAATAAAAAAAAGAGGATTTTGTAAATTTCATAATTTCTTGGGTCATAAAACTTCTCAATGTGTCCTTTTCAGGGATTTAGTGCAAAAAGCTTTGAAAGAAGGAAGGTTACAGTTTGGAGAAAAGCCAAAGTCATCAATGCAAGTTGATACTGATCCTTTGCAAGTCGAAGAGGCTCACTATACTGAGCTTGTTGATGTGATGATGGTCGAGACTACTGATGGTTTCGTTAGAAAGCAAAACGGCGCTACTGATGGCAAACTTTTGAACATGGTTTATCCTGAACCAAAAGAGAGTCTTTTGAAATTCCTTGAGAGATGCCACAATAACAACTCTCAAGTTGGATTATGCCCAAGGTGTGATGCTGTTTTCAATGTCGATGCTGCAAACAAAGTGAGGTTCGACCCTCGTCGAGGCAAGAATCGTCAATTCATGTATACAGGAGAAAACAGTGGTCGAAGGGCTGGAGAATACAGGAAGATGTTTGAAAAACCAAGGACTTTCTGTCCTAAGACGGATGTCCCTGAAGACAAATGAGTGAAACCTATTAACTTCAGAGGTAAACGCCCAGAATGGCAGATTCAAGGCGATGGAACCAATGCTGAAGGTTCTTGGACTGATAGTGGATCTGAAAGAAAAGATTACATATCTCCAAACTACA
This sequence comes from Vicia villosa, assembly GCF_029867415.1. Lineage (NCBI taxonomy): Eukaryota > Viridiplantae > Streptophyta > Magnoliopsida > Fabales > Fabaceae > Vicia > Vicia villosa. Next base: position 132,630,057 of record NC_081186.1, on the reverse strand, counting down.
AAGGAAAGAACCCCATGACTCGAACGCAATGGAGACGTTACCAAAGAAGCCACAAGAATGGACAAGAAGGTTCGAAAATGGTGCAGGCAGGATTTTCTCACTATCAGTCAAAACCTTTTCACAGGAAGTTGACTGAAGAACAGGCTAAAATAGCAAATGAAAGATTAGCTGCTGGGATGATCCTAGGAAAGAAACTCATCAAAGAACTAGTTGATGATGATGCCCCGGCTCTCAATACAGGGAAAGAGCCTGAATATTCTCCACTGTCGGACGAAGAGGCCGACGACAACTTTGACATAGAGTCGGATGAGTTGCTAATCGACTGTGGAATTGTCTCTGTACTTCCAGCAGAGTTCGACAGAGTATCTGAGGTATATGAGAACGAAGATGATTTTCTTCCTGACGAGAATGTGGAAGAAACACCTGTCTGTTACTATGTAATGGGAAAAGGAGTAGTAGAAGAGCAAAAGGCTGTGTTTGAGAGGCCAAGTCGAGGAATGATGTATCATTTGAAGCCTTTATTCATAAGGGCGAAAGTGGATGGTGTTCCAATAAACAAAGTGTTTGTCGATGGTGGGGCTGCTGTAAACTTAATGCCCTATTCTTCACTTCAGAAAGTGGGAAAGTCTGATAAAGACTTAAGACCCCATAATATGGTACTGTCAAATTATGAGGGCAAGACAAGTGAAATACTTGGAGTAATTCAAGTAAAACTAGCTGTTGGTTCGTCTGTCAGGTCAACCGTCTTCATGGTGATTGCATCGCAGGCAAATTTTAAACTGCTGTTGGGTCGAGAACGGATCCATGGTATTGGGGCAGTTCCTTCCACCTTACATCAGCGTGTGGCCATTTGGAGGTCAGATGGTATAGTGGAGAATATTGAAGCCGACCAAAGTTATTACAAAACTGAAAGTGGTCGCAGACACTTCGACCAGCATTTGGCAAATGTAGCTCCTTGCTACAAAGCAGAAGATGTATATCCTTCTGATAAAAGTGTGTCTAAGTATCTGAACTTAGACCCAAATTATGGTTTCATTTGGAATAAAGAAGATCCTAATGAACCATTGAACAATGAAAGTCCTCCAGAGCAGAGGACAACAATCAAAGACGATGACCACTGAGTCAGAATACCTGGCTCGAATAACAACCTATTTGGCCGAAAACAAAGAAAAAGCGGCTTTAGAAGCCGAACTAGAGAAAAATATGACGATTGAGGCCATGATAGTAAAAAATGAAAAGGATCAAGAAGTCGATCACCAAGTCGAACGACTTGACGGGATATACGATGACGAACCTTTAGGTTTCGAAATGGATCCATCAGGATCGGTAAAAAGGATGCAAGCTCAAGATCCTCTTGAGGAAATTGACTTAGGTGATGGAGTCATTAAAAGGCCTACTTATGTAAGTACAAGGCTTACAAGTGACCTAAAGACCAAGTTGATTCGACTTTTGAAAGAATACAAAGATTGTTTTGCATGGGATTACAATGAAATGCCTGGTTTAAGTCGACATGTGGTGGAACATCGACTACCACTAAACCCAGGGAAGAAACCTATCAAGCAGCTTCCTAGAAGATTTGCGCCAGAGGTTATGGAAAAAATCAAAATAGAAATTGAAAGATTGCTGAAAAGCAAGTTTATTCGAACTGCGAGGTATGTCGAATGGTTAGCTAATATAGTGCCTGTCATAAAGAAAAATGGTAGCCTTCGTGTATGCATAGATTTCAGAGATTTAAATAAGGCTACTCCTAAAGATGAATATCCCATGCCAGTTGCTGAAATGTTAGTCGACTCTGCAGCCGGATTTGAATATCTCAGTTTATTGGATGGATATTCAGGTTATAACCAAATTTTTATAGCTGACGAAGATGTACCTAAGACGGCGTTTCGATGCCCAGGTGCTTTAGGAACTTATGAATGGGTGGTAATGCCTTTTGGTTTAAAAAATGCTGGAGCTACATACCAACGAGCCATGAATTCCATGTTTCATGATTTTATTGACAAGTTTATGCAGGTTTATATTGATGATATTGTAATAAATCTAACTGTGAAAATGGTCACTTAGACCATCTTCGACAATCTTTTGAACGAATGAGGAAATATGGACTCAAAATGAACCCTTTAAAATGTGCTTTTGGTGTACATGCAGGGGATTTCCTAGGCTTTGTGGTTCACAAAAAAGGCATTGAGATAAACCAAAATAAGACGAAAGCAATCTTGGAGCTAAAGGCGCCAGAAACAAAGAAACAACTCCAGTCATTGTTGGGGAAGATTAATTTCTTGAGGAGATTCATCTCAAATCTAAGTGGCAAAACGAAGATATTTTTGCCACTTGTGAAACTTAAGAACCAAGATCAATTCAAATGGGAACAAGAACATCAACAGGCATTCGACCATATAAAAGCTTATTTAACTAAGCCTCCTATTTTGTTACCCCCCAATAGGACAAAAAGTATGAAGTTATACATAGCTGCATCAGGCTCGACAATTGGGAGTATGTTGGCCCAAGAAAGAAGATGATAATGGCGTCGAAAGAGCCATATATTATCTAAGTCGAACCCTAGTAGATGCTAAAACTAGGTTTTATGATATTGAAAAATTATGCTTATGCTTGTACTTCTCATGTAATAAACTTAAGCAATATATAAAGCTTGTTGATGTGTATGTGTCTTCTCATTTTGATATTATTAAACATACGTTGTCTAAACCAATTTTGCATAGTCGAATTGGTAAGTGGGCCTTAGCGCTAACTGAATTTTCCTTGACATATGTCCCTTTAAAAGCTATGAAAGGACAAGTTGTGGCTGATTTTATAGTCGACCATGGATTAGTAGAATTGTCTGTAAATCAAGTCAAACGAACTAACTGGAAACTGTTTTTTGACGGTTCTAGTCACAAAAATGGATCAGGCATTGGAGTCTTGATTATTTCTCCCAAAGGACTTCCAACAAAGTTCCATTATAAAATGAAAGAAGTATGCTCTAACAATGAGGTCGAATATGAAGCTTTGATAACTGGTTTGAAGGCCCTAATAGATTTAGGGGCAAAACGAGTTGAGATTCGAGGTGATTCTGAGCTAATAATTCGACAAATCAAAAAAGAGTATAAATGCATCAAAGAAAATCTAATAATGTATTATGCAATTGTGATACGTTTATTAGAAAAATTCAAACATGTTGAGATCTTGCATGTACCAAGATCTAACAATTGCATTGCCAATGAATTGACACAAATTGCTTCTAGGTATAGAGTTTCTAAAGACAAGTTAGAAGATATGGTCGAAATCAAGGATAAAGAAACCCATGAAGTATTAGACAAGTTAGGTCAATTGTCGACGTCAACATTTGAGGGGGTAGGTGATAATGTTGAAAGTAAAGTTGAAAGTAAATATTTGTATGCCTTGGAAATTTTTGCCATCGACAATATGACTGATGCTGATTGGAGAAACCCATTGGTCCAATACCTAAATAATCCAGTCGGAGGAACTGATCGAAAGATTAAATATAGAGCTCTAAACTATGTGATATTAGGAAATGATTTATAGAAGAAAACAGCCGAGGGTGTATTGTTGAAATGCTTAAGTGAAGCTGAAGCATATTTGGTTGTGTCAGAAGTTCATAGTGGTGTTTGTGGAGCTCATCAATCAGGCCATAAGATGAAGTGGTTGTTGTTTAGACAAGGTTTATATTGGCCAACAATGTTAAAACATTGTATTGAATATGCAAGAGGATGCCAAGAGTGCCATAAATTTTCAGGCATTCAACATGTTCCAGCCAGTGAATTGCATGCCATTGTCAAACCTTGGCCTTTTAGAGGATGGGCTTTGGATTTAATAGGAGAAATCAAACCTGCATCGTCTAAGCAACAAAGATTCATTTTAGTAGGAATAGATTATTTTACTAAATGGATAGAGGCAATCCCACTAGTTAATGCTGATCAAGAAGCAGTGATCAGTTTCATACAAAAACACATTATCTACAGATATGGGATTCCAGAAACTATTACTACTGATCAAGGATCAGTTTTTGTTGGTCGAAAGATGCAAGCTTTTGCAGCAGAGACAGGATTTAAATTGCTAACATCCACTCCGTATTATGCTCAGGCTAATGGTCAAGTCGAGGCTGCTAATAAAGTGATTATAAATTTGATAAAGAAGCATGTGGGGAAAAAGCCAAGAAATTGGCATCAAACGCTCGACCAAATTCTTTGGGCTTGTCAAACGTCACCAAAGGAAGCAATAAATACTACCCCATTTCGTTTGACTTTTGGGCATGATGCTGTATTGCCTACAGAGATTCATCTACAGTCGACAAGAATTCAACGACAAAATAGTCTCTCGTCTGACGAATACTGGAATATGATGTTAGATGAATTAGTAGAATTAGACGAAGAAAGGCTAATAGCATTGGATAGGTTAATAAGACAAAAAGAAAAAGTGGCGAAGGCTTACAACAAGAAAGTCAAAGAGAAGACATTTATGGTAGGCAATTATGTATGGAAAGTTATTCTGCCCATGGATCAAAGGAATAAGTTATTGGGTAAATGGTCCCTGAAAAAGCCATTAATTTATCAGTAATCTGAAAAGGGATTAACATCTGGTTTTGCCAAATGATGGCTTTGGCCTCAGTAAGGTTAGGTTGAGGAATGAAATCTAAGCCTTGTTCTTCTTCCTCACGAGACATAATAAACCCTAAAGGGTTCGCACTCGTATCGTACACAGTGGTGTTGGTGGTCGTAGCTGCCATTGTTGTGTATAAAAGGAGAAGAAGAAAATGGGTAAAGGTTAGAGGAAAAGAGATGGTTCTTTCTGAAACGTTTGAGAAGAGAAGTAGAACGAGGAGAAAGAAAAAAAAAAGGAGAAAGAAGCTGTACATATATATAAGCTGGTGGTGACGTCACTAGAAATCGTGAAAAAAAGAAGTTGTAAAATCAAAAGTCATGTCAAAGAAACGCTTTGAAAACTGGATTCGGAATGTGGGAGCAGTTATAGCCCACTAACCTAGTGTTTAGGTAATAATTAGTGTCTGGGAAAATGAAATGTAATCATGGCGTAATGGGAATTAACAAAAGTCGAAACCCAAGAAAGAACTGAAACGCCATCTTTCTTCTTTCCTAAAGTCAGTCGAAAGAAGTCGCTTGGGGGGCAATTTGTTACCCTAGGTTTTCGACTTACCAACAAATGGGCAACTGGGGCTCAAAATTGGTAATTGGGCCTCAATTTGGTAAAAAGGCCCTAAATTGGTAATTGGGCCTCAATTAAATAATTACATTGCCATTTGGGTCGAAGTGGTTCGACTAAGTAATGCTTAGTAGTCGAAGCTGTTCGACTAGAAAGATGATCGGAGGCTTCAGCGTTCGATCAGAAGTTTGCGAAGACTTAAGAATGTGGCTGCAGAAACTGAAGTGGAAGTCGAGAAGTATTAGAAGTTAAGAGGCAGTTTTAAGCAGTTTTCTGGCAGTTCTTACAGGACGCATGGAGGTCTCACAATTGAAGATCTTGCATGTCGAAGACACGTGTTGACTGATAACCAGTAGACCGTTAGTAGTAGTTATTTTATTTTTACTATTTAAGCAAGTTCCATAGGAATAGTTAAGGGTCCGCATTTTCTACACAAACACAAGTAAACTCAAATCTCTGTGCAAAAATGAGTAACGAGTGCAACTTTGGAATGTACGTATGCGTACCAGTTTAATTAATGCAATCATTTTACGTTATATCTCATCTTTCAGTGCACATTTACTGCTTTTTTATTGCTTTGATTTACTTTAAAGCCTTTAATTTCAGTGTTTACTTTTATTTTAAAGTTACTGTTGCATTTAATACAAACCAGATACACATAATATAACAAAATAAAGCAATTAGTCCTGGAGTATTCTAGTTGATTCCGCAAAAGTAACCTTTAAAAAGGAAACTAGCGCTTGTTTACCATTTTTCTGGGTAAACAAAACCCTAGGACAGTTAAACTATATATATATATTATAGGAATATGGCCTAGGATTGAGAATGTCTTCCCGGTGAAGGCTTTTTCCTAATTAGAGATCTGTAGTTCAAACCCCCAAGATGAATTATTCCCGGTGAAACATCTTGGTAAAAGCCTTAGAACCCAAAATAGGACACATCCACCCAAAGAGGAATTATTCCCGGTGAAACCTCTTACCCATTTGCTTAGAGCCAAAATAAGTTCGAAACCACATAGCTTTCTCTTGTGCTATAACAAGGACCCTCGATTAGCCTCCTCTTGGGCTTTGTACAAGGACCCACAGGCTTCTTAAAAGCATTTCCAGCTTCCTCTTGAGCTTGTATACAAGGACCCATCAGGTTTCTTATAAACATAGGAACAGGTCTTTAGTTACCTTTTAGCCTATCCTGGTGAGTTTCTTCCATTCTTTAAACCAGACTTTAAACAAGCTAAGATTGTCTCAATCTCATATTGAGTACACTTTTTGGAATGAGAGACATGGACAGTCTCTGTCACCCTTATCTTCATCAATCTTCCTTAGCAGAGTCTAGGATCTTTATTTGCTTATTCTCAGTCAGTGTCAGCCTTAATCTTGGGCTTTAAAACAAGAAGTCTCCACTAGATAATCTTTCTGCCATTTTTAACAAAAACCCCTGGAAAGGGTCAGCCTCCACACATTCCTTCATTTTAACAAAAAAAACCTGGAAAGGGTCAGCCTCCACATCATTCTTTCATTTTAACAAAAACCCCTAGAAAGGGTCAGCCTCCAAAATCACTCCTTCAAATCCAAAGATTCACTCTTTTAAAAGACAAATTCCCCAAAAGAATCAAAACCCATGGAAAGGGCCAGCCTCCAAAAACATGATAAAAGTTCAGTCTTTTAATAGACTATTTCTCCAGCTGAGTCAAAATCCCTGGAAAGGGTTAGCTTCCAAAAAACATAAAAATAAATTAATTTGTTAAATCCTCTAGCAGAATAAAACACCCCTAGTAAGTCTTTCATTTTTAGTGGCCACAACCTTGGGCTTTGTACAAGGCAGATAAACCATATTTTCCCTGTGTTAAAGATTCCTAATCTCTAGGATCTTTTCCCCATAGAGTCTTCCATACTCAATTTCTTTAAGAGTCCGCCACAACCTTGGGCTTTGTACAAGGCAGAAAATAATCTTTCCCCTAGCTAGAGTAGCCACAACCTTGGGCTTCATACAAGGCACAAATTAATAACTTTCACAGTTAAGAGTCAGCCACAACCTTGGGCTTTGTACAAGGCACACAAATAGAGTCATCCATAGACTTAAAAAACTCAGTTATCCTCAGCAGTTAGCCACAACCTTGGGCTTCATACAAGGCACAAAAATAGAGTCTCCCTAAGTAGAGTCAGCCTCAATTCTGGGCTTTGTACAGAACACCAAATAAAATCCATCAAATAAACACTCTCCAACTAGAGTCAGCCTCAATTCTGGGCTTTTTACAGAACACAAAAACTCCTTAGTTTAAATTCTCCCCAGTAGAGTTATCTTTCAATAAGTTAATAAATCAATCAAAAGCCTCAAGCTTGGGCCTCATACAAGCCAGCTAAAAAATCAAATCTTTCAAACAGTAGATAGACATAGCTTATCTCTATAGAGAGATCTTTTTTCTATCACACCACATTCAATCAAACAAACATTACACATTTCAATTTCAATCAAAGTCTCCCATTTAGGATTCTGAAAGGCATGCTTTGAGGCAAACAAACCTAGACTTGTACCCTTTCCCTAATTTGGACGAGCATCCTTCTTTCATTTAAGAGATACTAGCATACTTGCAAACACACAGGTAAGGTCACACTCTTAATGAAATGAATTCAGTTATTCTGTCATTATTTTAATGTTTGTGGTGGAATAGTAGAAATACCTCTCTGTAAAGATGATTTCATGTCTCTTTACTGTAAACATAGATTTAATTTAAAGCTTCAACCTTGAGCTTCAAGCAAGGCACCAAAAGTAATTAATTTTCCTAGTTAGTTCCCCGAACTACATTAAGCTTTGACTTCCACTAGGGATATGTAGGCATGAGGTTCACAAGGAATCTCAGCGAGCTAATAAAATACCAAAAATAGTCATTTTGTCTGTCTTTCTGTCTGTCTTTTTTTTATCAATTCAATTCTCTCTCCTAACACAAAGGAGAAACTTTCCCAATCATTAGCAATAAACACAATCACAATGACACAGAGAAGGTTCCCGTGTACTACGGATATGTAGGGTGCTGAAACTCTTCCCTATGTATAACCTGTCATTCCCTAATTTTTGACCCCCTTGAGATGTCATATCTTTTAGACTTTTCATCAAAGACAAAATAGATACTCAGAGCAGTCACTTGTTCATTTGATACCCAGTCTAGGGTTTTGAGCCCCCAACAAGGACTAAAATCAGGGATCACATTTGGGAAACCCTAGAAAACTCCAGGGGATCACTCAAAGGCATCAATCATCTTCAAATAGCTCATATGACAATATCAATTGGGTATTACAACCCAATCCAAGGCCTACAGTCATCAATTTCATCTGGTCGACAATTAGGGTTTTTGACCTAATTCACCAAGACAGTTGACTTTTAATCAGAACATGGATCCAAAACTCAAAGCATGACTCAAGAGCTTCTATTCCCTCAATATAATCCATTCACATCACTCATTTGAAGAGGAGATTTTGATTCATCACAAAAGTCCAAGAATTCACTTCATCTGAAAAAGTCAACTGCATAGGATCACCTTTGACTTTTTAGAAATTTTGGTCAACCATGACTTTTGAAGTTTTAAATCATCAATATATGATATTTGAAGTCATTTGATCAAGGAAAATCAAGAAAAAACAATCAAGAATCAAAAGTCAAAAGTTTGACTTTTCATACTTACAAATTTTTCTAAGTGTTTTCAAGTGATTTTTGCCAAACTTTGGAAGGGATTTTCTCAAAATTTCACCTACAAACTGAAAAAAACTTCCAGCATGAAAGTTGTAGATTTTGATCCAATAAACAACTTTGACACATATAATGTTTTGGCTAAAAATCAACCATTGAAGAGTTATGGAGTTTCAAAGTGGCTGCCTTCACAAAACATGCAAGAAAACCCTAGTTTTCTTCAAACTTTATGCGACTTTTTCACTAATTTCCCTAAAGAATTTGGGCAAACACCAAACTAATGAATCAAAGTACATATTAAGGGCTTTCCAAATTGTGCTCAACCTTCTTCAAATTCATTTTGAGCTAAGAGATATGATTGATCAAAGTTAGGCACTTGAAGTGAAAATTATAGGTCATGTGCAATTTGAAACTTTGCAATTTTGTGCAAGTGACCTCTCTAAATGATGCTACCCGACCTCTAATACATCTAAAGACATGCCATACATCCAATTTCATCATTGCATAAGGATTAGAGAAGATTCCCAAAAACAAAGGCATGTGAATATGTAATGATTGCATTTTTGAATTTATGACAAATGGTGAATCATCAAGGAATCTTGCTCTAAGCCAATTAGAACCCTCCTCTGCATCAGAAATGTTCCCTAAGATCATACAAGATCAATGGTTGGGGAAGCTAGCCCGAAAATGCATCATTGCATTTGGGATATTTTCAAATTTTCTTCATGGCTAAGAAACCAAACTCACTTCACTAAGCAAGCTTGCTATGTTCAATTGCTCTGAACCATTTGCCTATAAATAGAGGGCTCTTTCTCATTCAGAAAACACCCCAAAGCAACCATATTCCTTTCTTTCTCTTTCTCTTATCATGCTTATGGTTTTTCAAAGTTTTTTGGCAAGAAGAATCGTTTTCTTCAAACCAGAGCTTCTCTTTGGAAAGTAAGCATTCTAACATCTCAAGGGGGCTCACTTGAGTTGATCCAAGCACCTGGATCACTTCTGTAGGTGGAGGAACACCATTGTTGCTCTCACTTTGGAGCTATTGCAGTTGGAGGTCCATAGGGCAATTCAGAAGGTTTCCAACAAAGCCAAACATCCAGACACATTCCTTAGGTCATAGTGAAGCTGTTCAGATGGCTGCAGCTCATCTGTAACTCAAGATTCATCACTCTCCATGTCCACTTGAAGCTCAAATCGAAGGTGTCGGGTAGAGCAATTCAGAAGGATTCAGGCCACAATAAACATCCAGTTAGCATCACTGAGTCCCAAGGAAGCTTTTAGGATCATTCACACAAGCCCAGAAGTTCCTCATCATCCTCACGACCTCCATTTTCAGAGGTAAGTTTTTGAACTCCACCTCTTTAATTTAAGTACTCTTTGTGATAAAGATCGATACTATCTTGTTCAGCATCATCAGAGGATTGAAAACCCTCTATCATCATTCATTTATTCATCTTGTTTGTCATTTAATTTTAAATAGGTTCATATATTCTTCATGTTTTCTGAGAAATTAAGTAGCTATAGTTAATATAAATGATTGTTAGTTACATATCTGGATTCGTGAGGAAATTTAGAGCAAGATTGATGTTTGCATCATGCCATTTAGTTGAGAAACCAGAGAGTTAGGAATTTGAAAATCCTTGAGCTCGAGGAAGAAGATGACTATGGTGGCGCGCGAAATTCAAATCCATGGGCTAGGTTTATTTTATTTTGAATGGTATGCGTTTTATAAACGAATTCATCGTTTGCCCTAGTGGCCTCACATACGCCCTTAGTCTCCTCATGCGTCAAGTCTGGGGTTCGAATCCCCCTCGCCCCAGACTTTTTGATTCTTTTATTTTTCAATGATTTACCACTTGTTTTGAAACATAACCAAATGGGTGTGTGTTATAATCACCAAGCGCGCGTTGGCTGAGTGGTGTTATTTTGAGCTGGTGACTTAGAGAGCGTGTGTTCAAACCATGGTGAGACCAAAACCCTATTTTTTATCACTATTTTGTATAATTTTCTTCACAAGCTCAACCAATTAACTCACCTATCAAATTAAATCATTTTCATCTCATTTTTTACACACTTGTTATTTAATATATCTATTTTGTGAATAATAAAAAAATCTTAAAAATATTATTTATTTTCATATATTTTTATTAGGTTAAAAATAGTATGTTTTAAGTGTTTTCTTAAATACTTTGAAAATATATATATCTTCATTTTGTTTTAACCTAATTATTTTGTGAATAATTTTATGATAAAACCCTAATTATTTAGGTCTTAATTAGGTATAGATTTCATCTCTGCCTTAATTAAGTTGACTTTTGTCAATATTCAAAACTGTTTTCAATCTCTGATTAAGCGGACGATTAAGATTTTCAAACAACAAAACCTTATATTTTTTCAATCATCATTCAACTGTTTTTTTTTATAAACAGTAAATCAGTTTCATTGGGCCTCTAATAGAGTGTAAGTCCCAGCACCTTTTTCTTTTCATAGTTTGTTTTCAAAAACTGTATTTACAAAATCTCCTTTTTGTTTCAAAACATTCTTCTGGTATTTGAAGGGCATTATTCCCGGTGAAACTCTTCAGACACCTATGTGACCTTTGTCCATCTTCACTTCTTCTGTTTTCAAAAACCTTTAACTATTTATAATAAATATTCAACTGTTATCAACAAAACAACAAAATTGCTGGTAAGGCTTTGTACATACTTCTTCAAAGGCCTCCACTCCATCCAGGTTAGGCTTTACAAGCTTTCAATTTACAGTCTTTATTTAAATTACTGTCAAATATAGAACTGTTTATATATTTGTTTAGAACTACGTTTGAGTGTAAACCCTAGGACAGTTAAACTATATATATATTATAGGAATATGACCTAGGATTGAGAATGTCTTCCCGGTGAAGGCTCTTTCCTAATTAGAGATCTGTAGTTCAAACCCCCAAGATGAATTATTCCCGGTGAAACATCTTGGTAAAAGCCTTAGAATTCAAAATAGGACACATCCACCCAAAGAGGAATTATTCCCGGTGAAACCTCTTACCCATTTGCTTAGAGCCAAAATAAGTTCAAAACCACATAGCTTTCTCTTGTGCTATAACAAGGACCCTCGATGACCCTCGATTAGCCTCCTCTTGGGCTTTGTACAAGGACCCCCAGGCTTCTTAAAAGCATTTCCAGCTTCCTCTTGAGCTTGTATACAAGGACCCATCAGGTTTCTTATAAACATAGGAACAGGTCTTTAGTTACCTTTTAGCCTATCCTGGTGAGTTTCTTCCATTCTTTAAACTAGACTTTAAACAAGCTAAGTTTGTCTCAATTTCACATTGAGCACACCTTTTTGAATGAGAGACATGGACAGTCTCTGTCACCCTTATCTTCATCAATATTCCTTAGCAGAGTCTAGGATCCATGTTTTGCTTATCACCAGCAAGAGTCAGCCTTAATCTTGGGCTTTAAACAAGAAGTCTCCACTAGATATTCTTTCTGCCATTTTAACAAAAACCCCTGGAAAGGGTTAGTGTCGCGGGAAAAATCGTATCCTTTTTTCGGGATGAGACACCTGATGCCTTCTTTGGGCTCGAGTGCTCAAAAAATGATTTTTTTTTTGTTCCGACCAAACTTTTTATTGTTTCCAAAGGAGGAAAAGGAAAAAAGTTGCAATAACCTAAAAACAGATGCAAAGCCCAAAACTAAAAGCAATGCAAAAGTGGGGGAGTGATTCCGGGTAAGAGGGTTGGTTATACGAAGGGAAGGTATTAGCACCCAACGTATCTATAGTACTCTATAGGCTTTTTTGTTGTGTTTGTTTCATTCTATGTTATGGTGGAGGTTCTTGTGAGATAGGTGGGACCTAAGGTGTTTGTTTGATTATGCTCGCAAAGATCATCGCGATCCTCTGCATACATATCCCTTAGAGGGAATCAGAGCATCTGTAGCTCGGGGTTTACGGGTGCTAAGGTTTGAGTGGTTTGAGGGAGAAGTTTTGCTCGCCAAGGATACGACCTTGTGCCTACGTATTCTCAAAGGGATGTTGAGAAAGTCAGAGCAATCGTAGTTCCCACTTATGCTAGTGGAAGCAAAGGAAAAGAGACAAATGTCATCTAAATGTTCGATGTATCTAATCTATATCATCACATACATCTGTTTGTTTTTGTTTGAAAATCTTTTCATTATAAGCCCCGGGCTGTGGCACTTATGGTGCTTAGAATGATAAAGATGCTTTTTAGCCAGCCTTGTGGCAAAAACTTTCAATGAAGTCAGTCTTGTGACAAAAAGTTTTGATTAATCAGCCAGCCTTGTGGCAAAAGTTTCAATGAAGTCAGCCTTGTGACAAAAACTTTGATTAATCAGCCAGTACGGTGACAAAAAGGTTTGATTGATTAGCCAGCCTTGTGGCAAAAAGAGTTTGATAAGTTTGATTGATTGATTAATTGATTGTTTGTGATGATATAGAAGAGATACTCCTATCATAGAGATGATAAATGTCTAATCTCCTAGGGTATTTGTTTTGGATATTGGGGATGCTTATAAGAAGCCCGTGGGTCCTTGTACGAAGCCCAAGAGGAGGCTATCCGAGGGTCCTTGCATTGTAAGCCCAAGAGGAGGCTATGGGAGGGACAATCGAGGGTCCTTGCATTGTAAGCCTAAGAGGAGGCTATGGGAGGGTCACTCGTTTGTACGAAGCCCAAGAGGAGGCATGGTATAGTTGGTTTGAGCTCTTAGAGCGATTTCACCGGGAAACCATACTCTATGTCCTAACCTAAACTAGGGAGATTCTTTGCACAAAGCCCAATAGGAGGCTATGGGGAACCTAGTGTTGTACTAAGTTAAACAATCATATATAATACAATCACAAATATGGACAAGTACGAACAAATATGAACAAGTACATGAACAAATATGAACAGTTATACATATATGACAAAGTGTGTGTATATAATGGAGTTTATGAAGGAAATATACCTGCAAGCATGATCCATTTGTATACACAGGGGCTCGGGACTCATACTCGGGGAGAGGCCCTTTTGAGTTTATTCAAAGCTATGTAAACAAGTATTTACAAAGGGCTTGGGACTTATACCTACATGGAGGCCCATGTTTTATTTTATAAAACATGATTGATTGTTTTATTTACAGACGCGAGGTTTCGTCGTTTTGAAAACAGTTTGAAAGTTGTTTTGAAAGAAGTTTTTTGTACAAAGAAAAAGGAATGGGTATAAAAGGGGCTTGGGACTTATACCTACATGGAGGCCCATGGTATTGAAAATCAATTGATCAATCCAAAAAGATTTAATCAATGGTTTATTTGTTTTTAAAAACGGTGATCGTGTGTTTTAAAACGGTTTGAAATTTTGAAAGAAATCAAATTAATCAAGATAAACAAAAAGATTATACTTAATTAACACCTAGATGACTAGGGTTTGATCACAAAATATTTACAAGTGATTAAGTTTGAAAAATCAAGTGAAAAACAATATTTAAAAGTATTAAAAACACTTAAAATATGTCATTTTATACTTAATTAAAAAATGTATTAAATAAATATATTTTTGTGATTTTTTTAGATGTTCATAAAATAGACATATTAAATGATAAGTGTGTAAAAAATGAAGTCAAAATGAATTAATTTGATGGGTTAAATTAATTGATGAAGTTGTGAAGAAAATAGAGAAAAATAGTGATAAAAAATTAGGTTTTGTCTTCCAAAGGGCTTGAACCCACGCCCTTGTGTTTACCACTCAAAAACATTGCCAACTGGACCACGCGCGTGGTCTGTTTAACATTTGCAACAAACCAATTATATTTTTGAATCAAATTCTAAACTCAGTTTCAAAATCTGGCGCCAAGAACACAAACCCAATTCAAATTTGAAAATTCTGAAAACTGAATTATTTGGATCGAGTGAATAGCCTATCTTGCTCGATTTTTCACCAGGAACATGATGGTACCATTTAATTTCATTTATTTTCACTCTAAGGGGGTCAATTTTCTGATGAACACGAAGAACCCTAATTCTATGATTCATTCTGAAATCATGTATGTGCAAGTTAAGATGCAATTGATGGAGGGTTAATGATCCTCATAGGTGCAGAAACAAGATGGTATGCTCACATTTCATTTATGATGCGTGCAAGTATGAATTTGAAGTTAATGAGGCTTACCTTCAAAAACGGCCAAAGTGGAGATTGAATTTTGAGCTGGAGGTGTTACAGAAGTTGTTGCTCGATTTGAACAGCTTCAATGATGTTTATAGAACATGTCTGGATGCTTGGAGTGAATTGAAAACATCTGGATCATTCCATGGAACCCGATCTGCAGTAGAACCAAGTGTGAATCGAGCTTGATGATTCTGAAGTTTTTGATTGATGATGGGTGTTGGGATAGTTCATATGTGATGTATATAAGGTGTTGGAAGTGTTAGTTTGGACAGAAATGATCTTGAATGGATTTTGGCATGATAAGGCTCTCTTTATGCAAAAATGGAGGTGGGATGATGATTCTGAGTTTTAAGGTGTTTTGGGGTGTGTGAGTGGATCAAACACATCCCATATGATGTTTATGAGATGTTAGAACCATCACTTTGGCCATGACTTCAAAGATTTGGAGGTTGAGTTTTCTACCTCTTTGAAAACTATGAAACTTGCAATTCAAGAAAGGAAGAGAAAACCTATGATTTGTGAGGTTTTGGTGTGAGTTTGAAGATGATTTGAACCTCTATTTATAGGCCAAGGATTTTGAATGCAAAGCTCTTGCAAGTTGATCAAGAAGTGATGATTTGGCTTAAGAGATAAAATGGAATCTTTCACATTAATTGCAAATGGTTAAAAGTGACTTAACCATGGTTATTTTGCCAAGCTTCTTATCTCTTTCCATTCTGATCTCAAATCAGAAAATATCTTCAATTATTGCATCTATGCATCATTACTTGGATCATTTGGCAAAATGGTTCATAACTTTGGCAAAATGACTTGAAATTTCAAGTGAAAAGTTCACTAATGTCAAAATTCAAAACCATGGCTACACTCCATATTTTTTCATGCTCTTGGACATTTTGGAAAGCTCATGTTACACACTTCAAAACCCTAGTTGAAAGTTTCTTCAAGACCTTTAAGGAAATGGGTGAAAAAGATCCATGAACTTTGAAGAAAATGAAGTTTTAAGTGAAATTTTCAAAAGATACCAACTTTGAAGCTCCATATCTCTTAAATGGTTGATCTTTTGGAAAAAAATTATATGTGACAAAGTTGTTCATTGGATCAAAATCTACAACTTTCATGTTGGAAGTTTTTTTCAGTTTGTAGTTGAAATTTTGAGAAATTCCCTTCCAAAGTTTGGAAAAAACCATTGAAAAACACTTAGAATTTTTCTAAGTATGGAAAGTCAAACTTTTGACTTTTTGATTCTTGATTGATTTTCTTGATTTTTCTTGATCAAATGACTTCATATATCATATATTGATGATTCAAAACTTCAAAAGTCATGGTTGACCAAAATTCCCCAAAGGTCAATGGTGATCTTGTATAGTTGACTTTTTCAGACGAATCGCGTTTCTAGAGATTTCAAATGAACCAGGCTATCCTCACCAAATGAATGGTATGAATGGATAATATTGAGGCATTTAGAGGATATTGAGCCATGGTTTGAGTTGTGGCACCATGTCCTGATTAAAAAGTCAGTTGTTCAGTGAATTAGGTCAAAAACCCTAATTGTCGACCTGATGAAATTGATGATTGTGGATCTTGAATTGAGACACAATTTCCATTGGATATTGTCATAGGGATTATTTGAAGATGATTGAAACCTTTGATTGACTTCCTTGGGATTTTTAGGGTTTCCCAAATGTGATCCCTGATTTTAGTCCCTGATAGTTTAAAACCCTATTCTGATGATTTGAAATTTAACTGTTGATCAATCCTTGTGTAGGAGATGTCTTGAGCCAATGGATTAGGTCAAAATGATTCACTTGGGGTTTTGAGGTCATGTCCCAAGTCATTAGGTCAAATCCTGAGCAAAAGTCAGGAGTATACTATCTTCAGTCAAAACCCTAATCTGGTTGGTTCAGAGCCTTAGAGCTTGTTGAAATGAATCTCTGAGGACCAAATGTTGATTGTTGATGAAGATGATTCATTTGAAATGAAGGGAGAACAAAACCCTAATTGATTGTTACTTGTACTGATGAGTGATTTCCTGATCAAATCCTGCTGAGTCACAAGTAGCAAATGATGCATATGCTATGAGGTGGTATCTTAGGTCAAAAATTGGGGTATGACAGATGCCCCTATTTAAGTTTCTTCAACCTGAGACACGAAGATTGAAAATCTTCGTTTTGATAGGGTGGAAGAGACTTAAATATCAGAAGACGCGAATTTTGGACCTAAGATACCAAAATTGCGAATGATGCAAAGATATTTTTACCGAGGGATATCAAACTGACTCCACTGGGGACAAGAGATCGAGAAGGATGTCTCAATCCGTTTTACGAAGAGAATCCGTTTTTTCTTTTCGGGAAAGCAAGTGTATGCTTCACCGGGGAATGATAGCTTTGTAAGAAAAGCTTACCTATCGACATTACCGACTATCTGCACAGGGATAGACTTGTTAATAATGCGAAGGTGAAAGGTATGAAACTGTATTACCGACTATCAACATGGTGATAGACTTGACAAGGTAAAAGAGTTTCAAAGGTTCGTTTAATATTACCGACTATCAGCATGGTGATAGACATGTTAAATAATATAACCAGAACAAAAGGTTACCGACTACCAGCCTCGTGATAGCGATTTTGAAGACGTGATCAATTATCAGCCGAGTGATAAAATGATCCTGGAGACTTTGCTAGGGAAATTACTGGTTATTCAGCCTTGTGAACAGTAATAAGGCCCTGATTGTCAAATGGTCTTCATGATTGATTTCCTTGAGAGGAAAAGTCTTTTGGAAGAGACATAAGCTGCTCGGATGATGAGGCTATTGCTTATTGTCTGTTTTTCACGACTCTATTTGAGGAATCGGAATTTGAATCTCTGGTAAAGACAGGGTTCTATCCATGAACGAATTGGAAAGAAACAGTCAAACAAGACTTTGTACCCATGAGGAATGAACTCAACTGGGGATTTTCTCCTTTGTTTTGAGAGGAGAAAACTAAAGCAACCTTCTTCCACGAGGAATGATCTTAGTGGGGAACTGGAGAAAGAAGATGTTCTTTCTGCTTATGGGTGACAACCTACTGGAGAGATGACACGCCCGTACCTGTTTCTTTTTTCTTTTTTTCTTTTTTGCTTGTTCTCTTTTTTTGGGATAGATATATCCTGAACAAGTGATTTTAGGCAGACATTTGAAAAATGCAATGATGCATAAATGATGCAAATATGTATGAATGATGAATGTCATGAATGTCGCTTGCATGCTAACAATACTGACAGAAAAAGAAGAATACTGGAGAGGGATCGACGTCGCAATACAACCAGATACTTGGCAAATGTTCTTCAACACGGTGTAGATAACACGGGTGATGAATGGTATTGCATGCTTTCAACTTCTCTGGGGAAGACTGGCATCTTTTCTTATTGAGATGGAAGAACTTCTTTACTGGAGATGGAAAATCTTCGTCACTGGGGATAAAAGACCTTCTTCACTGGGGATAGAAGAGCTTTTCCTATCATAATCTTTGATTCATCCTATGGAGATAGCTGTTGATGTTCCTTCGGTTGTTCACCACTCAAAGGAAAGTTTCGCTTTTATTTTGAAAAAAGGAAAGTAAATTCATTTAAAACTTTTTTTCTTTTCTTTCAAAAAACGAATAACACAATTAAAGCGTCATTTTGCAAGCTAGAAGAAATCAAGAATTGCAAACAAATGGGCACAAGGCTCAAATTTATTTAATAGGATGGTAATCAGCTAAAGGCGTGATTCCACGGAGTATTTACAAAAGTTGGAAATGGTAATTATGCGGAAAAGGCTACATTGAAAGCAATAACCACTATTCCCCCTAACAACTTTGAATTCCAACTGTGCCTGTCGCTTCAGATTGGCGAGGATTTGATTGAAGATCCTTCGATGAAAAAAGACTCCTCAGGTGACGAAGTACGGACTGATGCAGTTACTTTGTCATAAATCCTTAATTTTTGCCTAGATTGCCCTTTCAGGTTTTCAATCTACCAGGATGAATTTTTTCTATTTTTGTCTCTAATTTTTGCCTGGACCGCCCTTTCGGGTTTTCAGTCCACCGAGACGCTCATTTTTGCCTAAGTCGCCCTTTGCGGGTTTTCAACTTACCGAGCTGTTCTTTTGTCTTTTTTAGACAAAGTATTTCTTGACTGCATCAGCATTCACAGGATGCGGTAGTTCATCACCATCCATGGTTGCAAGAGTCATGGCGCCGCCAGAAAATGTTCTTTTGACAACATACGGGCCTTCGTAATTAGGAGACCATTTGCCCCTAGAATCTGGTTGAAAAGACAAGATCTTTTTAAGCACGAGGTGACCTTCTCGAAATTCACGAGGTCGAACCTTTTTGTTGAAGGCTTGTTTCATCCTTGCTTGGTATAATTGTCCATGGCATAGAGCAGTCATACGTTTTTCTTCGATTAAACTCAACTGATCGTATCTGCTTTGACACCATTCAGCCTCTGATAACTTAGTCTCCATGAGGACTCTCATTGATGGTATTTCAACTTCTACTGGGAGCACAGCTTCCATGCCGTATACTAGAGAAAAGGGAGTTGCCCCTGTTGAAGTACGCACTGAAGTACGGTACCCATGTAAAGCAAATGGCAGCATCTCATGCCAGTCTTTGTAAGTGACGACCATTTTCTGGACGATCTTCTTAATGTTCTTGTTGGCGGCTTCGACGGCGCCGTTCATTTTTGGTCTGTAAGGAGAAGAGTTATGATGCTCAATCTTGAATTCCTCACACAATTCTTTCATCATTTTGTTGTTTAAGTTTGAACCATCGTCAGTAATGATCTTGCTGGGAATACCATATCGGCAAATGATGTTATTCTTGATAAACCTCACAACCACTTGTCTTGTAACATTGGCATAAGATGCTGCTTCGACCCATTTGGTGAAGTAATCAATTGCCACTAAGATGAAATGATGATCGTTTGAAGCTTTCGGTTCGATCATTTTGATCATGTCGATACCCCACATGGAGAAAGGCCATGGAGATGAGAGAACGTTGAGTAGAGTCGGTGGCACATGGATCTTATCTGCGTAGATCTGGCACTTGTGACATCTCTTCACGTGTTTACAACAATCAGATTCCATTGTCAACCAATAGTATCCTGCTCTTAAGATCTTCTTGGACATTGCATGCCCATTTGAATGAGTTCCAAAGGACCCTTCATGCACTTCATGCATTAACATGTCTGCTTCGTGTCTATCCACGCATCTGAGCAAAACCATGTCGAAGTTTCTTTTGTATAGCACATCTCCATTCAGGAAGAAACTGCCAAAAAGCCTTCTTAGAGTTTTCTTATCTTTTTTTGATGCCCCAAGTGGGTACTCTTGAGTTTGAAGGAAGCATTTGATGTCGTGAAACCACGGTTTATCATCGACGACTGCTTCGGTTGCAAATACATAGGCGGGCCTTTCAAGGCGCGTAATTCTGACTGTAGGCATATCGTTCCAATGATTGACTTTGAACATGGAAGATAGAGTAGCCAAGGCGTCTGCCATTCGATTCTGATCTCGAGGTACATGATGCAATTCAACCTTGTTGAAGAAAGTCAACAGACTTCTTGCATAATCTCTGTAAGGAATCAAGCCAGGGTGGTAAGTTTCCCACTTGTCTTTGATTTGGTTGATCACGAGGGCTGAATCTCCATATATGTCGAGGATCTTGATCCTTAAGTCAATGGCTTCTTCGAGACCCATGATACAAGCTTCATATTCTGCGATGTTGTTGGTACAATCAAATAGCAATCTGGCAGAGAACGGGATATGAGTACCCTTGGGAGTGATGATGATTGCCCCAATTCCATTGCCAAAAGCGTTTACTGCTCCATCAAAAATTAGGCCCCATCTTGATCCAGGATCAGGACCTTCTTCAGGTAACGGTTCGTCACAATCTTTCATTTTCAAGTACAAGACATCTTCATCAGGAAAGTCAAACTTGAGAGATTGATATTCATTAATTGGTTGATGCGCCAAGTGATCGGCGAGAATGCTTCCTTTGACCGCTTTTTGAGCACGGTACTCAATGTCATACTCAGATAACAGCATTTGCCATCGGGCAATCCTTCCTGTTAAGGCAGGCTTTTCAAAGACATACTTGATCGGATCCATTTTGGAGATTAACCAAGTAGTATTGTTGATCATGTATTGGCGGAGACGTTTTGAAGCCCAAGCCAAAGCACAACATGTTTTTTCGAGCATGGAGTAACGAGACTCACAATCTGTGAATTTCTTACTCAGGTAATAGATGGCATGCTCCTTCTTACTGGTTTCATCTTGCTGTCCAAGCATACAACCCATGGATTCTTCCAACACGGTAAGGTTTATGATTAACGGTCTTCCTTCAACTGGAGGAATCAATATCGGTGGTTCTAACAGGTATTCCTTGATACTGTCAAACACTTTCTGGCAATCTTCAGTCCATACAACCCTTGATCTTTGCGGAGAAGCTTGAAAATTGGCCCACAAGTAGCAGTCATTTGAGAGATGAATCTGGAGATATAGTTCAATCGTCCGAGAAACCCTCTTACTTGCTTTTCAGTTTTTGGTGCAGGCATCTCTTGAATAGCTCTGACTTTGTCGGGATCTACTTCGATACCTCTTTGGCTGACAATGAAACCCAAGAGTTTTCCAGATCTAACCCCAAAAGTACATTTGTTAGGATTCAAGCGAAGTTGATATTTCCTTAGTCGTTGAAACAACTTCAAAAGGTATTCAATATGTTCATCTTCTGTGCTGGACTTGGCTATCATGTCGTCCACATAAACTTCAATTTCTTTATGCATCATGTCATGAAAGAGAGTAGTCATCGCCCTTTGGTAAGTTGCGCCTGCATTCTTTAATCCAAACGGCATCACTTTGTAGCAAAAGGTACCCCATGGGGTGATGAAAGATGTCTTCTCCATGTCTTCAGGAGCCATCTTGATCTGATTATAACCGGAGAACCCGTCCATGAAGGAAAAGATGTTGAACTTAGCGGTGTTATCAACCAGCATGTCAATATGTGGTAATGGAAAGTCATCTTTTGGACTGGCTTTGTTCAAGTCACGGTAGTCAACACACATCCTGACTTTGCCATCTTTCTTCGGAACTGGCACTATGTTGGCCAACCATTGAGGATACTCAGAGGTGACTAAAAAACCTGCGTCGAGCTGTTTTTGAACTTCCACTTTGATCTTGTTAGCCATATCAGGGTGAGTCCTTCGCAATTTCTGCTTAACTGGCGGACATTCTGGCCTCAATGGCAAGTAATGCTGAACAATATTGGTATCCAACCCAGGCATGTCTTGGAAGGACCAGGCAAACACGTCAACATATTCTTTGAGAAGGTCTGTCAACTTACTCTTGATATCAGCATTAAGCAGCGATCCAATGGTCACTTCTTTTTTGTCTTCTTCAGAACCCAAGTTGATCTTTTCTAAAGGCTCTTTGTGAGGCAGAATGGCTCTTTCCTCGTGCTTAAGTAATCGAGAGATCTCGTCCGGGATCTCCTCTTCTTCCTCTTCTTCGGCTTCGAACACAGGAAACTCAAAGTTGGGAGAGGGCATAGGGTTATTGCATTCAATGGGTTTATCAATAGTGAATTTGCACATATGATTTATATTTATTTCAGAAAATTTATGAATGCAAGAGTGTATGCAGATTTTTCTTGAAAAGTTTTTCTTCTTTTTTTTTTTTTGGTTTTTTAGGATTACCATTTCCAGAAAAAAGCAAAAATAAAACATATAATGTAGGGAATTCAAAATGACGCTTTATTTATGATTCATTTTTGAAACAAAGCCCTAAACACAAACTCATTTGTCTTGGGCAGGACAAAGAGGGAAACTTTTAAAACAAAGCCCTATACACAAAGTTATTTGGGCGGAACATTTAAAAGCGAAGCCCTATAAAACATCTCTCTGCTTTGGGCAAGGCAGGAGGTCAAAATAACAGCGAGGTGATTACTTTGAGCGGCGAACAACATTCGGAACGTCGACAGCTTTCCAGTAGCAACGAACTCCTCTGTGTATTATGTATTCAGGAAAATTCTCCTCAGAATTATCTTCAGTGATGACATTGACCGCTGTTCGAGCAGGATTTGAAGGTCCTGGTTTGTCACCCTTGTTCTTTGTAGAGTTGAAATGGTCTTCTTCTATTTCTTGAAGAGCATAAGATGAATCACAATCTTCAGAATTTTCAGGATGTATTTCCCAGTCTTCAGGATGAAGAGACTCATTGTCAGCGACACTTTCTGAGTCAACTGCGGGGCCATCTTCCCCTTCATCTTCAAAAATGGCATTTATGTGATAATAACCACGTTCAGGATTATAAACCTTGGCAGATGCATTGAATCCGAAATCTTTAGTAATTTCAGGCTGCTGAGAAAATTGAGAGTATTGGTAAGCCTCTTCTGGTTGACTATTATATTCAAAGGGATCTCCCCATCCAGTTGGTTGGATATCTTCAATCGCAATCTTTGAACTTTCAGGTGCAGTATATTTCACCATATAATCAAATTTGCCACTTGGTTGTCCCAAGGTGTCCCAGACCTCTGCAGGAATAGGCTCAGTTTCGTTGCCTTTGGATTTCTGTGACGGAGGATATGGTTCTTCCTGAGATATGTATCCCGAGTCATTGAGATAACATTTCCATTCTTCTTCATCATCGGAGAGACCTTCTTCGATACATTCTTCGATAAGGACATTAACCTCTTGAGGAATTGGGTTAAGGAATCCTCCACTAATGAATGTTTCTTTGATCGGACGAAGGGTTTCATCCTTCTTGGTGCAGTTTGAGAATGTTGGTGAACATCCGAGTCCTGCTCTGGTTTCATTTTTGGTAGGGATCACAACTTGCCCCCAGCCAGTGGTAGTTCCATCTTTCACTACTTTTACTGCCTCTTTGTAAGAAGAGATTGATGCTTTCTTTTTGGAAGATTCGTCTTCTAAAGAGAGACCTTGGAACTGAGTTCCTTCCACATCATCAGCACCAATGAAAGAGAAATTGGACAAATGGCTCACCATCAAGGCTTGTTCCCCACTTATTGTTACCAATTTTCCATTTGTTACAAATTTTAACTTTTGATGGAGCGTAGAAGTTACTGCCCCTGCTTCATGGATCCATGGTCGTCCTAACAGACAGCTATAAGCAGCTTGAATGTCCATGACCTGGAAGGTGATTTGAAATGTATGTGGACCAATTGTCATGGGAAGGTTGACTTCTCCGATAACAGATTTTCGCGATCCATCAAATGCTTTGACTACCACACCACTGAACTTCATAGGCATTCCTTGGTAAGATAAACGAGCAAGAGTCGTCTTTGGCATCACATTCAAGGAAGATCCGGTGTCTACCAACACATTAGACAAAGAATCTGACTGACAATTCATAGAAATGTGCAGAGCAAGGTTGCGATTTCTGCCCTCCTCGGGGAGTTCTTCATCATAGAAGCTTAAATTGTTGCAAGCTGTTATGTTGGCTATTATCCCATCAAAGTGGTCAACAGTCACATCATGATCTACAAAAGCTTGATCCAAGACTCTCATCAGGGTTTCCCTGTGAGCTTCAGAGTTCAACAGCAATGAAAGTATTGAGATTTTTGAAGGAGTCTGCATAAGCTGATCCACAATCTTGTATTCACTTCTTTTGATAAGCTTCAAAATTTCATCAAAGTCAGGATTGACATTGGTTCCACTGGATTGACCAACATCAGTGTTTGTATTACTGACAGGAGTTTCCTCAGGATTCCCCACTGGTGTATTGATAGGATTTTGTCCGGTTGCAGGAGCAACAGGATGCTTCGGAGGTAGTGGAGTATACACACGTCCACTTCTCGTTACGCGACTCATATCAGCGATGTTTACGACAGATGAAAGAGTTGGTAAAGGAACTTCTTGTCCATTCTTTATCATTGTTGCATTGTAGTTGTATGGAACTGCCTTGTCAGAGTCATAAGGAACAGGTCCAGGTAGACAAATGGTCAAAGGAGCAATAGGAACCCTTGGCTTGTTATAAGTAACTTCTATGCGCTCAGGCATGTTGAAATGAGGAACGATGACGTTAACTTTAGGCATTTCCGAGTTGATATCTGAGACTAAAAGCTCATGCGGATAACATCCTATCATGTTAACTTCATTTTCATCCCTATTTCTGTAGATCTGAATAGTACCATTATCCAACAGAACTTGGAGATCTCTTCTCACAATCGAACATCCGTGAGGATTTACACAACATATGCTGCAGGAACCGTAGTGATGCTGGCGAAAATTCTGCCCTCGACAGAGAGTGGCGTGCATTTGTACCAAATCTGCTCTTGAGAAATTGATATTATAGACTCGGTATGGACCAGGACATCCGTACACCATGTTTACAACATGCCCTCCATGGTTGGGCAGCGGATTTGCTTGCACATTTGGATTCAAATTTCTGAAAGAGAGAAGATTAGATCTAACCAACCTCTGAACTTCATATTTCAAAGCTATGCAATGCTCAAGATCATGGTCAGGTGCTCCTTGATGATAAGGGCATGAGACCTCAGCTTTGTACCACCGTGGGAGTTTCTCAGGTACTGGTGGTGGTGCTTTAGTTTGAACAAGACCTCTTTCAATCAAAGCAGGGTACAATTCTGTGTAGGTCATTGGAATCGGATCAAACTGTGGAGCTCTTTGTACACGATTCTGATTATTGTGAAACTGTTGAGCTTGCTGTTGAGGCTGTTGTTGTTGAAACTGCGGGGTAAATCCCGGATTCGGTGCTGTATTAACGGCTGGTGCGATAGCAGCTACCTGTCGTTGACGATTGACGTTCCCTCTCGACTTTCCTTGGGACACCATGTCAACACTTTGTTCTTTCTTCCTTTGGAAGCCACTTCCGAACTTTTTGGTTCCGCTTGAAGATCCACCTTCTTTAGTTAGACGTCCGGTTCGGACTCCTTCTTCTAGACGCATCCCCATGTTTACCATTTCGGTGAAATCACTTGGAGCACTAGCAATCATGCGTTCATAATAAAACGGGCCAAGAGTATTCAAGAAGATCTTTGTCATCTCTTTCTCTTTTAACGGTGGATTAATCTGAGCAGCAGTTTCTCTCCATCGTTGGGCATATTCTTTGAAAGCTTCATGGTCTTTCTGAGCCATGGATCGGAGCTGATCTCTGTCTGGAGCCATATCCGAGTTGTATTTGTACTGTCGGACAAAGGCCTCGCCTAGATCGTTGAAAGTTCGAATGTTGGTGCTATCCAAACCTGTGTACCACTTCAGTGCGGCACCAGTCAAACTGTCTTGAAAGTAATGGATAAGCAACTGATGATTATCTGCATAAGTAGACATCTTTCTGGCATACATCACAAGATGGCTTTGTGGACAAGAACTTCCTTTGTACTTCTCAAAGTCTGGGACCTTGAATTTAGCAGGTATTTGTACACTGGGAACTAAGCATAGCTCTTGGGCATTCTTTCCAAACAAATCTTTGCCACGAATAGCTTTGACTTCCAGTTGAATCTTGTTGAATTGTTCTTGGAGATCTTCCACAAGGTTACGCTGATTTGTGCTATCACCTTGATCATGATAAATCTCATTGCCTTCATAAGGAACAGTGTGAACCGTAGGGGTCGGAACTGTCATAGTGGGTTGAGAAAGTGCCATAGTGATTTGGGAAAAAGTTACCCCTGAATGTGGAATAAACGCCGAACCTTGTGCAGCAGGCGCTTCAGTTGTGGTTGTTTGAACCCCAGAGAAATTATGGCGGAAACCTGCACCAAAGCTGAAAGGCGGGCCCCAACCTTCTGGCATGGAGAAAGATGGAATGCTGAATGCAACTGTAGAAACTGGAGTAGTGACTTCAGATGTTACTGTTGCTTGACTGTTAGGTGGCGGCGGCTGATTCTGTGCGGCCATTAAAGAGTCAACTAGAGTAGTGAGACTTTCCAATTTTTCTTGAAGGGTGGTCACTGTACCACGAAGCTCAATATTCTCTTATTCAGAGTGTTCCATTACTCTTCTTCTGCTTGAACGAGTATTGTATCTGTGATCTGATTGCGAGCGCGGTCGAGAAACTTTGAGACGCGACAGCTTGACGATCTATTGGAGAAAGATCCAAAAGATGAGACTCTATATAACAGACTCGATATGCAGAATGATGTATGCAAAAAGAAGTTTATGATTTTTCCAAACATTTTAAAGATTATTTCCTTGCAAACATTTGAACACAAACTATTCTTTTATTGAAATAATGGGAAATTTTACAACATTGGAGCGTAGCTCCTTACAGAAGCAAATGATAAATGAAAATCTAAACAAATCCTAAGCATCTTCATCAGACGAAGAACCAAATGCATTATGCAGCTTGAGCTTCATGATTTCTTTCCCATAGTAAGCTTTCAACTCGGCCTTTTCAGCCCTCAGCTTGTCAACAACATTCTTCCAATTGTCAGGCATCGGAGCGTTGCTTGTCGAGGCTTCAAGATTTTTCTTGCTTTCTTTGATGTACCTCCTGATTGCGGCGTCTTTCCGACGGATCTTCTCATCTTTACTCATGAGCCATCCATCTTGATAATAGAGAGTTTCTTCGTGATCTTTCACTCGTTTCTTCAACTTTCTGTTTTCCACATCAGTTCTTCGAAACTTTTCTTCCCAAGCGTCTTTTTCTAACCTCATCTTGGCTAAAGTCTCTTGGTATTCTTCCATAGTGGGAATGTCGGGCAATTGAGATACTGCAGGGAACATGGGTTTTTCATAATCATAAGGCATTTGAAACTCCTTTGCTCTTTTCTTTACCCAGCAGGTGTAGGCGTTCGTGGCAATGCAATTTCTTATCCCACCTTTTTCTTTTCTTCGGACGTCGTACCAAGCCTTCACCATTCTTGTCTTCAACTTCTGAGGATCCTCTCCTTCTTGGTAGAAGTAGCTTTCCACTGCAAGACCAACAGGTTTAACTGAATTTGCATACCCGAGCTGTCGTCGGGCTAGGACTGGATAATAGTTAATTCCTCCTTGTGTACCAATGAGGGGTACGTTGGCGAACTCTCCACAACTATCAATGGTTTCTGTACCGCAGCGAGCCAAGGTATACCAATGAATATCATTATTAGTAAGAGACATAAGCCTTTGAGACCAACGCAAACCTTCTCGGTTTTCCGTGAAAGTAGGAGACTCAGGTAAGTGTGAAACAATCCATTTGTACAAAAGAGGTGCACAACATACAATGATTCCACCACCTTGGTGATTCCTATGATGGACAGAGAAATACATGTCACCAAGCAAAGTCGGAACAGGATTTCCAATCAGAAAGATCTTTATGGCGTTGATATCAACAAAGTCGTTGATGTTGGGAAACAGAACCAACCCATAGATGAGCAAGGCTAGTACAGCTTCAAAAGCTATCATGCTACCAGTTTCAATGAAATCAAAGGCTTTCTTTATTAAAAACTGCAAAGTCAAACCCGGAAGGTTTCCTTTGGTAGTCCAATTACTTTCTATTTCAGATTTCTTCAAGTGGATACCCGCTGCAATGGCTGGTGACTTAGGAATGGCTTCCAAACCATTGAAAGGTATTTTGTCAGACACAGGAATACCCAAAAGATTGGCATATTCTTCCAAGGTTGGTACCAACTGATAGTCTGGAAAGGTGAAACACCGGTAGACGGGATCATAGAACTGAACCAGAGTTTTGAGAAGTCCTTCATCAACGTGAGTGTTCAAGATAGGCAAAAGCTTTCCATGGCTTTTCCTAAAATCGGAAGGATCTTGTACAAAAGATGCTAATTCTTTCAGTCTTTCCACATTAGGCTCTTTAAAACCGTATTTCTTGGTATGCCTTTTTACCCACTCCATCACTTAATCCTATAATGTTTGCAAGGAAAATTTCTCTAAAAATTTTTTGGAAAAAAATCATGTTTTTATGGAAAAAGATGGGTTTTTAATGAATGTATGAATGCATGGATGCGTGGATGCCACATATTCAAACATGGTAAAGCAAACATGGTAGTTCAAACATGGTAACGCAAACATGGTACTACATACATGATAATACAGACATGGTAATACAAATATGGTACACACAGGTTCAGAGGTCCAGCGTCACGAGCATGAGGTCAGAGAACCAAACATGGGATAGTACTAGGGTTTATCACCTGCAAAACATGTTCTACTGATACGTCAGAGTCTACATTTTTCTTTCGGATATTACCGGCTTTGCACAATTAAACTTATGAGCCAACAATATTCTCAAGAAAAACTCGTCTGAGTGTGGTTCTCCGCATGACAACTAATCCAAGTCTTCACCTGAATAGTTTCTGCACCACAACCTAATAAGGCCAGGATGGGTTGGGGTTCTACAGCCAACTCAGCTTCTACAATTCAATGAAAGCAATAATGTCTTCGCAATTAAACTTGCCAAACATATACTACCAACAAGGAACCTCCACTGAGCGGAAGGATTCTCATGCTGACTTTTTAAGGACTGACTCCTTGTATGCCATACATGACTATACCCTCCACCTAATTCTTATGTGTACTTAATCCGGGTTAGGATTTGTCCATAATGTATCACTTGTAACAGAACCACAGATGTAACAGAACCACAGAACCACACATGTAACAAAAATGAAATAACAAACACAAAAATTAAAATTAACCCTTTCTTTGGAAACAATAAAAAGATGGTCCCCAGTGAAGTCGCCATTTTTCTGTCGCGGGAAAAATCGTATCCTTTTTTCGGGATGAGACACCTGATGCCTTCTTTGGGCTCGAGTGCTCAAAAAATGATTTTTCTTTTGTTCCGACCAAACTTTTTATTGTTTCCAAAGGAGGAAAAGGAAAAAAGTTGCAATAACCTAAAAACAGATGCAAAGCCTAAAACTAAAAGCAATGCACAAGTGGGAGAGAGATTCCGGGTAAGAGGGTTGGTTATACGAAGGGAAGGTATTAGCACCCAACGTATCTATAGTACTCTATAGGCTTTTTTGTTGTGTTTGTTTCATTCTATGTTATGGTGGAGGTTCTTGTGAGATAGGTGGGACCTAAGGTGTTTGTTTGATTATGCTCGCAAAGATCATCGCGATCCTCTGCATACATATCCCTTAGAGGGAATCAGAGCATCTGTAGCTCGAGGTCTACGGGTGCTAAGGTTTGAGTGGTTTGAGGGAGAAGTTTTGCTCGCCAAGGATACGACCTTGTGCCTACGTATTCTCAAAGGGATGTTGAGAAAGTCAGAGCAATCGTAGTTCCCACTTATGCTAGTGGAAGCAAAGGAAAAGAGACAAATGTCATCTAAATGTTCGATGTATCTAATCTATATCATCACATACATCTGTTTGTTTTTGTTTGAAAATCTTTTCATTATAAGCCCCGGGCTGTGCCACTTATGGTGCTTAGAATGATAAAGATGCTTTTTAGCCAGCCTTGTGGCAAAAACTTTCAATGAAGTCAGTCTTGTGACAAAAAGTTTTGATTAATCAGCCAGCCTTGTGGCAAAAGTTTCAATGAAGTCAGCCTTGTGACAAAAACTTTGATTAATCAGCCAGTACGGTGACAAAAAGGTTTGATTGATTAGCCAGCCTTGTGGCAAAAAGAGTTTGATAAGTTTGATTGATTGATTAATTGATTGTTTGTGATGATATAGAAGAGATACTCCTATCATAGAGATGATAAATGTCTAATCTCCTAGGGTATTTGTTTTGGATATTGGGGATGCTTATAAGAAGCCCGTGGGTCCTTGTACGAAGCCCAAGAGGAGGCTATCCGAGGGTCCTTGCATTGTAAGCCCAAGAGGAGGCTATGGGAGGGACAATCGAGGGTCCTTGCATTGTAAGCCTAAGAGGAGGCTATGGGAGGGTCACTCATTTGTACGAAGCCCAAGAGGAGGCATGGTATAGTTGGTTTGAGCTCTTAGAGCGATTTCACCGGGAAACCATACTCTATGTCCTAACCTAAACTAGGGAGATTCTTTGCACAAAGCCCAATAGGAGGCTATGGGGAACCTAGTGTTGTACTAAGTTAAACAATCATATATAATACAATCACAAATATGGACAAGTACGAACAAATATGAACAAGTACATGAACAAATATGAACAGTTATACATATATGACAAAGTGTGTGTATATAATGGAGTTTATGAAGGAAATATACCTGCAAGCATGATCCATTTGTATACACAGGGGCTCGGGACTCATACTCGGGGAGAGGCCCTTTTGAGTTTATTCAAAGCTATGTAAACAAGTATTTACAAAGGGCTTGGGACTTATACCTACATGGAGGCCCATGTTTTATTTTATAAAACATGATTGATTGTTTTATTTACAGACGCGAGGTTTCGTCGTTTTGAAAACAGTTTGAAAGTTGTTTTGAAAGAAGTTTTTTGTACAAAGAAAAAGGAATGGGTATAAAAAGGGCTTGGGACTTATACCTACATGGAGGCCCATGGTATTGAAAATCAATTGATCAATCTGTCATACCCCAATTTTTGACCTAAGATACCACCTCATATCATTTGCATATGCATCATTTGCATCTCTAACAAATTGCATAGTTTGTGTTTGCTACTTGTGACTCAGCAGGATTTAATCAGGAAATCACTCATCAGTACAAGTAACAATCAATTAGGGTTTTGTTCTCCCTTCATCTCAAAGAATCATCTTCATCAACAATCAACATTTGGTCCTCAAAGATTCACTTCAACAAGCTCAACAGCTTTGAATCGACTGAATTAGGGTTTTGACTGAAGACATCACACTCCTGACTTTTGCTCAGAGTTTGACCTAATGGCTTGGAGCATGATATCAAGACCTCAAGTACATCATTTTGACCTAATCCATTGGCTCATAACATCTCCTACACAAAGATTGATCAGACAAATCCTCAGATCAAGGTTTTGAACTATCAGGGACTGAAATCAGGGATCACATTTGGGAAACCCTAAAAATCCCCAGGGAGTCAACCAAAGGTTTCAATCATCCTCAAATAATCCCTATGACAATATCCAATGAAAATTGCATCTCAATTCAAGACCTACAGTCATCAATCTCATCAGGTCGACAATTAGGGTTTTTGACCTAATTCACTGAACAACTGACTTTTTAATCAGGACATGGTGCCACAACTCAAACCATGGCTCAATATTCTCTAATGCTTCAATATGATCCATTCATACCATTCATTTGATAAGGATAGCTTGGTTCATTTGAAATCTCCAGAAACGCGATTCGTCTGAAAAAGTCAACTGTACAAGATCACCATTGACTTTTGGGGAATTTTGGTCAACCATGACTTTTGAAGTTTTGAATCATCAATATATGATATATTAAGTCATTTGATCAAGAAAAATCAAGAAAATCAATCAAGAATCAAAAAGTCAAAAGTTTGACTTTCATACTTAGAAAAATTTCTAAGTGTTTTTTAATGGTTTTTTCCAAACTTTGAAGGGGAATAACTCAAAATTTCACCTACAAACTGAAAAAAACTTCCAACATGAAAGTTGTAGATTTTGATCCAATAAACAACTTTGACACATATAAATTTTTTCCATAAGATCAACCATTTAAGAGATATGGAGCTTCAAAGTTGACATCTTTTGAAATTTTACTTAAAACTTCATTTTCTTCAAAGTTCATGGAACTTTTTCACCCATTTCCTTAAAGGTCTTGAAGAAACTTTCAACTAGGGTTTTGAAGTGTGTAACATGAGCTTTCCAAAATGTCCAAGAGCATGAAAAAATATGGAGTGTAGCTATGGTTTTGAATTATGCATTTAGTGATCATTTTCACTTGAATTTTCACCATTTTTCACTAAGTTTCAAGACTACATTGCCTATAGTCCAAGTAATGATGCAAAGAGGCAATAATTGAAGATATTTTCTCTGATTTGAGATCAGAATGGAAGAGGATAAGAAGCTTGAGTTTTAACCATGGTTTGGTCACTTTAACCATTTTGCATTAAATGTAAAAGATTCCTTTTTATCTCTTAAGCCAAATCATCAAACTTTGATCAAGTTGCAAAGCTCTTCATTCAGAATCCTTGGCCTATAAATAGAGGTCCAAAACTCATTCAAATTCACACCAAAACCTCACAATTATAGGTTTTCTCTCTTCTTTCTTGAATTACAAGTCATGTGTTTCAAAGTGAGGTAGAAAACTCAACCTCCAAACCTTGCAAGTTCTGAACAAAGTGATGCTTCCCACAACTTCTAAATGTCAAATGTGATGTGTTTGAATCACTCATACACCCAAAAACACCTCAAATCTCAGAATCACTACCTCACTTCCATAATTGCATATATTGAACCTTATCATGCCAAAATCCATACCAAGCCATATCTGTCCAAACTAACACTCCTAACACCATCCATATACTTCATATGAATGATCCAAACACTCACCAGCAATCTGAAACACCTCCATCTTCAAATTCGATTCATACTTGAAGCAACTGCAGTTCGGGTGCCATGGCGATGCTCAGATGAATTCAGCTTGTTCCAGACATCCAGACACCTTCCATAATCATCATTGAAGCTATCCAGATTGATACAAAGCATCTGTAACACTTATATTGAAGAATCAAATCTCCAGTTTGGCCGTTTTTGAAGGTAAGTCACTTGAACTTCAAACTCTATCATACATGCATCATAAATGAAAAACTGCCATGCCATCTTGTTTCTGCATATGTATGGATCATTAACCCTCAATCAATTGCAACTTATCATGCACACACACGATTTCAGATTGAAACTCAAAATTAGGGTTCTTCGTGTTCATCAGAAAATTGATAGCCTTAGAGATAAAATAAATGCAATTAAATGATACCATCATGTTCCTGGTGAAAAATCGAGCAAGATAGGCTATTCACTCGATCCAAACAATTCAGTTTTCAGAATTTTCAAATTTGAATTGGGTATGTGTTCTTGGCGCCAGATTTTGAAACTGAAATTAGAAATTGATTCAAAAATATAATTGATTCGTTCCAAATACTAAACAGACCACGTGCGTGGTCCAGTTGGTCATGTTTTTGAGTAGTGAGCGTGAGGTCGTGGGTTCAACACTCATGGGGGCCAAAACCAATTTTTTGACACTATTTTTCTTTCATTTTTTACACAACTTCACTTAATTATTTAACCAATCAAATCAATTTATTTTTGCTTCATTTTTTGAACACTTCTTATTTAATATACATATTTTAAGAATATCAAAAAAAATCATCAAAAAATATTTATTTGATACATTTTTTAATAGTTTTAAAATGACTTGTTTTTAAGTAATTTTAATACTTTTAAATATTGTTTTTCATTTAATTTTTAACCTAATCACTTGTAAATTTTTTTTTGTGATCAAACCCTAATCATTTAGGTCTTAATTGAGTATTAAAACTTGTTTCAACTTAATTAAGTTGTTTTCTTTCAAATTCAAATTGTTTTAAGACGAGCGATCGCGATTCTTTTTCAAAAACGATAAACCATTTCTTTTTGATTTTCAAAAGCAACCATTGATTAAATCTATTTGATTGATCAATTGATTTTCAAAACGAAGTGGGGCCTCTCGAATATTAGAGAGTGTAAGTCCCATTTCTTTTCTTTTTGTACAGTTTTTCAAACAACGCGTCTGTAAATAAACAATCAACCATGTTTTGTAAATATACCATGGGCCTCCATGTAGGTATAAGTCCCGAGCCCCTTTTGTACATACCCATTCCAGTACATGAAATTAGGTATTTCATTGTACGCTTTTTTTTGTACATACACTTTTTTACATACCTCGATCAGTTTGTTTTTTAACTTTGAATAACAAACCAAAAATGAAGGTTTCTTTAAATCTTCCCAAAAAATACCATGGGCCTCCATGTAGGTATAAGTCCCAAGCCCTTTTGTAAATACCTGTTTACATAGCTGTTGAATAAATTCAAGTGGACCTCTCCCCGAGTATGAGTCTCGAGCCCTGTGTATACAAATGGATCATGCTTACAGGTATATTTCCTTCATAAACTCCATTATATACACATACTTTGTCATATATAACTGTTCATATAACTGTTCATACTTGTTCATGTACTTGTGCATATTTATTTGTACTTGTTCATATGTGTGATTGTGTTATTATACTTGTTCAACTTAGTACAACACTAGGTTCCCCATAGCCTCCTATTGGGCTTCGTGCAAAGAATCTCCCTAGTTTAGGTTAGGACATAGAGTATGGTTTCCCGGTGAAATCGCTCTAAGAGCTCAAACCAACTATACCATGCCTCCCCTTGGGCTTTGTACAAACGAGTGACCCTCCCATAGCCTCCTCTTGGGCTTACAATGCAAGGACCCTGGACTGTCCCTCCCATAGCCTCCTCTTGGGCTTACAATGCAAGGACCCTCGGATAGCCTCCTCTTGGGCTTCGTACAAGGACCCGCGGGCTTCTTATAAGCATCCCCAATATCCAAATCAAATACCCTAGGAGATTAGACATTTTTCATCTCTATGCTAGGAGTATCTCTTATATATCATCTTAAACAATCAATCAATCAAACTTTTTTGCCACAAGTCTGGCTAATCAATCGAACTTCTTTTTGCCACAAGGCTGGCTAATCAATCAAACTGTTTTACCACCGTACTGGATGATTAATCAAAGTTTTTGTCACAAGGCTGACTTCATTGAAACTTTTGCCACGAGGCTGGCTGATTAATCAAAACTTTTTGTCACAAGGCTAACTTCATTGAAAGTTTTTGCCACAAGGCTGGTTAAACAAACAAAAATCAAACAGATGTATGTGATGATATAGATTAGATACATCTAGCATTTAGACGACATTTGTCTATTTTCCTTTGCTTCCACTAGCATAAGTGGGAACTACGATTGCTCTGACTTTCTCAACATCCCTTTGAGAATACGTAGGCACAAGGTCGATCCTTGGCGAGCAAAACAAAACAAAAAAAACCATTCAAACCTTAGCACCCGTAGACCCCGAGCTACAGATGCTCTGATTCCCTCTAAGGGATATGTATGCAGAGGATCTCGATGATCTTTGCGAGCATAATCAAACAAACACCTTAGGTCCCACCTATTTCACAACAGAACCTTCACCGTAGCATAGAATAAAAAACAATAAAGAACCCTGTAGAGTACTACAGATACGTTGGGTGCTAATACCTTCCCTTCGTATAACCAACCCTCTTACCCAAGATCTCCCCCCACTTTTAGGTTATTGCAGCTTTTTTCCTTTTCCTCCTTTGGAAATAATAAAAAGTTTGGTCGATACAAAAGAAAAATCATTTTTTATGAGCACTCGAGCCCAAAGAAGGCATCAGGTGTCTCATCCCACAAAAAGAGGAACAAAACGGTTTTTCGCCCGCGACAGAAAAATGGCGACTTCACTGGGGAACCATCTTTTTATTGTTTCCAAAGGAAGGGTTATTTCTAATTATTGTTTTTATTTTAATTTTTGTTACATGTGTGATTCTTTGGTTCTGTTACTTGTGTGGTTCTGTTACAAGTGATACATTATGGACAAATCCTAACCCGGATTAAGTACACATAAGAAATTAGGTGGAGGGTATAGTCATGTGCAGGCGCACTTGAGAATCCTTCCGCTCAGTGGAGGTTCCTTGTTGGTAATATATGTTTAGCATGCTTTCGTAGCGAAGACATTATTGCCGCATTGAACTGTAGAAGCTGAGAGACCGTAGAACCCCAACCCATCCTGGCCTTATTAGGACGTGGTGCAGAAACGATCCAGGTGAAGACTTGGATAGTTGTCATGCGGAGAACCACACTCAGACGAGTTTTTCTTGAGAATATTTCTGGCTCATCAGTTTAGTTGTGAAAGCCGGTAATATCCGAAAGAAAAATGTAGACTCTGACGTATCAGTAGAACATGTTGTACAGGTGATTAACTAGATCTATCCCTATTTGGTTCTCTGACCTCATGCTCGTGACGCTGGACCTTTGAACCTGTGTGTACTATGTTTGAATTACCATGTTTGTAGTACCATGTTAGTGTTACCATGTTTGAACTACCATGTTTGCTTTACCATGTTTGAATATGTGGCATTCATGCATCCACGCATTCATACATTCAAAAAAAAACCCATCTTTTTTTCCATAAAAACATGATTTTTCCAAAGATTTAGAGAAATTTTCTTTGCAAACACTTTAGGATTTAGTCATGGAAGAAGTAAAAAGGCATACCAAGAAATATGGTTTCAAAGCGCCTGATGTGGGAAAACTGATAGAGTTAGCATCTTCTGTACAAAATCCTTCCAATTTTAGGAAAAGTTATGGAAAAATTTTGCCTATTTTGAACACTCATGTTGATGAAGGACTTCTCAAAACTCTGGTTCAGTTCTATGATCCCGTCTACCGTTGTTTTACCTTTCCAGACTACCAGTTGGTACCGACCTTAGAAGAATATGCCAATCTTTTGGGTATTCCTGTGTCTGACAAAATACCTTTCAATGGTTTGGAAGCCATTCCTAAGTCACATGTCATTGCAACAAGTATCCACTTGAAGAAATCTGAAGTAGAGAGTAATTGGACTACCAAAGGAAACCTTCCGGGTTTAACTTCACACTTCCTGGTAAAGAAAGCCTTTGATTTCATTAAAACTGGTAGCATGATAGCTTTTGAAGCTGTACTAGCCTTGCTCATCTATGGGTTGGTTCTGTTTCCCAATGTCAACAACTTTGTTGATATCAATGCCATAAAGATCTTTCTGATTGGAAATCCTGTTCCAACTTTGCTTGGTGACATGTATTTCTCTGTTCATCATAGGAATCGCCAAGGCGGTGGAATCATTGTATGTTGTGCACCTCTATTGTTCAAATGGATTGTTTCACACTTACCTGAGTCTCCTATTTTCACAGAAAACCGAGAAGGTTTGCGTTGGCCTCGAAGACTTATGTCTCTTACTAATAATGATATCCGTTGGTATACCTTGGCTCGCTGTGGTACAGAAACCATTGAAAGTTGTGGAGAGTTCGCCAACGTACCCCTCATTGGTACACAAGGAGGAATTAACTACAATCCGATCTTAGCCCGACGACAACTCGGGTATGCAAATTCAGTTAAACCTGTTGGTCTCGCAGTAGAAAGCTACTTCTATCAAGAAAGGGAAGATCCTCAAAGGTTGAAGACAAGAATGATGAGAGCTTGGTACGACGTCCGATGGAAAGAAAAAGGTGAGGAAAGGAATTGCATTGCTACGGACGCCTACACCTGCTGGGTAAAGAAAAGAGCAAAAGAGTTTCAAATGCCTTATGATTATGAAAAACCCATGTCTCTTGTGGTACCTCAACTACCCAATATTCCCATTCCCACTATGAAGGAATACCAAGACACTTTAGCCAAGATGAGGTTAGAGAAAAATGCTTGGGAGCACAAGTTTCGTAGGACCGATATGGAAAACAGAAGGTTGAAGAAACAAGTGAAAGATCACGAAGAAACTCTCTACTGTCAAGATGGATGGCTCATGAGTAAAGATGAGAAGATTCGTCAGAAAGACGCTGCAATCAAGAGGTACATCAAAGAAAGCAAGAAAAAACCTGAAGGTTCAACAAGCAACGCTCCAACTCCTGACGATTGGAAGAATATTGTTGACAAGTTAAAGACCGAAAAGGCCGAATTGAAAGCTTACTATGGGAAAGAAATCATGAAGCTCAAGCTGCACAATGCATTTGGTTCTTCGTCTGATGAAGATGCTTAGGATTTGTTTAGCTTTTTTATTTATCATTTGCTTTTGTAAGGAGCTACGCTCCAATGTTGTAACATTTCCCATTATTGCAATAAAAAAAAATGAATGAATAAAAGATTTGTTTGTGTTCAAATGTTTGCAAGGAAATAATCTTTAAAATATTTGGAAAAAATCATAAATTTCTTTTTGCATACATCATTCTGCATATCGAGTCTGTTGTATAGAGTCTTATCTTTTGGATCTTTCTCCAATAGATCGTCAAGCTGTCGCGTCTCAAAGTTTCTCGACCGCGCTCGCAATCAGATCACAGATACAATACTCGTTCAAATAGAAGAAGAGTAATGGAACACTCTGAACAAGAGAATATTGAGCTTCGTGGTACAGTGACCACTCTTCAGGAAAAGTTGGAAAGTCTCACTACTCTGGTTGACTCCTTAATGGCCGCACAGAATCAGCTGCCGCCACCCAACAGTCAAGCAACAGTAACATCTGAAGTCACTACTCCAGTTTCTACGGTTGCATTCGGCATTCCATCTTTCTCCATGCCAGAAGGTTGGGGCACGCCTTTTAGCTTTGGTACAGGTTTCCGCCATAATGTTTCTGGGGTTCAAACATCCACAACTGAAGCGCCTGCTGCTCAGAGTTCACAGTTCACTCCAAATCAGGGGATAACTTTTTCTCAAATCACTATGGCACTTTCTCAACCCACTATGACAGTTCCGACCCCTACGGTTCACACTGTTCCTTATGATGGCAATGAGATTTATCATGATCAGGGTGATAGCACAAATCAGCGAAGTCTTGTGGGAGATCTCCAAGAACAGTTTAACAAGATTCAATTGGAAGTCAAGGATATTCGTGGAAAAGATTTGTTTGGAAAGAATGCCCAGGAGCTATGTTTGGTTCCTAGTGTACAGATACCTGCTAAGTTCAAGGTCCCAGACTTTGAGAAGTACAAAGGTAGTTCTTGTCCACGAAGTCATCTCGTGATGTATGCCAGAAAGATGTCTACTTATGCAGACAATCATCAGTTGCTTATCCATTACTTTCAAGACAGTTTGACTGGTGCCGCACTGAAGTGGTACACAGGCTTGGATAGCACTAATATTCGAACTTTCAATGACCTAGGTGAGGCCTTTGTCCGCCAATACAAGTATAACTCGGATATGGCTCCAGACAGAGATCAGCTTCGGTCCATGGCTCAGAAAGATCATGAAGCTTTCAAAGAATATGCCCAACGATGGAGAGAAACTGCTGCTCAGATTAATCCGCCATTAAAAGAGAAAGAGATGACAAAGATCTTCTTGAATACTCTCAGTCCATTTTATTATGAACGCATGATTGCTAGTGCTCCAAGTGATTTCACCGAAATGGTAAACATGGGGATGCGTCTAGAAGAAGGAGTCCGAACCGGACGTCTGACTAAAGAAGGTGGATCTTCAAGTGGAACCAAAAAGTTCGGAAGTGGTTTCCCAAAGAAGAAAGAACAAAGTGTTGACATGGTATCCCAAGGAAAGCCAAGAGGAAATGTCAATCGTCAACGACAGGTTGCTTCTATCACACCAGTCGTTAACACAACACCGAATCCGGGATTCACTCCTCAGTTTCAACAACAACAGCCTCGACAACAGGCTCAACAACTCAACAACAATCAGAATCGTGTGCAAAGAGCTCCACAGTTTGATCCAATTCCAATGACATACACAGAATTGTACCCTGCTTTGATTGAAAGAGGTCTTGTTCAAACTAAAGCGCCACCACCAGTACCTGAGAGACTCCCATGGTGGTACAAAGCTGAGGTCTCATGCCCTTATCATCAAGGAGCACCTGGCCATGATCTTGAGCATTGCATAGCCTTGAAATATGAAGTTCAAAGGTTGGTTAGATCTAATCTCCTCTCTTTCAGAAATTTGAATCCTAATGTGTAAGCAAATCCGCTGCCCAATCATGGAGGACATGTTGTAAACATGGTGTATGGATGTCCTGGCCAATACCGAGTCTATAATATCAACTTCTCAAGAGCAGATTTGGTACAAATGCACGCCACTCTTTGTCGGGGGCAGAATTTTCGCCAGCATCAATACGGTTCCTGTAGAATATGTTGTGTGGATCCTCACGGATGTTCAATTGTGAGAAGAGATCTCCAAGTTTTGCTAGATAATGGTGCTATTGAGATCTACAGAAATAGGGATGAAAATGAAGTTAACATGATAGGATGTTATCCGCATGAGCTTTTAGTCTCAGATATCAACTCGGAAATGCCTACAGTTAACGTCATCGTTCCTCATTTCAACATGCCTGAGCGCATGGAAGTTACTTACAATAAGCCAAAGGTTCCTGTTGCTCCATTGATCATTTGTTTACCTGGACCTGTTCCTTATGACTCTGACAAGGCAGTTCCATACAACTACAGTGCAACAATGATAAAGAACGGACAAGAAGTTCCTTTGCCTACTCTTTCATCTGTTGTAAACATTGCTGATGTAAGTCGTGTAACAAGAAGTGGACGTGTGTATACTCCACTACCTCCAAAGCAGCCTGTTGCTCCTACAACTGGACAAAAACCTGTCAATGCACCAGTAGGGAATCCTGTGGAAACTCCTGTTAGTAATACAAACACTGATGTTGGTCAGTCCAGTGGAACCAATGTCAATCCTGACTTTGATGAAATTTTGAAGCTTATCAAAAGAAGTGAGTATAAGATTGTGGATCAGCTTATGCAGACTCCTTCAAAAATCTCAATACTTTCATTGCTGTTGAATTCAGAAGCCCACAGGGAAGCCCTGATGAGAGTTTTGGATCAAGCTTTTGTAGACCATGATGTGACTGTGGACCATTTTGATGGGATAATAGCCAACATAACAGCTTGTAACAATTTAAGCTTCTGTGATGAAGAACTCCCCGAGGAGGGCAGAAATCACAATCTTGCTTTGCACATTTCTATGAACTGTCAGTCAGACTCTTTGTCTAATGTACTGGTAGACACCGGATCTTCCTTGAATGTGATGCCAAAAACGACTCTTGCTCGCTTGTCTTACCAAGGAATGCCTATGAAGTTCAGTGGTGTAGTAGTCAAAGCATTTGATGGATCGCGAAAATCTGTTATCGGCGAAGTCAACCTTCCCATGACAATTGGCCCACATACATTTCAAATCACCTTCCAAGTCATGGACATTCAAGCCGCTTATAGCTGTCTGTTAGGACGACCATGGATCCATGAAGCAGGGGCAGTAACTTCGACGCTCCATCAAAAGTTAAAATTTGTAACAAATGGAAAATTGGTAACAATAAGTGGAGAACAAGCCTTGATGGTGAGCCATTTATCCAATTTCTCTTTCATAAGTGCTGATGATGTGGAAGGAACACAGTTCCAAGGTCTCTCTTTAGAAGACGAATCTTCCAAGAAGAAAGCATCAATCTCTTCTTACAAAGAGGCAGTAAAAGTAGTGAAAGATGGAACTACCACTGGCTGGGGGCAAGTTGAGATCCCTACTAAGAATGAAACTAGAGCAGGGCTCGGATGTTCACCAACATTCTCAAACTGCACCAAGAAGGATGAAACCCTTCGTCCGATCAAAGAAACATTCATTAGTGGAGGATTCCTTAACCCAATTCCTCAAGAGGTCAATGTCCTTATTGAAGAATGCATCGAAGA
The DNA here is from genome assembly GCF_029867415.1 of Vicia villosa. Taxonomy (NCBI): domain Eukaryota; kingdom Viridiplantae; phylum Streptophyta; class Magnoliopsida; order Fabales; family Fabaceae; genus Vicia; species Vicia villosa. The sequence goes on along the minus strand of NC_081186.1, from coordinate 132,587,732 downwards.
AGGTCTCTCCGATAGTGAAGAAGAATGGAAATGTTATCTCAATGACTCAGGATATATATCTCAGGAAGAACCCTATCCTCCGTCACAGAAATCCAAAGGCAAAGAAACTGAGCCTGTTCCTGCAGAGATCTGGGACACCTTGGGACAACCAAGTGGAAAATTTGATTATATGGTGAAATATACTGCACCTGAAAGTTACAAGATTGCGATTGAGGATATCCAACCAACTGGATGGGGAGATTCCTTTGAATATAATAGTCAACCAGAAGAGGTTTATCAGCCCTGTCAATTTTCTCAGCAACCTGAAATTACTGAAGATTTCGGATTTAATGCATCTGCCAAGATTAACAATCCTGAAGATGGTTATTATCACATAAATGCCATTTTTGAAGATGAAGGGGAAAATGGTCCCGCAACTGACTCAGAAAGTGTCGCTGACAATGAATCTCTTCATCCTGAAGACTGGGAAGAACACCCTGAAAATTCTGAAGATTGTGACTCATCTTATGCTCTTCAAGAGGTGGAAGAAGACCATTTCAACTCTACAAAGAACAAGGTTGACAAACCAGGACCTTCAAATCCTGCTCGACCAGCGGTCAATGTCAATACTGAAGACAATCCTGAGGATAATTTTCCTGAATACATAATACACAGAGGAGTTCGTTGCTACTGGAAGGCTGTCGACGTTCCGAATGTTGTTCGCCGCTCAAAGTAATCACCTCGCTGTTATTTTGACCTCCTGCCTTGCCCAAAGCAGAGAGATGTTTTATAGGGCTTTGCTTTTAAATGTTCCGCCCAAATAACTTTGTGTATAGGGCTTTGTTTTAAAAGTTTCCCTCTTTGTCCTGCCCAAGACAAATGAGTTTGTGTTTAGGGCTTTGTTTCAAAAATGAATCATAAATAAAGTGTCATTTTGAATTCCCTACATTATATGTTTTATTTTTGCTTTTTTCTGGAAATGGTAATCCTAAAAAACCAAGAAAAAATAACAAAAAAAAAAACTTTTTCAAAAAAAATCTGCATACACTCCTGCATTCATAAATTTTCTGAAATAAATATAAATCACATGTGCAGATTTACTATTGATAAACCCATTGAATGCAATAACCCTATGCCCTCTCCCAACTTTGAGTTTCCTGTGTTCGAAGCCGAAGAAGAGGAAGAAGAGGAGATCCCGGACGAGATCTCTCGATTACTTAAGCACGAGGAAAGAGCCATTCTGCCTCACAAAGAGCCTTTAGAAAAGATCAACTTGGGTTCTGAAGAAGACAAAAAAGAAGTGACCATTGGATCGCTGCTTGATGCTGATGTCAAGAGTAAGTTGACAGACCTTCTCAAAGAATATGTTGACGTGTTTGCCTGGTCCTACCAAGACATGCCTGGGTTGGATACCAATATTGTTCAGCATTACTTGCCATTGAAGCCAGAATGTCCGCCGGTCAAGCAGAAATTACGAAGGACTCACCCTGATATGGCTAACAAGATCAAAGTGGAAGTTCAAAAACAGCTCGACGCAGGTTTTCTTGTCACCTCAGAATATCCTCAATGGTTGGCCAACATAGTGCCAGTTCCGAAGAAAGATGGAAAAGTCAGAATGTGTGTTGACTACCGTGACTTAAACAAAGCCAGTCCAAAAGATGACTTTCCATTACCACATATCGACATGTTGGTCGATAACACTGCTAAGTTCAACGTTTTTTCCTTCATGGACGGGTTCTCCGGTTATAATCAGATCAAGATGGCTCCTAAAGACATGGAGAAGACATCTTTCATCACCCCATGGGGTACCTTTTGCTACAAAGTGATGCCGTTTGGATTGAAGAATGCAGGCGCGACTTACCAAAGGGCAATGACTACTCTCTTTCATGACATGATGCATAAAGAAATTGAAGTTTATGTGGACGACATGATAGCCAAGTCTAGCACAGAAGAAGAACATATTGAATACCTTTTGAAGTTGTTTCAACGACTAAGGAAATATCAGCTTCGCTTGAATCCTAACAAATGTACTTTTGGGGTTAGATCTGGAAAACTCTTGGGTTTCATTGTCAGCCAAAGAGGTATCGAAATAGATCCCGACAAAGTCAGAGCTATTCAAGAGATGCCTGCACCAAAGACTGAAAAACAAGTAAGAGGATTTCTCGGACGATTGAACTATATCTCTAGATTTATCTCTCAAATGACTGCTACTTGTGGGCCAATTTTCAAGCTTCTCCGCAAAGATCAAGGGGTTGTATGGACTGAAGATTGCCAGAAAGCGTTTGACAGTATCAAGGAATACCTGTTAGAACCACCAATATTGATTCCTCCAGTTGAAGGAAGACCATTAATCATGTACCTTTCTGTGTTAGAAGAATCCATGGGTTGTATGCTTGGACAGCAAGATGAAACCGGTAAGAAGGAGCATGCCATCTATTACTTGAGTAAGAAATTCACAGACTGTGAGTCTCGTTACTCCATGCTCGAAAAAACGTGTTGTGCTTTGGCTTGGGCTTCAAAACGTCTCCGCCAATACATGATCAACAATACTACTTGGTTAATCTCCAAAATGGATCCGATCAAGTATGTCTTTGAAAAGCCTGCATTAACAGGAAGGATTGCCCGATGGCAAATGCTGTTATCCGAATATGACATTGAATACCGTGCTCAAAAAGCGGTCAAAGGAAGCATTCTCGCCGATCATTTGGCGCATCAACCAATTAATGAATATCAATCTCTCAAGTTTGACTTTCCTGACGAAGACGTCTTGTACTTGAAAATGAAAGATTGTGACGAACCATTACCTGAAGAAGGTCCTGAGCCTGGATCAAGATGGGGCCTAATTTTCGATGGAGCAGTAAACGCTTTTGGCAATGGAATTGGGGCAATCATCATCACTCCCAAGGGTACTCATATCCCATTCTCTGCCAGACTGCTATTTGATTGCACCAACAACATCGCAGAATATGAAGCTTGTATCATGGGTCTCGAAGAAACCGTTGACTTAAGGATTAAGATCCTCGACATATATGGAGATTCAGCCCTCGTGATCAACCAAATCAAAGACAAGTGGGAAACTTACCACCCTGGCTTGATTCCTTACAGAGATTATGCAAGACGTCTGTTGACTTTCTTCAACAAGGTTGAATTGCATCATATACCTCGAGATCAGAATCGAATGGCAGACGCTTTGGCTACTCTATCTTCCATGTTCAAAGTCAATCATTGGAATGATATGCCTACAGTCAGAATCACGCGCCTTGAAAGGCCCGCCTATGTGTTTGCAACCGAAGCAGTCATCGATGATAAACCGTGGTTCCACGACATCAAACGCTTCCTTCAAACTCAAGAGTACCCACTTGGGGCATCAAACAAAGATAAGAAAACTCTAAGGAGACTTTCTGGCAGTTTCTTCCTGAACGGGGATGTGCTATACAAAAGAAATTTCGACATGGTTTTGCTCAGATGCGTGGATAGACACGAAGCAGACATGTTAATGCATGAAGTGCATGAAGGGTCCTTTGGAACTCATTCAAACGGGCATGCAATGTCCAAAAAGATCTTAAGAGCAGGATACTATTGGTTGACTATGGAATCAGACTGTTACAAACACGTGAAGAGATGTCACAAGTGCCAGATCCATGCAGATAAGATCCATGTGCCACCGACTCTACTCAACGTTCTCTCATCTCCATGGCCTTTTTCCATGTGGGGTATCGACATGATTGGAATGATCGAACCGAAAGCTTCAAATGGTCATCGTTTCATCTTGGTAGCAATTGATTACTTCACCAAATGGGTCGAAGCAGCATCTTACGCCAATGTTACAAGACAAGTGGTTGTGAGGTTCATCAAGAATAACATCATTTGCCGATATGGTATTCCCAGCAAGATCATTACTGACAATGGTTCAAACCTGAACAACAAAATGATGAAAGAACTGTGTGAGGAATTCAAGATTGAGCATCATAACTCTTCTCCTTACAGACCAAAAATGAACGGCGCTGTTGAAGCCGCCAACAAGAACATTAAGAAGATCGTCCAGAAAATGGTCGTCACTTACAAAGACTGGCATGAAATGCTGCCATTTGCTTTACATGGGTACCGTACTTCAGTGCGTACTTCAACAGGGGCAACTCCCTTTTCTCTAGTATACGGCATGGAAGCTGTGCTCCCCGTAGAAGTTGAAATCCCATCAATGAGAGTCCTCATGGAAACTAAGTTATCAGAGGCTGAATGGTGTCAAAACAGATACGATCAGTTGAACTTAATCGAAGAAAAACGTATGACTGCTCTATGCCATGGACAGTTATACCAAGCAAGGATGAAACAAGCTTTCAACAAAAAGGTTCGACCTCGTGAATTTCAAGAAGGCGACCTCGTGCTTAAAAAGATCTTGTCTTTTCAACCAGATTCTAGGGGCAAATGGTCTCCTAATTACGAAGGCCCGTATGTTGTCAAAAGAACATTTTCTGGCGGCGCCATGATTCTTACAACCATGGATGGTGATGAACTCCCACATCCTGTGAATGCTGATGCAGTCAAGAAATACTTTGTCTAAAAATACAAAAGAACAGCTCGGTAAGTCGAAAACCCGCAAAGGGCGACTTAGGCAAAAATGAGCGTCTCGGTGGACTGAAAACCTGAAAGGGCGGTCCAGGCAAAAATTAGAGACAATAAACAGAAAAAATTCATCTTGGTAGATTGAAAACCTGAAAGGGCAATCTAGGCAAAAATTAGGGATTAATGACAAAGTAACTGCATCAGTCCGTACTTCGTCAAAGGGTCTTCAAGCAAATCATCGCCAATCTGAAGCGACAAGCACAGTTGGAACTCAAAGTTGTTAAGGGAATAGTGGTTATTGCTTTCAATGTAGCCTTTTCCGCATAATTACCATTTCCAACTATTGTAAATACTCCATGGAATCACGCCTTTAGCTGATTACCATCCTATTAAATAAATTTGAGCCTTGTGCCCATTTGTTTGCAATCTTTAATTTCTTTCAGCTCGCAAAATGACGCTTTAATTGTGTTATTCACTTTTTGAAACAAAAAAGAAAAAAATAAGTTTTAAATAAATTTACTTCACTTTTCTTTTTCAAAATAAAAGTGAAATTTTCCTTTGAGTTGTGAACAACGGAAGGAACATCAGCAGTCGTCTCCATAGGATGAACAAAAGGATTCTCCCTGAAAAATTGTTGAGACAACGGTATTCTTGTCCCAGAAAAGAATTCTTGAAGCAATTATCCCTCGAGGTAAAGAAGCTCTTCTATCCCCAGTGAAGAAGCTCTTCTATTCTCAGTGAAGAAGTTCTTTTATCCCCAGTGATGAAGATTTTCCATCTCCAGTGAAGAAGTTCTTCCATCTCAGTAAGAAAAGGTACTCATCTTCCCCAGAGAAGTTTAAAGCACACAACATCATTCATCACCTGTGTTATCTACACCGTGTTGAAGAACATTTGCCGAGTATCTGGTTGTATTGCGACGTTGGTCCCTCTCCAGTATACACTTCATTGTCTGTCAGTATTGTCAGTATGCATGCTACATTCGTGACATTCATCATTCATACATATTTGCATCATTTATGCATTCTTGCATTTTTCAATAATCGCTTGTTTAGGATATATCTATCCCAAAAAAAAAAGAGAAAAGAAAGAGAAAAAAGGAAAAAGAAAAGAGAAGAGAAAAAAAAAGAAATAAGTATGGGCGTGTCATCTCTCTAGTAGGTTGTCCCCATAAGCAGAAATAACATCTTCTTTCTCCCGTTCCCCACTGAGATCATTCCTCGTGGAAGAAGGTTGCTTTAGTTTTTCCTCTCAAAACGAAGGAGAAAATCCCCAGTCGAGTTCATTCCTCATTGGGTACAAAGTCTTGTTTGACTGTTTCTTTCCAAATTCATTCATGGATAGAACCTTGTCTTTACCAGAAATTCATATTCCGATTCCACCAAACAGAGTCGTTGAAAACAGACAATAAGCAATAGCCTCATCATCCGAGCAGCTTATGTCTCTTCCAAAAGACTTTTCCTCTCGAGGAAATCAATCATGAAGACCATTTGACAATCAGGGCCTTATTACTGTTCACAAGGCTGAATAACCAGTAATTTCCCTAGCAAAGTCTCCAGAATCATTTTATCACTTGGCTGATAATTGATCATGTCTTCGAAACCACTATCACGAGGCTGGTAGTCGGTAACTTTTTGTTCTGGTTATATTATTAAACATGTCTATCACCATTCTGATAGTCGGTAATATTAACCGAACCTTTGAAACTCTTTTTACCTTGTCAAGTCTATCACCATGCTGATAGTCGGTAATATAGTTTCACACCTTTCACCTTCGCATTATTAAACAAGTCTATCCCCATGCTGATAGTCGATAATGTCGATAGGTAAGCTTTTCTTACAAAGCTATCATTCCCCGGTGAAGCATACACTTGCTTTCCCGAAAAAAAAAAGAAAAAAACGGATTCTCTTCCTAAAACGGATTGAGACATCCTTCCCAATCTCTTTTCCCCAGTGGAGTCAGTTTTGATATCCCTCGGTAAAGATATCCTTGCATCATTCGCAATTTTGGTATCTTAGGTCCAAAATTCGCGTCTTCTGATATTTAAGTCTCTTCTACCCTGTCAAAATGAAGATTTTCAATCTTCATGTCTCAGGTTGAAGAAACTTAAATAGGGGCATCTGTCATACCCCAATTTTTGACCTAAGATACCACCTCATATCATTTGCATATGCATCATTTGCATCTCTAACAAATTGCATAGTTTGTGTTTGCTACTTGTGACTCAGCAGGATTTAATCAGGAAATCACTCATCAGTACAAGTAACAATCAATTAGGGTTTTGTTCTCCCTTCATCTCAAAGAATCATCTTCATCAACAATCAACATTTGGTCCTCAAAGATTCACTTCAACAAGCTCAACAGCTTTGAATCGACTGAATTAGGGTTTTGACTGAAGACATCACACTCCTGACTTTTGCTCAGAGTTTGACCTAATGGCTTGGAGCATGATATCAAGACCTCAAGTACATCATTTTGACCTAATCCATTGGCTCATAACATCTCCTACACAAAGATTGATCAGACAAATCCTCAGATCAAGGTTTTGAACTATCAGGGACTGAAATCAGGGATCACATTTGGGAAACCCTAAAAATCCCCAGGGAGTCAACCAAAGGTTTCAATCATCCTCAAATAATCCCTATGACAATATCCAATGAAAATTGCATCTCAATTCAAGACCTACAGTCATCAATCTCATCAGGTCGACAATTAGGGTTTTTGACCTAATTCACTGAACAACTGACTTTTTAATCAGGACATGGTGCCACAACTCAAACCATGGCTCAATATTCTCTAATGCTTCAATATGATCCATTCATACCATTCATTTGATAAGGATAGCTTGGTTCATTTGAAATCTCCAGAAACGCGATTCGTCTGAAAAAGTCAACTGTACAAGATCACCATTGACTTTTGGGGAATTTTGGTCAACCATGACTTTTGAAGTTTTGAATCATCAATATATGATATATTAAGTCATTTGATCAAGAAAAATCAAGAAAATCAATCAAGAATCAAAAAGTCAAAAGTTTGACTTTCATACTTAGAAAAATTTCTAAGTGTTTTTTAATGGTTTTTTCCAAACTTTGAAGGGGAATAACTCAAAATTTCACCTACAAACTGAAAAAAACTTCCAACATGAAAGTTGTAGATTTTGATCCAATAAACAACTTTGACACATATAAATTTTTTCCATAAGATCAACCATTTAAGAGATATGGAGCTTCAAAGTTGACATCTTTTGAAATTTTACTTAAAACTTCATTTTCTTCAAAGTTCATGGAACTTTTTCACCCATTTCCTTAAAGGTCTTGAAGAAACTTTCAACTAGGGTTTTGAAGTGTGTAACATGAGCTTTCCAAAATGTCCAAGAGCATGAAAAAATATGGAGTGTAGCTATGGTTTTGAATTATGCATTTAGTGATCATTTTCACTTGAATTTTCACCATTTTTCACTAAGTTTCAAGACTACATTGCCTATAGTCCAAGTAATGATGCAAAGAGGCAATAATTGAAGATATTTTCTCTGATTTGAGATCAGAATGGAAGAGGATAAGAAGCTTGAGTTTTAACCATGGTTTGGTCACTTTAACCATTTTGCATTAAATGTAAAAGATTCCTTTTTATCTCTTAAGCCAAATCATCAAACTTTGATCAAGTTGCAAAGCTCTTCATTCAGAATCCTTGGCCTATAAATAGAGGTCCAAAACTCATTCAAATTCCCACCAAAACCTCACAATTATAGGTTTTCTCTCTTCTTTCTTGAATTACAAGTCATGTGTTTCAAAGTGAGGTAGAAAACTCAACCTCCAAACCTTGCAAGTTCTGAACAAAGTGATGCTTCCCACAACTTCTAAATGTCAAATGTGATGTGTTTGAATCACTCATACACCCAAAAACACCTCAAATCTCAGAATCACTACCTCACTTCCATAATTGCATATATTGAACCTTATCATGCCAAAATCCATACCAAGCCATATCTGTCCAAACTAACACTCCTAACACCATCCATATACTTCATATGAATGATCCAAACACTCACCAGCAATCTGAAACACCTCCATCTTCAAATTCGATTCATACTTGAAGCAACTGCAGTTCGGGTGCCATGGCCATGCTCAGATGAATTCAGCTTGTTCCAGACATCCAGACACCTTCCATAATCATTATTGAAGCTATCCAGATTGATACAAAGCATCTGTAACACTTATATTGAAGAATCAAATCTCCAGTTTGGCCGTTTTTGAAGGTAAGTCACTTGAACTTCAAACTCTATCATACATGCATCATAAATGAAAAACTGCCATGCCATCTTGTTTCTGCATATGTATGGATCATTAACCCTCAATCAATTGCAACTTATCATGCACACACACGATTTCAGATTGAAACTCAAAATTAGGGTTCTTCGTGTTCATCAGAAAATTGATAGCCTTAGAGATAAAATAAATGCAATTAAATGATACCATCATGTTCCTGGTGAAAAATCGAGCAAGATAGGCTATTCACTCGATCCAAACAATTCAGTTTTCAGAATTTTCAAATTTGAATTGGGTATGTGTTCTTGGCGCCAGATTTTGAAACTGAAATTAGAAATTGATTCAAAAATATAATTGATTCGTTGCAAATACTAAACAGACCACGCGCGTGGTCCAGTTGGTCATGTTTTTGAGTAGTGAGCGTGAGGTCGTGGGTTCAACACTCATGGGGGCCAAAACCAATTTTTTGACACTATTTTTCTTTCATTTTTTACACAACTTCACTTAATTATTTAACCAATCAAATCAATTTATTTTTGCTTCATTTTTTGAACACTTCTTATTTAATATACATATTTTAAGAATATCAAAAAAAATCATCAAAAAATATTTATTTGATACATTTTTTAATAGTTTTAAAATGACTTGTTTTTAAGTAATTTTAATACTTTTAAATATTGTTTTTCATTTAATTTTTAACCTAATCACTTGTAAATTTTTTTTTGTGATCAAACCCTAATCATTTAGGTCTTAATTGAGTATTAAAACTTGTTTCAACTTAATTAAGTTGTTTTCTTTCAAATTCAAATTGTTTTAAGACGAGCGATCGCGATTCTTTTTCAAAAACGATAAACCATTTCTTTTTGATTTTCAAAAGCAACCATTGATTAAATCTATTTGATTGATCAATTGATTTTCAAAACGAAGTGGGGCCTCTCGAATATTAGAGAGTGTAAGTCCCATTTCTTTTCTTTTTGTACAGTTTTTCAAACAACGCGTCTGTAAATAAACAATCAACCATGTTTTGTAAATATACCATGGGCCTCCATGTAGGTATAAGTCCCGAGCCCCTTTTGTACATACCCATTCCAGTACATGAAATTAGGTATTTCATTGTACGCTTTTTTTTGTACATACACTTTTTTACATACCTCGATCAGTTTGTTTTTTAACTTTGAATAACAAACCAAAAATGAAGGTTTCTTTAAATCTTCCCAAAAAATACCATGGGCCTCCATGTAGGTATAAGTCCCAAGCCCTTTTGTAAATACCTGTTTACATAGCTGTTGAATAAATTCAAGTGGACCTCTCCCCGAGTATGAGTCTCGAGCCCTGTGTATACAAATGGATCATGCTTACAGGTATATTTCCTTCATAAACTCCATTATATACACATACTTTGTCATATATAACTGTTCATATAACTGTTCATACTTGTTCATGTACTTGTGCATATTTATTTGTACTTGTTCATATGTGTGATTGTGTTATTATACTTGTTCAACTTAGTACAACACTAGGTTCCCCATAGCCTCCTATTGGGCTTCGTGCAAAGAATCTCCCTAGTTTAGGTTAGGACATAGAGTATGGTTTCCCGGTGAAATCGCTCTAAGAGCTCAAACCAACTATACCATGCCTCCCCTTGGGCTTTGTACAAACGAGTGACCCTCCCATAGCCTCCTCTTGGGCTTACAATGCAAGGACCCTGGACTGTCCCTCCCATAGCCTCCTCTTGGGCTTACAATGCAAGGACCCTCGGATAGCCTCCTCTTGGGCTTCGTACAAGGACCCGCGGGCTTCTTATAAGCATCCCCAATATCCAAATCAAATACCCTAGGAGATTAGACATTTTTCATCTCTATGCTAGGAGTATCTCTTATATATCATCACAAACAATCAATCAATCAAACTTTTTTGCCACAAGTCTGGCTAATCAATCGAACTTCTTTTTGCCACAAGGCTGGCTAATCAATCAAACTGTTTTACCACCGTACTGGATGATTAATCAAAGTTTTTGTCACAAGGCTGACTTCATTGAAACTTTTGCCACGAGGCTGGCTGATTAATCAAAACTTTTTGTCACAAGGCTGACTTCATTGAAAGTTTTTGCCACAAGGCTGGTTAAACAAACAAAAATCAAACAGATGTATGTGATGATATAGATTAGATACATCTAGCATTTAGACGACATTTGTCTATTTTCCTTTGCTTCCACTAGCATAAGTGGGAACTACGATTGCTCTGACTTTCTCAACATCCCTTTGAGAATACGTAGGCACAAGGTCGATCCTTGGCGAGCAAAACAAAACAAAAAAAACCATTCAAACCTTAGCACCCGTAGACCCCGAGCTACAGATGCTCTGATTCCCTCTAAGGGATATGTATGCAGAGGATCTCGATGATCTTTGCGAGCATAATCAAACAAACACCTTAGGTCCCACCTATTTCACAACAGAACCTTCACCGTAGCATAGAATAAAAAACAATAAAGAACCCTGTAGAGTACTACAGATACGTTGGGTGCTAATACCTTCCCTTCGTATAACCAACCCTCTTACCCAAGATCTCCCCCCACTTTTAGGTTATTGCAACTTTTTTCCTTTTCCTCCTTTGGAAATAATAAAAAGTTTGGTCGATACAAAAGAAAAATCATTTTTTATGAGCACTCGAGCCCAAAGAAGGCATCAGGTGTCTCATCCCACAAAAAGAGGAACAAAACGGTTTTTCGCCCGCGACAGAAAAATGGCGACTTCACTGGGGAACCATCTTTTTATTGTTTCCAAAGGAAGGGTTATTTCTAATTATTGTTTTTATTTTAATTTTTGTTACATGTGTGATTCTTTGGTTCTGTTACTTGTGTGGTTCTGTTACAAGTGATACATTATGGACAAATCCTAACCCGGATTAAGTACACATAAGAAATTAGGTGGAGGGTATAGTCATGTGCAGGCGCACTTGAGAATCCTTCCGCTCAGTGGAGGTTCCTTGTTGGTAATATATGTTTAGCATGCTTTCGTAGCGAAGACATTATTGCCGCATTGAACTGTAGAAGCTGAGAGACCGTAGAACCCCAACCCATCCTGGCCTTATTAGGACGTGGTGCAGAAACGATCCAGGTGAAGACTTGGATAGTTGTCATGCGGAGAACCACACTCAGACGAGTTTTTCTTGAGAATATTTCTGGCTCATCAGTTTAGTTGTGAAAGCCGGTAATATCCGAAAGAAAAATGTAGACTCTGACGTATCAGTAGAACATGTTGTACAGGTGATTAACTAGATTTATCCCTATTTGGTTCTCTGACCTCATGCTCGTGACGCTGGACCTTTGAACCTGTGTGTACTATGTTTGAATTACCATGTTTGTAGTACCATGTTAGTGTTACCATGTTTGAACTACCATGTTTGCTTTACCATGTTTGAATATGTGGCATTCATGCATCCACGCATTCATACATTCAAAAAAAAACCCATCTTTTTTTCCATAAAAACATGATTTTTCCAAAGATTTAGAGAAATTTTCTTTACAAACACTTTAGGATTTAGTCATGGAAGAAGTAAAAAGGCATACCAAGAAATATGGTTTCAAAGCGCCTGATGTGGGAAAACTGATAGAGTTAGCATCTTCTGTACAAAATCCTTCCAATTTTAGGAAAAGTTATGGAAAAATTTTGCCTATTTTGAACACTCATGTTGATGAAGGACTTCTCAAAACTCTGGTTCAGTTCTATGATCCCGTCTACCGTTGTTTTACCTTTCCAGACTACCAGTTGGTACCGACCTTAGAAGAATATGCCAATCTTTTGGGTATTCCTGTGTCTGACAAAATACCTTTCAATGGTTTGGAAGCCATTCCTAAGTCACATGTCATTGCAACAAGTATCCACTTGAAGAAATCTGAAGTAGAGAGTAATTGGACTACCAAAGGAAACCTTCCGGGTTTAACTTCACACTTCCTGGTAAAGAAAGCCTTTGATTTCATTAAAACTGGTAGCATGATAGCTTTTGAAGCTGTACTAGCCTTGCTCATCTATGGGTTGGTTCTGTTTCCCAATGTCAACAACTTTGTTGATATCAATGCCATAAAGATCTTTCTGATTGGAAATCCTGTTCCAACTTTGCTTGGTGACATGTATTTCTCTGTTCATCATAGGAATCGCCAAGGCGGTGGAATCATTGTATGTTGTGCACCTCTATTGTTCAAATGGATTGTTTCACACTTACCTGAGTCTCCTATTTTCACAGAAAACCGAGAAGGTTTGCGTTGGCCTCGAAGACTTATGTCTCTTACTAATAATGATATCCGTTGGTATACCTTGGCTCGCTGTGGTACAGAAACCATTGAAAGTTGTGGAGAGTTCGCCAACGTACCCCTCATTGGTACACAAGGAGGAATTAACTACAATCCGATCTTAGCCCGACGACAACTCGGGTATGCAAATTCAGTTAAACCTGTTGGTCTCGCAGTAGAAAGCTACTTCTATCAAGAAAGGGAAGATCCTCAAAGGTTGAAGACAAGAATGATGAGAGCTTGGTACGACGTCCGATGGAAAGAAAAAGGTGAGGAAAGGAATTGCATTGCTACGGACGCCTACACCTGCTGGGTAAAGAAAAGAGCAAAAGAGTTTCAAATGCCTTATGATTATGAAAAACCCATGTCTCTTGTGGTACCTCAACTACCCAATATTCCCATTCCCACTATGAAGGAATACCAAGACACTTTAGCCAAGATGAGGTTAGAGAAAAATGCTTGGGAGCACAAGTTTCGTAGGACCGATATGGAAAACAGAAGGTTGAAGAAACAAGTGAAAGATCACGAAGAAACTCTCTACTGTCAAGATGGATGGCTCATGAGTAAAGATGAGAAGATTCGTCAGAAAGACGCTGCAATCAAGAGGTACATCAAAGAAAGCAAGAAAAAACCTGAAGGTTCAACAAGCAACGCTCCAACTCCTGACGATTGGAAGAATATTGTTGACAAGTTAAAGACCGAAAAGGCCGAATTGAAAGCTTACTATGGGAAAGAAATCATGAAGCTCAAGCTGCACAATGCATTTGGTTCTTCGTCTGATGAAGATGCTTAGGATTTGTTTAGCTTTTTTATTTATCATTTGCTTTTGTAAGGAGCTACGCTCCAATGTTGTAACATTTCCCATTATTGCAATAAAAAAAAATGAATGAATAAAAGATTTGTTTGTGTTCAAATGTTTGCAAGGAAATAATCTTTAAAATATTTGGAAAAAATCATAAATTTCTTTTTGCATACATCATTCTGCATATCGAGTCTGTTGTATAGAGTCTTATCTTTTGGATCTTTCTCCAATAGATCGTCAAGCTGTCGCGTCTCAAAGTTTCTCGACCGCGCTCGCAATCAGATCACAGATACAATACTCGTTCAAATAGAAGAAGAGTAATGGAACACTCTGAACAAGAGAATATTGAGCTTCGTGGTACAGTGACCACTCTTCAGGAAAAGTTGGAAAGTCTCACTACTCTGGTTGACTCCTTAATGGCCGCACAGAATCAGCCGCCGCCACCCAACAGTCAAGCAACAGTAACATCTGAAGTCACTACTCCAGTTTCTACGGTTGCATTCGGCATTCCATCTTTCTCCATGCCAGAAGGTTGGGGCACGCCTTTTAGCTTTGGTACAGGTTTCCGCCATAATGTTTCTGGGGTTCAAACATCCACAACTGAAGCGCCTGCTGCTCAGAGTTCACAGTTCACTCCAAATCAGGGGATAACTTTTTCTCAAATCACTATGGCACTTTCTCAACCCACTATGACAGTTCCGACCGCTACGGTTCACACTGTTCCTTATGATGGCAATGAGATTTATCATGATCAGGGTGATAGCACAAATCAGCGAAGTCTTGTGGGAGATCTCCAAGAACAGTTAAACAAGATTCAATTGGAAGTCAAGGCTATTCGTGGAAAAGATTTGTTTGGAAAGAATGCCCAGGAGCTATGTTTGGTTCCTAGTGTACAGATACCTGCTAAGATTTATTTGATACATTTTTTAATAGTTTTAAAATGACTTGTTTTTAAGTAATTTTAATACTTTTAAATATTGTTTTTCATTTAATTTTTAACCTAATCACTTGTAAATTTTTTTTTGTGATCAAACCCTAATCATTTAGGTCTTAATTGAGTATTAAAACTTGTTTCAACTTAATTAAGTTGTTTTCTTTCAAATTCAAATTGTTTTAAGACGAGCGATCGCGATTCTTTTTCAAAAACGATAAACCATTTCTTTTTGATTTTCAAAAGCAACCATTGATTAAATCTATTTGATTGATCAATTGATTTTCAAAACGAAGT
Source organism: Vicia villosa (assembly GCF_029867415.1). NCBI lineage: Eukaryota > Viridiplantae > Streptophyta > Magnoliopsida > Fabales > Fabaceae > Vicia > Vicia villosa. The sequence continues at coordinate 132,572,607 of NC_081186.1, read as the reverse complement.
GGGGCCTCTCGAATATTAGAGAGTGTAAGTCCCATTTCTTTTCTTTTTGTACAGTTTTTCAAACAACGCGTCTGTAAATAAACAATCAACCATGTTTTGTAAATATACCATGGGCCTCCATGTAGGTATAAGTCCCGAGCCCCTTTTGTACATACCCATTCCAGTACATGAAATTAGGTATTTCATTGTACGCTTTTTTTTGTACATACACTTTTTTACATACCTCGATCAGTTTGTTTTTTAACTTTGAATAACAAACCAAAAATGAAGGTTTCTTTAAATCTTCCCAAAAAATACCATGGGCCTCCATGTAGGTATAAGTCCCAAGCCCTTTTGTAAATACCTGTTTACATAGCTGTTGAATAAATTCAAGTGGACCTCTCCCCGAGTATGAGTCTCGAGCCCTGTGTATACAAATGGATCATGCTTACAGGTATATTTCCTTCATAAACTCCATTATATACACATACTTTGTCATATATAACTGTTCATATAACTGTTCATACTTGTTCATGTACTTGTGCATATTTATTTGTACTTGTTCATATGTGTGATTGTGTTATTATACTTGTTCAACTTAGTACAACACTAGGTTCCCCATAGCCTCCTATTGGGCTTCGTGCAAAGAATCTCCCTAGTTTAGGTTAGGACATAGAGTATGGTTTCCCGGTGAAATCGCTCTAAGAGCTCAAACCAACTATACCATGCCTCCCCTTGGGCTTTGTACAAACGAGTGACCCTCCCATAGCCTCCTCTTGGGCTTACAATGCAAGGACCCTGGACTGTCCCTCCCATAGCCTCCTCTTGGGCTTACAATGCAAGGACCCTCGGATAGCCTCCTCTTGGGCTTCGTACAAGGACCCGCGGGCTTCTTATAAGCATCCCCAATATCCAAATCAAATACCCTAGGAGATTAGACATTTTTCATCTCTATGCTAGGAGTATCTCTTATATATCATCACAAACAATCAATCAATCAAACTTTTTTGCCACAAGTCTGGCTAATCAATCAAACTTCTTTTTGCCACAAGGCTGGCTAATCAATCAAACTGTTTTACCACCGTACTGGATGATTAATCAAAGTTTTTGTCACAAGGCTGACTTCATTGAAACTTTTGCCACGAGGCTGGCTGATTAATCAAAACTTTTTGTCACAAGGCTGACTTCATTGAAAGTTTTTGCCACAAGGCTGGTTAAACAAACAAAAATCAAACAGATGTATGTGATGATATAGATTAGATACATCTAGCATTTAGACGACATTTGTCTATTTTCCTTTGCTTCCACTAGCATAAGTGGGATCTACGATTGCTCTGACTTTCTCAACATCCCTTTGAGAATACGTAGGCACAAGGTCGATCCTTGGCGAGCAAAACAAAACAAAAAAAACCATTCAAACCTTAGCACCCGTAGACCCCGAGCTACAGATGCTCTGATTCCCTCTAAGGGATATGTATGCAGAGGATCTCGATGATCTTTGCGAGCATAATCAAACAAACACCTTAGGTCCCACCTATTTCACAACAGAACCTTCACCGTAGCATAGAATAAAAAACAATAAAGAACCCTGTAGAGTACTACAAATACGTTGGGTGCTAATACCTTCCCTTCGTATAACCAACCCTCTTACCCAAGATCTCCCCCCACTTTTAGGTTATTGCAGCTTTTTTCCTTTTCCTCCTTTGGAAATAATAAAAAGTTTGGTCGATACAAAAGAAAAATCATTTTTTATGAGCACTCGAGCCCAAAGAAGGCATCAGGTGTCTCATCCCACAAAAAGAGGAACAAAACGGTTTTTCGCCCGCGACACAATCCAAAAAGATTTAATCAATGGTTTATTTGTTTTTAAAAACGGTGATCGTGTGTTTTAAAACGGTTTGAAATTTTGAAAGAAATCAAATTAATCAAGATAAACAAAAAGATTATACTTAATTAACACCTAGATGACTAGGGTTTGATCACAAAATATTTACAAGTGATTAAGTTTGAAAAATCAAGTGAAAAACAATATTTAAAAGTATTAAAAACACTTAAAATATGTCATTTTATACTTAATTAAAAAATGTATTAAATAAATATATTTTTGTGATTTTTTTAGATGTTCATAAAATAGACATATTAAATGATAAGTGTGTAAAAAATGAAGTCAAAATGAATTAATTTGATGGGTTAAATTAATTGATGAAGTTGTGAAGAAAATAGAGAAAAATAGTGATAAAAAATTAGGTTTTGTCTTCCAAAGGGCTTGAACCCACGCCCTTGTGTTTACCACTCAAAAACATTGCCAACTGGACCACGCGCGTGGTCTGTTTAACATTTGCAACAAACCAATTATATTTTTGAATCAAATTCTAAACTCAGTTTCAAAATCTGGCGCCAAGAACACAAACCCAATTCAAATTTGAAAATTCTGAAAACTGAATTATTTGGATCGAGTGAATAGCCTATCTTGCTCGATTTTTCACCAGGAACATGATGGTACCATTTAATTTCATTTATTTTCACTCTAAGGGGGTCAATTTTCTGATGAACACGAAGAACCCTAATTCTATGATTCATTCTGAAATCATGTATGTGCAAGTTAAGATGCAATTGATGGAGGGTTAATGATCCTCATAGGTGCAGAAACAAGATGGTATGCTCACATTTCATTTATGATGCGTGCAAGTATGAATTTGAAGTTCATGAGGCTTACCTTCAAAAACGGCCAAAGTGGAGATTGAATTTTGAGCTGGAGGTGTTACAGAAGTTGTTGCTCGATCTGAACAGCTTCAATGATGTTTATAGAACATGTCTGGATGCTTGGAGTGAATTGAAAACATATGGATCATTCCATGGAACCCGATCTGCAGTAGAACCAAGTGTGAATCGAGCTTGATGATTCTGAAGTTTTTGATTGATGATGGGTGTTGGGATAGTTCATATGTGATGTATATAAGGTGTTGGAAGTGTTAGTTTGGACAGAAATGATCTTGAATGGATTTTGGCATGATAAGGCTCTCTTTATGCAAAAATGGAGGTGGGATGATGATTCTGAGTTTTAAGGTGTTTTGGGGTGTGTGAGTGGATCAAACACATCCCATATGATGTTTATGAGATGTTAGAACCATCACTTTGGCCATGACTTCAAAGATTTGGAGGTTGAGTTTTCTACCTCTTTGAAAACTATGAAACTTGCAATTCAAGAAAGGAAGAGAAAACCTATGATTTGTGAGGTTTTGGTGTGAGTTTGAAGATGATTTGAACCTCTATTTATAGGCCAAGGATTCTGAATGCAAAGCTCTTGCAAGTTGATCAAGAAGTGATGATTTGGCTTAAGAGATAAAATGGAATCTTTCACATTAATTGCAAATGGTTAAAAGTGACTTAACCATGGTTATTTTGCCAAGCTTCTTATCTCTTTCCATTCTGATCTCAAATCAGAAAATATCTTCAATTATTGCATCTATGCATCATTACTTGGATCATTTGGCAAAATGGTTCATAACTTTGGCAAAATGACTTGAAATTTCAAGTGAAAAGCTCACTAATGTCAAAATTCAAAACCATGGCTACACTCCATATTTTTTCATGCTCTTGGACATTTTGGAAAGCTCATGTTACACACTTCAAAACCCTAGTTGAAAGTTTCTTCAAGACCTTTAAGGAAATGGGTGAAAAAGATCCATGAACTTTGAAGAAAATGAAGTTTTAAGTGAAATTTTCAAAAGATACCAACTTTGAAGCTCCATATCTCTTAAATGGTTGATCTTTTGGAAAAAAATTATATGTGACAAAGTTGTTCATTGGATCAAAATCTACAACTTTCATGTTGGAAGTTTTTTTCAGTTTGTAGGTGAAATTTTGAGAAATTCCCTTCCAAAGTTTGGAAAAAACCATTGAAAAACACTTAGAATTTTTCTAAGTATGGAAAGTCAAACTTTTGACTTTTTGATTCTTGATTGATTTTCTTGATTTTTCTTGATCAAATGACTTCATATATCATATATTGATGATTCAAAACTTCAAAAGTCATGGTTGACAAAAATTCCCCAAAGGTCAATGGTGATCTTGTACAGTTGACTTTTTCAGACGAATCGCGTTTCTAGAGATTTCAAATGAACCAGGCTATCCTCACCAAATGAATGGTATGAATGGATAATATTGAGGCATTTAGAGGATATTGAGCCATGGTTTGAGTTGTGGCACCATGTCCTGATTAAAAAGTCAGTTGTTCAGTGAATTAGGTCAAAAACCCTAATTGTCGACCTGATGAAATTGATGATTGTGGATCTTGAATTGAGACACAATTTCCATTGGATATTGTCATAGGGATTATTTGAATATGATTGAAACCTTTGATTGACTTCCTGGGGATTTTTAGGGTTTCCCAAATGTGATCCCTGATTTTAGTCCCTGATAGTTTAAAACCCTATTCTGATGATTTGAAATTTCACTGTTGATCAATCCTTGTGTAGGAGATGTCTTGAGCCAATGGATTAGGTCAAAATGATGCACTTGGGGTCTTGAGGTCATGTCCCAAGTCATTAGGTCAAATCCTGAGCAAAAGTCAGGAGTATACTATCTTCAGTCAAAACCCTAATCTGGTTGGTTCAGAGCCTTTGAGCTTGTTGAAATGAATCTCTAAGGACCAAATGTTGATTGTTGATGAAGATGATTCATTTGAAATGAAGGGAGAACAAAACCCTAATTGATTGTTACTTGTACTGATGAGTGATTTCCTGATCAAATCCTGCTGAGTCACAAGTAGCAAACACAAGCTATGCAATTTGTTAGAGATGCAAATGATGCATATGCTATGAGGTGGTATCTTAGGTCAAAAATTGGGGTATGATAGTTAGCCTCCATTCATTCTTTCATTTTAACAAAAACCCCTGGAAAGGGTTAGCCTCCAATCATTCTTTCATTTTAACAAAAACCCCTGGAAAGGGTTAGCCTCCAAATCATTCTTCCATTTTAACAAAAACCCCTGGAAAGGGTCAGCCTCCAAAATCACTCCTTTAAAATCCAAAGATTTATTCCTTTAAGGGATAAATTCCCCAAAAGAGTCAAAAACCCCTGGAAAGGGTCAGCCTCCAAAAAAACATGATAAAAATCAATCTTTTAATAGTCAATTTCTCCAGCTGAGTCAAAATCCCTGGAAAGGGTTAGCTTCCAAAAAAAAAACAAAAATAATAAATTAGTTTGTTAAAACCTCTAGCAGAATAAAACTCCCCCAGTGAGTCTTTCATTTTTTAGCCACAACCTTGGGCTTTGTACAAGGCAGATAAACCATATTTCCCTGTGTCAAAGATTCCTAATCTCTAGGATCTTTTCCCCATAGAGTCTTCCACACTCAGTTTCTTTAAAAGTCCGCCACAACCTTGGGCTTTTTACAAGGCAGAAAATAATATTGCCCCTAGCTAGAGTAGCCACAACCTTGGGCTTCATACAAGGAACAAATTAATAACCATCCTCAGCAGTTAGCCACAACCTTGGGCTTTGTACAGGGCACACACAAATAGAGTCTCCCTAAGTAGAGTCAGCCACAATTCTGGGCTTTATACAGAACACCAAATAAAATCCATCAAATAAAAACTCTCCAACTAGAGTCAGCCTCAATTCTGGGCTTTGTACAGATCACAAAAAACTCCTTAGTTTAAATTCTCCCCAGTGGAGTTATCTTTCAATAAGTCAATAAAATCAATCAAAAAGCCTCAAGCTTGGGCCTCATTCAAGCCAGCTAAAAAATCAAATCTTTTATACAGTAGATAGACATAGCTTATCTCTATAGAGAGATCTTTCTTCTATCTCACCACATTCAAACAAACATTTCAATTTCAATTTCAATTTCAAACATTCTCCCATTTAGGACTCTGAAAGGCATGCTCTGAGGCAAACAAACCCAGACTTGTACACTTTCCCTAATTTGGATGAGAATCTTTCTTTCATTTAAGAGAACGCGACTGGCATACTTGCAAACATACAAGTAAGGTCCCTATCTTAATGAAATGAATTCAGATTTTTTGTCACTTAAAAATGTCTGTGGTGGAATAGTAGAAATACCTCTCTATAAAGATGACTTCATGTCTCTTTACTGTAAACAGAGATTTAATTCAAAGCTTCAACCTTGAGCTTCAAGCAAGGCACCAAAAAATAATTAATTTCCCTAGTTAGTTCCCCGAACTACATTAAGCTCTGACTTCCACTAGGGATATGTAGGCATGAGGTTCACAAGGAATCTCAGCGAGCTAATAAAATACCAAAAATAGTCAGTTTGTTTGTCTGTCTGTCTGTCTTTTTAAATCAATTCAATTCCTTCTCCTAACACAAAGGAGAAACTTTCCCAATCATTAGCAATAAACACAATCACAATGACACAGAGAAGGTTCCCGTAGAGTACTACGGATATGTAGGGTGCTTAAACTCTTCCCTATGTATAACCGACCCCCCGAACTCCAGAATTTCTAGTCTAGGTGAAATCCCCACACTTAGCAAACTCCTAGGGTTTAGTTGAGATCTTTTTTCCCCTTTCCTACTCGTAGGACAAATAAGAAAGTTCGTGTGATATCGTAGGAAGAACTGAAACAAAATTCATCCCATCCCGGGCGCATTCTCCTTCCAAATTTCGCGTGAAGGGTCTAGCGTGCCATCCTCCCAAGTGAAACGGGGAGGTAAAAAAACGACACCACAGAAAAATGGCGACTCTGCCGGGGATATAAGTGTTAAAAACCTTGGTTTTTCATCCAAACCAATGGTTGACCTGTTGCTGGTCCAGCCCCAATGAGGAATTAGGGATGCCAAATTCCCCCTCAAACAAGAGAGGTCCTGCCTAACCTCTGTGTCATTTCATGTGTTTGCTGCATTTATATTTGTTTATTTTGTTTATTCTGTATCGGGAAAGGGCTTGATTCCCCCTTGTGGTGAGAAATCCTATACCCGGATTTGAGTGCAACATAAAATAGGATGAAAGATGTCTTCTCGGTGAAGGCCCTCTAATCTTGGTTTCCAAGTCTACTTTTGGGATTTGCCTGGCTGGTTGTGATTAACTGCGCCAATGCATTCCGAGACTAATTTGCACCAGGAGGACCTAGAAACACATTAACCCAACTTAAAGCCTTTCTTAAGACGTAGAGCGGTGATTACGGAAGTAATTGTCACGCAGATACTACACTCAGAGAAAACTCTCTTACAGATACCAATCAACGTATCTTTAAGGTTGAGCAAAAACTCTGAGACCCCTAGAACCCGTTCTACAGGTACAAAAATCCTTATCCTTAGTTTACCTTAGGGCGAGGTTTGCGTTGTGACTTCATGACCACTATACCCTTCCACGCCATGTTTGTTTAAAAACTCTTGTGTGTGCATTCATGCATTCATGCATCATTCATCATAATAATTAAAAAAAAAGAGTCTTTATCGAGTCGTTTTTCAAGGAAACTAAATAACGAACGTTTTAAACTTCATAGAAAGAGAGTGTGGACCTCCTTTTGTTTGTGAAGTATTCTTGCCTTTATATAAGCCATGGAGTGCTTAGAAAATAAGCTAAGAAGTATTCATGAGCTTTGTTGAATTTTTGACTTTTCAAGCTTAAAATTTAAGCCACCATTGCTTGATCTCCACACCTCTTGACTTATGGGTTTCCTTGCTGCATAATTAAGTCACATGTGGAGACTTTAGCTTAGAAAATAAGCTATGCTTTATCCTTCCTTTTTTTCCTTTTAATTTAATCTTAAAATAAGAAAAAATCAAGCAAAAATGGATGAAAAATGTTATGGGCTTAGTCTTGGTCGTGGGAGGCCCATATCATCATGGAAATGATGTTTGAATGCTGAAAACTTGGCCCCTTTTGGAAAAAATGCAATTTTGAACAATGTTGATTTCATGCATTTTCCCAAAATTTAGCCAACTTCAACAAGGTGTAAATCCTTCAATTTTTGTCATATGAAGGAGATCTTGCAATTTTTGGAAACCTCAAAGAGTCCTCTAACCAATGTCTTTGGTCTCATGTCAAAATGATTTTTGAAGCTCCTTGTGTGTCCTTTTGAAAAAAGTGTCTTTTTGTTGACTTTGAAAATGACCTGTAATGTCTTTGATTATATTTTTCAAATGGTGAATCCAATGACCATGGGATCAATGGCATTTGAAAGATAATTGAATTTCCTTCAAAACAAGCTTTGGTTTGAATTTTTTGGATGAAGGATGAGAGAGTTATGATCAGTCAAAGTTGAGTTGACTTTTCAGGCAAAAACCCTAATTTTGAATCTTAGGGTTTTGTTGATTTTTTATCTTTCCTTGATGAATTATGATCATCCAATGATCAAATGATGAATCCTTTGACAAAATATGGACTTTGACAAAAAATTTCATTTTTGACTGTCTGTTGACTTTTTTGGTCAAACGGGTCGTCTGTTGACTGTTTGAGCTGCTGACGGTGCGTCTGAGTGAATTGAAGTTTGAAAATTTGTATGATGGTACTTTGAGATATATGGATGTGTATGAAATCCATTTGAGCTCTCAACAACTTGTTGCTCCTGTAAAAACAAGAAAAACCCTGATTAGGGACTGTTTGTGTAGGAGACAGTTAAGCGTACCTGATTTTTGCGCAGTGTTGAGTCTCTGCTAATCGCGTGATATTCAGAAGACTTCTAGAACAAAAATCTTGGAATTTTGAATTGTGAAAGATTGATTTGATTGATGGTACAAAACACTGAGAATTGTACTGCCAGCAGTTTGGCTGTCAACTGACTGTTCAGGTATTGATGTAGCAGTTAGAGTGAAAAATCAACGGTCAAAGTTAATTTTCTTTTTTGTTGTTTTTTTGTTTTTGTTTTATGTAAAAAATGAAAGTTTATTTACATGACTTGTTAGAAAAACACAGACATAATAAATAACTAATATTTACGGTATGCGGGCAAAATTATCGATAATAACCCTGAAAATCATTTAATGCACAGAAATAGGAATATTTGACTGGCAGAAAACACACAAAATATTATCTTAGTAATTAAGCAATATTATGGCAAATAGTACAACATTTAATACTGACAGTACAAATATCACATACTATATTGAACAGTACGACGAATAAACGGTACATTTAAGAAATAAGAAATACGGCAAATTTTAAGAATGACGATTAATGACCCATGCTATGAACAATAACATGTAGATGATTGGGAGCATAACCATTGCAGGTCCACACTCCTCAGGACTATGCAGGCAGAAGAAAGTCATGATCACCGTAGCAATGGTGATGACTGTAAGAAACAGTGTCTCTATCCACTTTGCCATTCTTGTTAGGGAAGAAGAGAAAATAGATATGAGGTAGGAATTTGAAAGATGAGTTGGAATTTGATGTGAGATTTTATGGAAGAAAATGAGAGGTATTTATAGAATGGAAAGAAGGAAAGAGACGTTGGGGAATGATGTGATTCCGTACAAAAGGAAAATTTGAGTGGAAGTAAGATTTGAAAGAAAGTGTATGATAGTGTTGGAAAAAGAGAGATTTGATTTTTGAAAAAGAGATTTGAAAAGATTTTTGCAAATAATGGAATATAGTACAAAAATTAGTGGGAAACAAAAGATAATAATAATCTACTTGTTACCAGTACAGTCTAAGTTTCCTGATTCTGCGCCTGCAAAAAAAGATTTAACTTTGTACCAATTGTGTCAGTACTATTTATCTGTAAATAAATAAATAGCATGTGTGAAGTAATAAACAGTATTTGGCGTTTGCGTAAGAATAAATTCAACTGCAAGCCAAATTACTGTATAAGAAAAATTCTAAAAACTATGTATTTCATATGTCAGGATCTTTGTTGAAATAAAAATCCATGATTATATGAGACTCTTAATTTTCAGATTGGAGTTTTCTTGAAAAATATGTGGGCAAATTTTGGGGTATAACAGTTGCCCCTATTCAATCTTCTTAAACCTGAAGAGATTGTCTGAAATCTGAAGGTAGAAGATGATTGAATATTTAGATGCCCTGAAAATTTGCACTTACCTTGATCAGAAGAGATGTTGGAAGTTGCATTTGAATGTCGTCTGCGAAATGTTGTTGGCAGATTGAAACATTACCTGAGATGGGCTTTCATATGCCACCTGGTGAATGTGTTGATGGTTTGTTCATCAGAATGAATTCATTGATTATATCTTGATGAAGGATTTGAAAGTCTTTGTGTTGACTATTTCGGAACCGTCCAAGGTTACCGCTTTAAGTCTTGGAAGATAATCGTTACGGAACTTGTCCAAAGTTTTTCCGATTTAGATTTTGGAAGTTGATCATTGTGGAACCGTCTGAGGTATCGCTTTAGATCTGCAATGTTAGATCGTTTTGGAACCGTCTGAGGTATCGCTTTAGATCTGCAATGTTAAATCGTTCTGGAACCGTCTGAGGTATCGCTTTAGATCTGCAATGTTAGATCGTTTTGGAACCGTCTGAGGTATCGCTTTAGATCTGTGATGCTAGATCGTTTTTGGAACCGTCTGAGGTATCGCTTTAGATCTGTAATGCTAGATCGTTTTGGAACCGTCTGAGGTATCGCTTTAGATCTGCAACGTTAGATCGTTCTGGAACCGTCTGAGGTATCGCTTTAGATCTGCAACGTTAGATCGTTCTGGAACCGCCTGAGGTATCGCTTTAGATCTGCAACGTTAGATCGTTCTGGAACCGCCTAAGGTATCGCTTTAGATCTGTGATGCTTGTTTTTGAGTTGGTAAGTGATCAGAATGAATCTTCGGCTTGATTATATCTGAGAGAACCGTTCATGGAATTCAGGTGAACACGGCATGTGATTGAGAACATCTTTGTTGAAGATATCTGCCTACCTGAAAAATCAAGTTAGTGATATGCAATGTTTATGATGCATGTAAATGTGAGATATTCCCGGAGAAATATGCATGTTATGCTGTGTATGAATATGCGCATGATGCATGATGTATGATGTATGAATATGTGAATGTATGAATGTATGAATGTATGAATGTATGAATGTGATGTCAAGCTTCTAATTGGAAAAATAAATTCCCACTAGTCAGCTGGACATGAATGTATTGTGATCGTTGATGATCTTTTGTCTTGCTTGAGTACCCTCGTCTGGGGAAATTCTTTGAGAACCCGGGTATCCCGTTGAAGGATCTTTGACTACTGCTTGGGGAACCAAAGGTAACTGGAAGTTCTGATGCCCTTTCAAATGGGAATGAGGAAGATGCATAATCCTCCGATGCACTATCTGACCAAGTCCGGGTGCGGGGATCACATCTTCTGAAGATAGTAATCTGGAACAACCCTGCTGGGGAATAAGACTTCTTTTGAAGAGAAAATCTTTTTGAGGAATTTGCTGAGAAATGCGTTTCTCTTGGTGATTTCCTTCTGATGGAATGATGTCCAGATGATCGGGACATTTCCTGAATGCCATTCCTGTTTTTCCTGGTAAACATCAATCATATTCAAATGCATATGTTCATTCAAAATTATCATTGGGACGCTTACGTATTTAAAACAGAAAAAGTGAAAATAGTGATTTTTGAAAGAGCTGCATTGAAAAGAGCCATGATAGGCGGGTTAGCACAGGGAGACAACAATCCTAGAAGTAGGAAACTGTCAGAAAGTTTTGAAAAATATTTATGAAGATAAATAGCTATGTGAAAATGATCCAGTCAAGTTTCAACTCTGCTATTGCCAATCTGTCTTCGAGCATCTCATCCCTCACTTGTTGGAAGAAAGTGATTAGACTGATCGGTGTCTTTGAGGTGTTGAATCTTGATGGTGAGTAGGCAGCTGAACGGAACACAGTTGTATGCTTCATTCCCTAACTTTTGCCTAGGCCGCCCTTTCAGGTTTTCAGCCTACCGGGATAGTATTTGTTTAGTCTCTAATTTTTGCCTGGACCGCCCTTTCGGGTTTTCAATCCACCGAGACGCTCATTTTTGCCTAAGTTGCCCTTTCAGGTTTTCAACTTAGCGAGCTGTTTTTTTTTTCTTTTTAAGAGAAGTATTTTTTGACTATGTCAGCATTCACAGGGTGTGGGAAATCCTCGCCATCCATGGTGGTAAGCAACATGGCGCCGCCGGAGAATATTTTCTTGATTATGAATGGTCCCTCGTAGGTGGGAGTCCATTTGCCTCTGGGATCACCTTGTGGTAAGATGATGCGTTTGACAACCAAGCCACCAGTTTGGTATGCTTGACTTTTGACTTTTTTGTTGAAGGCTTTGATCATACGCTTTTGGTATAGCTGACCATGACAAATAGCTGCGAGCCTTTTCTCATCAATCAAGTTTATCTGGTCCAACCGTGTTTGAATCCAATCGTCTTCGTCTAGATTGGCTTCTTTCATAATCCTTAGGGAAGGAATCTGAATTTCAATTGGAAGAACTGCCTCCATACCATAGACTAAGGAGAATGGAGTTGCCCCTGTTGAAGTACGCGCAGATGTGCGATAACCATGAAGAGCAAAAGGTAACATCTCATGCCAGTCTTTGTAGGTTACTGTCATTTTTTGTATGATTTTCTTGATGTTCTTGTTGGCAGCTTCCACCGCGCCGTTCATCTTTGGTCGATATGGAGAGGAATTATGATGTTTGATCTTGAACTGTGTGCAAAGTTCAGTAATCATTCTGTTGTTCAGATTTGTGCCATTGTCCGTGATAATCCGTTCAGGGATGCCATACCGACAAATGAGATTGTATTTGATGAACCGGGCTACCACATTTTTGGTGACAGAAGCAAATGAAGCTGCTTCTACCCACTTTGTGAAGTAGTCAATAGCGACCAAGATAAAGCGATGTCCGTTGGAGGCAGTAGGTTTGATTTCTCCAATCATATCAATACCCCACATTGCAAAAGGCCAAGGAGCCGTCAGGACGCTTAATGGAACTGGAGGTACATGTACTTTGTCAGCGTATATCTGGCATTTGTGACATGTTCGGGAGTGATGATGGCAGTCTGTTTCCATGGTAGACCAGTAATAACCTGCTCTAAGGATCTTTTTAGCCATTGTATGTCCACTGGAATGAGTACCGAAGGCACCATTGTGTATTTCTTCCATGATCTGTTCTGCTTCCTTCTTGTTTACACAGCGAAGTAAAGTCGAGTCATGGTTGCGTTTGTATAGGGTTCCATTGCTTAGAAAGAATTTGGCAGCAAATCTCCTTAGAAACTTTCTGTCGTTAATGGATGCCCCTTCAGGGTACTCCTGAGCTTCGAGATATCTTTTTACCTCATGGAACCATGGTTTTTCCTCGGTTCCTTCGGTATTGATCTCATTGCAATAGGATGGTTCATCTTGCCTGTAGATGGTGATCATAGGCGCCTCGTTGTCCCACCTGACTTTGAACATGGATGACATGGTAGCTAAAGCATCAGCTAGTTGATTTTCCTCGCGTGGGATGTGTTCGAAAGTGATTTCTTCGAAGTAAAGAATCAAACTCAGCACATATTCTTTGTAAGGAATTAGATTTGGGTGCTTCGTGTCCCATTCCCCTTTGACTTGGTAGATTACCAAGGCCGAGTCTCCGTAGACTTCCAGGAATTTGATTCTTAGATCGATTGCAGCTTTGAGACCCAGAATACATGCTTCGTATTCGGCTATATTGTTAGTGCAATTGAAGCATAACCTGGCAGTGAATGGTGTATGACCTCCTGCGGGGGAAATGATCACAGCTCCGATGCCATTGCCAAGTGCATTAGAAGCTCCGTCAAAAACCATAGTCCACCGGGATCCTGGCCCGGGTCCTTCTTCTGGTCCTGGTTGTTTGTAGTCATTGACTAGCATAATGTCTTCGTCTGGGAAGTCAAAGTTCAATGCTTGATAATCATCCACTGCTTGATGAGCCAGATGATCAGCTACCACACTTCCTTTGATTGCTTTTTGTGAAGTGTATTGAATGTCATATTCTGTTAAGATCATTTGCCATCTCGCTATTCTTCCAGAGAGAGCAGGTTTTTCGAACACGTATTTGATGGGATCCATCTTGGAGATTAGGAAAGTGGTGTGATTTAGCATGTACTGTCTTAGCCGGCGAGCTGCCCAAGCTAAGGCACAACAAGTTTTTTCGAGTAGTGAGTATCTTGTTTCACAATCGGTAAACTTTTTGCTAAGATAGTAGATTGCGTGCTCCTTTCGGCCGGATTCGTCATGTTGTCCTAGCACACACCCCATTGAGTCTTCTAACACAGTTAGGTACATTATCAGAGGTCTGCCTTCCACAGGTGGCAACAAGATTGGAGGTTTTTGGAGATATTCTTTGATTTTGTCAAAGGCTAACTGGCATTTGTCATTCCACCTTTCCACTTGATCTTTCTTCAACAGTTTGAAGATCGGCACACAAGTAGTAGTCATGTGGGCAATAAATCGGGCGATGTAATTCAGACGTCCCAAGAATCCTCTGACTTGTTTCTCAGTACGAGGTATAGGCATTTCTTGAATGGCTTTAACCTTGGCGGGATCAACCTCAATACCTTTGCTGCTGACGATGAAACCTAAGAGTTTGCCGGATCTTACTCCAAAGGTACACTTATTTGGGTTCAGTCGCAACTTGTATTTCTTGAGTCTGTCAAACAACTTGTGTAAATGACCCAAATGTTCTTCCTCGGTGTTGGATTTTGCAATCATGTCATCGACATACACCTCTATTTCTTGATGAATCATATCATGAAATAGCGCTACCATTGCACGTTGGTAGGTTGCTCCTGCGTTTTTCAGACCAAAGGGCATTACTTTGTAACAAAAGGTTCCCCAGGGTGTTGTGAAGGTTGTTTTTTCCATGTCTTCGGGTGCCATCTTGATTTGATTGTACCCTGAGAATCCGTCCATAAAGGAGAATACCTTGCATTGTGCGGTATTGTCAACCAGTACATCGATGTGTGGTAAAGGGAAATCATCTTTGGGACTTGCCCGGTTCAGATCTCTGTAGTCCACGCACATTCTGACTTTCCCGTCTTTTTTAGGTACAGGGACGATGTTAGCTATCCAAGGAGGATAACTTACAACTTTTAGGAATCCGGCATTGAACTGTTTTTCAACCTCGTCTTTGATCTTTTTTGACATATCAGGCCTACTCCTTCGTAGTTTCTGTTTGACTGGAATGCTACCTTCTTTGATTGGTAGGCGATGAACTACGATGTCCGTGTCAAGGCCTGGCATATCCTCATAGGACCAGGCGAATATCTCGACGTAGTCTCGCAGCATTTGAATCAGTCTTTGCTTGACGCTGTGTTCTAAATCAGCCCCTATTTTGACTTCTTTCTTTTCTTCGTTGCTGCCCAAGTTGATGACCTCAATTGGCTCCTCGTGAGGCTGTATGGCCTTGTCTTCTTGTTCTAGCAGCCTTGCAAGTTCTCTTGGCACTTCACAATCTTCCTCACTTTCGTCCTCAGTTTGGTAGATCGGATTTTCAAAGTCATGACGGGCAATAGCAGAATCGTTGTTGACTGGATCCAGAGTGTATGTGAATCTGCAAGTTAATTATGTGAGTATGTGTGAAGAAAAAACATAGCTATTAGAAGGCGAAGAAAGAAGGAAAAAGGATCACAAAATTTAAATATGCAAGCGTCCCATGATTTTATTGAATGCACATGATCATGATATGATAAGCCCTTATAGAAGGACCAGTGTGCTAAGGCACACGGCTTTCAAGCTCATGGTTCGATTGTTCAGGAACCACTTTTATCTTTGCACATTATACACAAAGAAAACAGGAAATGGCATTTACTCCTGGTCAAAGGAGATCACATCCTCAGCTTTCCAGTTGTTCAATCCACTGTTGTGAGCAGGGGGTACCCAGCTGTTCCAGTTGCAGTTGTCTTTTTCATCTTCCACAGCATTGATTTCATTAGTGGGAAAATGAGCCGGTGATCCTTCGGGATAAGGGATATACTCTGCTGGATACGAGAGCCCAGGCTGAGATATCTCTGTTGGCTGAGCGAGATGCTCGATAAGGCCGTCCCATGAAGTCGGGATGATGTCTTGAATAGAGACTTGTGCATCTTGGTGAGGAGTGTATGCTGACAGAAAGCAACCCTCGTTATTTGGTATTTCCCTGGCTTTTTCAAGAGCGAAATTGTCATCGTAATGTTCATCCCATCCAGTTGGGACAATGTCCTCCATGGCAATTTGTGAGCTCGGAGGAGCGGAATATTTCACCATATAGTCATATTTGCCGCTGGGTTCTCCTAGCGTGTCCCATACTTCTTTGGGTGGATTTTGATATTGCTCAGTGACGGGATTTGTGAAAATTTGATCATTTCCAACTTCATCACCCCATCCAGTCGGGGTAAGGTCCTCCATAGCAATATAAGAATTCTGAGGTTCGGCATACTGATAATTATACCCGCCGTTTGGTTCTCCCACAGCATCCCACATTCCCATGGAAATAGGTGGAATTTCATCTGGATATGGCTGAATGATATGGTTCAAGAACACTCCTTCATCTTCAATAGCGTTTACTTCTTGGCTGACGAAGTGTGACATTAATCCTCCAGAACGAGGACTTTGATCATTCTTTTGATTTTCACTATCATAGCCCAGACCTAGCTTGTCAGATTTGTAGGGTATATCGGGAAGCTGTCCCCATACTGTGCAATCACCCTGTTCAATCATGGCTTTGGCATCTTTGAGAGAAGCCATAGTTGTAGTTGGAGTAGCAGGAATATGCTTGGTGGTAGAGACATCTGGAGAGACCACCTCAAATGATTGGCATGGAGTTTCGATGAATTCGTCCTCCAACTCGACATATTTGGAATTGCTTAGGTGACTAACCACATATTCCTCTTCGCCATAGACTGTGACAATCTTTCCTTTTACTGGATATTTTAACTTCTGATGCAGGGTAGAAGTTACAGCGTTTGCCCCATGTATCCAAGGGCGTCCAAGTAAACAGGAGTAGGCTGGGTGAATTTCCATTACGTAAAAGATAGAATCAAAGATTTGAGAACCCACTCTGATTGGGAGATTCACTTTTCCGTATACCGTTCTGGTTGACCCGTCAAAGGCTCTTACCACAACATCGCTTGGTTGTAACACAATTCCTTCGAAGTCAAGCTTTTCTAGTACTGTTTTCGGTAACACGTTCAGAGAAGAACCGTTATCTACTAGCACATGAGATAGAGTGGTGCCATTACATTCAATGGAGATATGTAAGGCTTTGTTGTGATTTTTTCCAGCAGGGGTTAGATCCACATCAGAGAAACCGAGACCATTGCTCACGGTTAGATTGGCAACACAATTCTCAAATTGGTCGACTGAGATCTCTTGAGGCACGTGCGCAGCTTTTAGGAACTTCATCAGAGCTTTGGCATGAGCTTCTGAATATTTTAGCAGAGATAGCATTGAGATTTTTGAAGCAGTGTGCCCCAGTTGCTCAATAATATTGTAATCACTCTTGCAGATGATTTTCAATATTTCCTCCATTTCTTGCTTTGATGGATCCTCAGCAGTGATCTCCACCGGGGTTTGAATTTGTTCAACTTGTGGCTCTTTGCCTCGAGCGTTGACATTTTGATTAGGAACTGGGACTCGGACTGGACCAGCAGCAACATTTGGAGAAATTTCTGGTGAAAAGATTCTTCCACTTCTCGTGATCTTGCTGGTACCCACAATATTACCCACAGTTGGAGTAGATAACTTTGCGGTCTCTTCAGTCGAGGTACTTTGCTTAACTCCATGAACGTAAACATTAGCGTTGTATCCCCATGGGACAGCTTTGTCTGAGGAGTATGGAAATGGAGTTGGACTAGCAATGACTACTGATGCCACTTTGAGTGTAGCAGAAATTTTGAATGGAGCTTTAGCAGAGATTTTGAATGGTAAGCTGGATATCACTGAGGCATCCTCTATTCTTATCCCGTTTGCAAAGACTTCGCACAGTACGTCCATAGAAGGGAGCCTCTCAAACATAATGATACGGCGATCCATCCACTTTTGAATTCCCATCCTCAGATTTTCACAACCATTGGGCAGGCATGTTATACCCCAAAATTTGCCCACATATTTTTCAAGAAAACTCCAATCTGAAAATTAAGAGTCTCATATAATCATGGATTTTTATTTCAACAAAGATCCTGATATATGAAATACTTAGTTTTTAGAATTTTTCTTATACAGTAATTTGGCTTGCAGTTGAATTTATTCTTACGCAAACGCCAAATACTGTTTATTACTTCACACATGCTATTTTATTTATTTACAAATAAATAGTACTGACACAATTGGTACAGAGTTAAATCTTTTGCAGGCGCAGAATCAGGAAACTCAGACTGTACCCGCATACCGTAAATATTAGTTATTTATTATGTCTATGTTTTTTAACAAGTCATGTAAATAAACTTTCATTTTTCACATAAAACAAAAAAACAAAAAAAACAACAAAAAAGAAAATTAACTTTGACTGTTGATTTTTCACTCTAACTGCTACATCAATACCTGAACAGTCAGTCGACAGCCAAACTGCTGGCAGTACAATTCTCAGTGTTTTGTACCATCAATCAAATCAATCTTTCACAATTCAAAATTCCAAGATCTTTTGTGCTAGAAGTCCTCTGAATATCACGCGATTAGCAGAGACTCAACACTGCACAAAAATCAGGTACGCTTAACTGTCTCCTACACAAACAGTCCCTAATCAGGGTTTTTCTTGTTTTTACAGGAGCAACAAGTTTTTGAGAGCTCAAATGGATTTCATACACATCCATATATCTCAAAGTAACATCATACAAATTTTCAAACTTCAATTCACTCAGACGCACCGTCAGCAGCTCAAACAGTCAACAGACGACCCGTTTGACCAAAAAAGTCAACAGACAGTCAAAAATGAAATTTTTTGTCAAAGTCCATATTTTGTCAAAGGATTCATCATTTGATCATTGGATGATCATAATTCATCAAGGAAAGATCAAAAATCAACAAAACCCTAAGATTCAAAATTAGGGTTTTTGCCTGAAAAGTCAACTCAACTTTGACTGATCATAACTCTCTCATCCTTCATCCAAAAAATTCAAACCAAAGCTTGTTTTGAAGGAAATTCAATTATCTTTCAAATGCCATTGATCCCATGGTCATTGGATTCACCATTTGAAAAATATGACCAAAGACATTACAGGTCATTTTCAAAGTCAACAAAAAGACACTTTTTTCAAAAGGACACACAAGGAGCTTCAAAAATAATTTTGACATGAGACCAAAGACATTGGTTAGAGGACTCTTTGAGGTTTCCAAAAAGTGCAAGATCTCCTTCATATGACAAAAATTGAAGGATTTACACCTTGTTGAAGTTGGCTAAATTTTGGGAAAATACATGAAATCAACATTGCTCAAAAATGTATTTTTTCCAAATGGGGCCAAGTTTTCAGCATTCAAACATCATTTCCATGATGTTATGGGCCTCCCACGACCAAGACTAAGCCCATACCTTTTTTATCCATTTTTTGCATGATTTTATCTTATTTTAAGATTAAAATTAAAAGGAAAATGCATGGATAAATGGTAGCTTACAATCTAAGCATGACTCACCCAAGGAACCTTCAATTTTCTGCAGAGGATTGGTGCACAAGGCAAGAGCATTGAATGGAGTCAAGACTTGGTCAAGAATTCAAGCTTTTTTAATATTAAAGAATGCAAAGTTTCAACAAAGGCAACTAGCTGCAAGTTAGCTTCAATTCTAAGCACACATAGCTTATAAATAAGCTATCATAGTTCAGCAAACAAAGAGAGACGAGTTCAGAAGCATCCCTAAGCATATAGCATACTTGTAACCACTTGTAATTTTCAAAGAAACTTGAAATTCGAATTTTAAGTTTCAGTCCATTTCAATATAAAATAAACATTCAAACATCATCTCTGAGCTACACTGAATCAATTCCAATCATTTCCAACTCATAAACTTCACTGAATCGAGCTATATAAAGCCACGGTTTGTTCAAACTAAAACCAACTTATATCTCATAACTCACGCACATTTAACAAGATGTAGATGCATAATTGTGTTTGGTTTGAAGCTCTGGTCGTTTCTGGAGCTTCAATTGGATTTTAATGGATGTTTGTAGCATATACCATTTTAGGGTTTACTTAGCTCAAAATTAGGGTTCTTCATTAGGGCCAAAATTAAAACAAATTAAGGGCAGGGTTACATTCAGTGGAACAAGACGAATCCAATGGTACCATCGCGCCTGATTTCTATGCTTGTTTGACCCTATTCGTTATTTTGCAGATTTAGGGTTCACTTACAATAGCGCTTTTTTACAAAAGCGCTGTAAAAGGCCTTGTCTGAAGGTTGAAGACGATGAGGTGTCTCCCCCTCATTGGTCCAGAAGCGCGCGCGTGTTTTTAAATTTATCTCTGATTCTGTGCTTTGCAGGTGTACTGATCACCACTTGCCTCAATTTCTGGACCATCTGATCTCATTTAATGAATGATCCAACGCGCCAGATCACTCTTCCCCACCATGCTCCCTCACTGATTACCACACAGGATCAGTATCCTTTTTATTCTCTATTTTTATTTTCTATTTTATTTTAATTTCTTTGTTAAATTAATTTAAAATAGTTTTAAAAATCCAAAAAATACACAAAAAATATTTTTAGACTTCTAAAATAATATATTATTTTCTGAAATAAAAATATTTTATTTTCTTCAAAATTCTAATATTTTTGCATAATTAATTAGTATATATTTATATATTTGCTTTTTAATTATTCTAACCAATCAAAAAATCATAAAAAAAATTGTTCTTTATGTTAAATATTGTTTATATATTATAAACTAATTTTGTACATATTTTGAATAATTTTCTTTTTAAGTTTTAATTAATTGTATAATTATTTGCATAATTATGTTTTAATTAACTTAAATCAATTTCAAATCAATTTCAAAAATCCCAAAAAAATTAGTTTTGTTTTAAAAATAATTAATTAATATTTTGTACATATTTTAAACTTAATTTCTAGGTTTAAATCTATTTTCATCTTTTTTTCTTCATTTTAATTTAATTAATCTTGCATTAATTATAATTAAAATAAATCATAAAAATCCAAAAACATGCCTTTTATTTTCTTGCAATTTAACTTCCTAGATAAATGTATAGGATGTCAAATTCATGTAAATAGGCTAGTTTACATTTCCCGCACAATCGATGTAATAGCGTAGATTTACTTTCCGCACTTTACATTTCCGCATTTTACTTTCCAGCATACATATAAACTGCGTGTATGTCAAAGATAAAATTGAACCGTTAGATCACTAACTTCAAAGATAAATATCTGAATCCAATCACAATCACACTTGCACCTCTTCAGGTAATCCCTTTTCATTCTTTCAAAATCAAAGGCAAATTCTACTGTTTCGAGTACAAAATCGAACCTTGCTTTTATATCCGGTGAAAGGATAGATTTTTAAAGGAAATAGGATAAAGACCTTACAACTCAGGGTAGACCTCCTAGTTTGCTTGCTCAAATCAAAACAAACAAAATTCTCATACACTGTTGTTTTTCAAAACAAAACTTTCAAAAAAAGACAATACTTTGTATACATCCAAACACGGGTTATTACAAAGTTAACGTTCTTTTCAAAACATCTTTCGAAAGATAAATAAGCATTTTGTATACATCCACACACGGATCATTACAAAATTCAATTTACAAAGGTATTTGAAACCACATATGAGCAATTTCAGAGCAATTGAAAAGTGATCGAAAAACAAGTGAGCTAAGCAAACTTAAGAGCCCATGGATAACCATGGATACAAAGGGTGCTAACACCTTCCCTTTGTATAACCTACCCCCTTACCCAGAATTTCTTAAAGGTCTTTTTTCTGTTTCTTTTATAAACCTTTCCTTAATTGGATAAAATAAAAGGTCGGTGGCGACTCTGTGAATTTTCAAAAAAAATGCGAAAGCATTAAGCGACAAAAAAGAGTCAGTTCACGTATCTCTACAGATCAGAGGTATGGCCCGGTATTAAAAAAAAATCGGAGGTCCACAAGGCATGAGCAATAAAAGCAGTCGGGGTCACACCCTGGGAAGTAACCAGCTCGGATTAGCTTTCCTTTGACTTTGCAGAGTGGAGTTGATAATTCGTTCACATCATAGATGTAAACAGTGTCCAGGATAGCGTTGACAGTTTTGTCATGCTTTGGCATAGGTGCTGTGATGACATTTGGAGTTTCTGGAGGATCGAACTCAATTTCACCAGCATCTATCATATCTTGTATTTTATTTTTCAGGGCCCAGCAGTGATCTGCGTCATGTCCTGGACAGTTTGAGTGATAGGCACATGTCGCATCAGGGCGATAATTCAGAGAGGAAGTGTTGACATTCTTTGGAGGACCTCTTAAGGTGATCAGATCTGCTTTTAGCAAGTGCTGCAATGCCTGAGAAATTGGCATGTTGATTTTGGTGAAATTTCTTCTTGGTGCATCTGGTCGATGCGTATATTTTGGCTGTTGATCTTTTTGAGGTGCAGATGCGGAGATCAGAACTGCCCCTACAGATTGATGCTGCTCACTTTTGCGACTTTTTTGAATTTGAGTTGCATTGACCTCATTTCTCCCACTCATGGGCCTTTTTGTAGTACCAGAGGTGGAACCTATTTGAATTTTTCCATTTTGAATGCCACTTTCGACACGTTCTCTGGTCAGTATCAGGTCAGTGAAACCTGATGATGAGCTTCCCAGCAAATGGCTATAGAAAGGGCCAGTTAAAGTGCCCATGAACATGTCAACTAGTTCGCGATCAGATAAGGGTGGTTGAACCCTTCCAGCCATATCTCTCCACTTTTGTGCATATCCTTTAAAACTTTCTTTTGGTCCCATAGACATGCCCCTTAGTTGAGTACGGGTTGGCGCAAGATCAGCATTGTATTGGTACTGTTTGTAAAAAGCAGCAGCTAATTCTTCCCAAGTATGAACCTTGGTATTTTCCAGCTGGTAGTACCACTCGAGTTGTGTACCCGACAGACTTTCTTGGAAGAAGTGAATCCACAATTTGTTATCCGTTGTATGAGGTTGTATCTTCCTTACATAGGATCTCAGATGTAGTTTCGGGCAAGAAACTCCATCATATTTTGCAAAGACAGGAACTTTGAATTTTGGAGGGATAACAACATCCGAGATGAGCCCCAGATCATTGAAATCTAAGCCAGGTATTTTTTGTATCTCCATAGCTTTCATACGGTCTTCCAGCTGTTGGTATTTTTCATTATCCGGTTCGCCCCCAGAATGATCATTTTCTTCATTTGAAGAGAGAGAGGGTTTAGCAGAACCCTGGTTGCTTTGATTGTCTTCTTGTTCATCATCACCGACTGTTTCAGGGATCGGTGGCTTTGTGAACTTTTTGACTGGAATTTTGATCTTTCTTCTCAGGTGACTCACACCTACAGATCCTTTGGGCTTCTTTTTCTTCTTGATTATCAGGGCTTTCAGTTCTTGCTGCCCCTTTGCCAGTTCCAGAATTGCCACTTGAACTTGGGCATTCTGTGCTTCGAGATTCTTGATGCTCATTTCAGATTCCATCTCTTCTGACTGAAATAAACAGCGAGAAGATGAGAAATCCGTCATGTGAACCTGTTATGCAATGTGTATGACTGGATGCCATGTGTATGCAATGTATGAAGTGAAATGTGTGTGCAATGTTTCAAGGATCTTAGAGTTTAGATTTGTTAAAGAAGAAACAAACGTTAGTTAATCAATTTATTTCTTTTTTTTTTGCTTCTTTTTTCTTTTTTCTTTGCCTCATTTGGGCTTACAAGACAGAAATAAATGATCCTTCAGGTCTCCCGTGGACGCTTTCTCTTTGCCCCCAGGAATGTGTTGATTTGCTGTTCTTCTTGAAGCTGTCCGGTGAGCTCCAATATCCTTCTCTCATAGTCCTGACTGAAGGATAGAAAAACACTTAGAAAGGGGGGGATTGAATAAGTGTGACTTTAAATCTTGGACGATAAAAATAAATTGCACGATTATTTTTATCCTGGTTCGCTGTTAACGAAGCTACTCCAGTCCACCCCCGCAGAGATGATTTACCTCAACTGAGGATTTAATCCACTAATCGCACGGATTACAATGGTTTTCCACTTAGTCCGCAACTAAGTCTTCCAGAGTCTTCTGATCACAACTTGATCACCCCAGGAACAACTGCTTAGATACCCTCTAAGACTTTTCTAGAGTCTACTGATCAACACGATCACTCTAGGCTTAGTTCACTCCTAAGACTTCCTCTAGAGTATTCTGATCAACCTGATCACTCTAGTTACAAACTGCTCAGCCAACTGCCAAGACTTCCTAGAGTATACTGATCAACACGATCACTCTAGTTCCTTACAACTTAATGTAATTCTAAGAGTATTACAAATGCTTCTTAAAAGCGATAATCACAACTGTGATATTTCTCTTAACGTTTAAGCTTAATCTCACTAAGATATTACAACAGCAATGTAGTGAGTTGATGAAGATTCTGAGCTTTGATTGAACAGCGTTTCAGCAAGTTAATTTGAATTATCTTTGTTCAGGATCGTTAACCTTGCTTCTCATCAGAACTTCATATTTATAGGCGTTGAGAAGATGACCGTTGAGTGCATTTAATGCTTTGCGTGTTCCGTACAGCATTGCATTTAATGTTATACGCTTTTGTCAACTACCTCGAGCCTTGTTCACGCTGTGTCTACTGACGTTGCCTTTAGTAGCTTTAACGTTCCTTTTGTCAGTCAGCGTAGTCTGCCACGTGTACTTCCTTCTGATCTGATGTTTGTGAATACGACGTTTGAATATCATCAGAGTCAAACAGCTTGGTGCATAGCATCTTCTGATCTTGAAGTGCTTCTGAGCGTGATACCATCTTCTGATCTTCAGTGCTTCTGATCTCATGTTCTTCTGATGCTTCCATAGACCCATGTTCTGATTCTGCTTCGACCATCTTCTGATGTCTTGCCAGACCATGTTCTGATGTTGCATGCTGAACCATTTGAGACACAACTTCTGAGCGCTGAATTATGCATACTCTTTATATATTTCCTGAAAGGGAAATTGCATTGGATTAGAGTACCATATTATCTTAAGCAAAATTCATATTATTGTTATCATCAAAACTAAGATAATTGATAAGAACAAATCTTGTTCTAACAATCTCCCCCTTTTTGATGATGACAAAAACATATATAAATGATATGAATTTGCGATCAGAAAGAGTAGACGGCAAAAGACAAATTACACAGCTATAGCATAAGCATATGAATATGTCTCCCCCTGAGATTAACAATCTCCCCCTGAGATAAATAATCTCCCCCTGAAATAAATACTCGAAGAACTTTGATAAAAGACTTCCCTGATTATTTCGGTAGAGACGATCATATAAGCTTCTGCCTTCAGAGAATTCATAGCTTCTGACTTCTGCTTCCATTGGACAGCTTCAGAACTTGAATTTCTTTAGATCCTTAGAACACTCACAGCTTCTGATTCCTGCTTCCATCGTGGACAGCTTCAGAACTTGAATTTCTTTGATCTTCAGAACATTCACAGCTTCTGACTTCTGCTTCCATTCAGGACAGCTTCAGAACTTGAATTTCTTTGATCTTCAGAACATTCACAGCTTCTGATTTCTGCTTCCATTCAGGACAGCTTCAGAACTTGAGTTTTCTGGATCTTTTAGAACATTCACATCTTCTGATTTCTGCTTCCCTCGGATAGCTTCAGAACTTTGAATGTCTACCAATCATCACTTCATGCTAGATTTGTATCAGAACATTGTTGAATGTACCAGAGCATCATCAGAGCATCTCTACATCCTGAAATGTTACAGAACAAAAACTAAACGACAAAAGTCAGCATGAACGAGTTAGAACATAAAATGTATGTTTGACCACATTATATGTATCAGAGCCATATAGGCTGATATAATGTATCAGAGCAAATAATGTATCAGAGCCATAACATTATATGTATCAGAGCAAATAGAATTTTGTCAGAACAGGATAGACAATGATATTCAAATTCTATTATTAGTGCTTCTGATCTCTGAAGCTTGACAGCACTCAGCTTGCTTCAGTTTCCAAGAGCTTATTCCTTTTACAGAATAACGCTTCTTATGGTTTTGCTTGTTTGCTTCTGAAGATTCACTTCACTTCTCTGTACCTGCAAAACACTTAAACCATATAGAACTTGCAGTTCTTGTTAGTGAATGCAACTGATTAAATCAAATCATTTATCACAGTATTTCTCCCCCTTTTTGTCATATCATCAAAAAATAGAAAAGATTCAGATGAATAAAACAGAACACATGGAGGAAGAAGATGATTTTATTAAGGTTCAACCAATGGGTACAAAAGTACAGGATGAAAAGATCAGATGCACAGAAACAAAACAGATGCAAAGAAAAGAAAGAAACAACACAGACTCAATCTAAGATGGCCCTAGTCTTGACAAGATCTTGGCCAGCATCTCTTTAACATCGTTGTTGTGTCCTTCTTGCCTTTCAATGAAAGCATCATACTTCTCATTGAGTGAGCTTTGCTCATCCTGTCTCCTCTGAATCGCTTCTAGAGTCCTTGCAAGACGAGAAGGTTCATCAGAAGAAGCTTCACCACTTTCAACCACAGGAATGGCATGTTGATCTGCAGCTTCCATAGATAGATCATTTGCTGGGATATCCTCAACAGGGTCTGATTTAGCAACATGATCTTCAGCATCTGCTTCTTGCATAGAAGCATCTCCATACTCTGCAGCAGGAATTTCAGAGACTCCATTCTCTAGAGCCTGAAGAATGGCAGCCAAATTCCTGGGAGCAGAGGGACCTTCAGCTTCTGGTGGGTCAACAACTTCTGGAATGACCAAGCTAGGGTCTTTCTTAGAAGGGTTTTCCCTCAGAAAGTCAAATAAGGTCTTGAAGTCTCCAAGCAGAACAGGATACTCAGGAATCAAGATAACCATGTCCCTGCATGGGTTTGCTTCCATTGCAGCAGCCAGTCTCAATACTTCCAATTCATCCACAAAGGGCTTCTCCTCAGCAGCAACACAATTTCTGAGAGGATGGTAGTATATACCATTATCTTCCTCCAGAAGGTAACCAGGGTAACCAGGGGCAGCAGCCACTAGTCTTTTCTGAACTCCCATTGCTTCTACTTGAAAATCCTTGCGAAATCTTCTCCAGAGATTTCTTGTAGAAACATCATCCAGACCATTTAGGAATGCATCCTTCAGAAGGTCTAGACTGCTAATCACCTCATGTCTGAAGAGTTCCAGGTATGTAGAGGGTTCAGGTTCAGGCGGATTGAAGGTGAATTTGTAGTCAGGATAGAGAAGGCAGTAGGGTTGGGATTTTCTGGTAGGTAATGGATGAGATATAGAAGGTGGAGGTGCGGTGGTTGAGGAGGAGGGGATATCTGAGAGAACGATTGATGAGGTTGGAGTGTTAGATGGGATGGATTGAGGAGAGGGTGGAGTATTTGTAAAGGGAATTGGTGAGGGGAAATTATCAGAAGGAGTTGGTGGAAGAATGCTCAACGGTGTGGGGTTTAGAATGGGAGAGGAGAAGGATGATGGAGAAGGATTTTGTAAAGTGAAGTTTACTTTTGGTCCAGAAGGAGGTGATTGGGGAGAAGGTTTAGGGACAGAAGGAGGTGGAGTATAAACCTGCCTTGAAGATCTGGTTCTGTGTAGGGAGTCTCTGATCCTCTTATTTCTGTATTCAGAAGATCCCACCTTGTCAGGATCATAGGTGACCCTTAACTTCTTGGCTCTTTCAGCCTCATCTTCTTCAGCCTTTCTTTTTAACCTCGCCTGTCGTTCCTTCTTATCCTTCTTCAGAATATCCTCTTTAGACGGAAGTACTCTGCCACGGATCCAAGCAGGATCAACATCTGATTGCTTCCTCACGCAATCTTCCAAGTAAAACTTGACAACTTGATCAAGTTCTTTATGAAACAGAGAGATGAACCCTTTAACAGCAATTCTTCTAGACAGAATGTCAGGAAAGCTTGTGCACATAACAGGTACATTCTTAATGACTTCCAGTCCGAACAGATCAACACCATTGAAGATGGGACCTTGAGTTACTCCAAGAAAATGCGAGGCATTACGATTTCTGATGGAGTCCACCACTTTGCTTTCAATCAGAATGTCTGAAATCATCCTTCCGAAAGGAATGGTTGTTCTTGGAATATGAGGGTACTTCGCCCTTTCATCTTCTCTTGACTCAAAGATAGAGGTTTTCAGATTCTCAAATAGAATATGAGAGATGTTGATCTCTATCTTTTTGCCAATGCAGAAAAGAGTATACTTGTGAGTCGGACTGATGTAGGAGGAGCAGCGCATCTTTTTTCTATGGTGAAGAGAACCCAGAATAATCTCAGCCCATACTTTATAAAAAGGCTTTAAGTTGCCCGTAAAAGCAGAGTCAGTTCCAACAACCGTAGAGATTTGTTTTTCAACTAAAGTCCAGTCAACAGTATGGGGTTGAAACTCAGACCAACCTTCTTTATCATCAAGATTGTACAGCTTTCTGATGAGTTTCTCAGTGATAGTCACTTCATGCCCTAGCACGAATGAGATGATGGCAGTTGGGGTAACTGTTGCATGTACCCAAAACTCCTTTACAAGTTCAGGATAAATTGGACCAACCAATCTATCAAGATATTTAGACCATCCTTGCTCAAAGATTCTTGCATCACACTGAAAGCCATTTGCCTTAAGGTTGTTGACGTCCACAGCCTATTCACATAGAACTTCCAGTTCTTTCGTGGGTATTAAGCATGTTTTCAACGGAGCATCATTTTTGCTTAAACGGTTCTGTGTGGAAGTGATACTATCTTTAGAGATTGATGAACGAGAAGATGGATTCATTATGATAATGCTTTGAGATCAAATCAAGAACTAGGGTTTGAAGAGAGATGCAACAAGGTGAATGCACAAAAGAGAGAGAAAGAGAGAAAAAGTGGGAATGAAGATGAAGCGGGTTATTTAAAAGATTTAAAAAGAAATCATTATGCATTTAATGAGAAATGACATTAGGAGAGAGAATACAGTAAATGAAATGATTTAATACAGTTACCTAGGTCGGCGTCTTTTCAACTGCACGCTTTGTACTAACCGTACAGATACGTCTTCATCATCAGATAATAGATGACAGCTGTAAATATCAGAGAGATTTTATGCCTTCAGATTCTGATCACTGCTTCTGAGTTGATCAGGTTTCTCTTCTGGAAATACTCCTTCTGAAGTGTGCTGATATAAGTCTGAATGATCTTCTGATCCATTACTTCTGATATACACAGCTTCTGGAGGTTCACTTCTTTGTTCTGCAGCTTTTGATAAGACACAACTGTATCTGCAGAAATTCTTAAGCTCTTTGTTTCATTAGAAACAAGTTTATCATCAAAACAGATGTTTATTGATTTGACCACAATCAATGTTTCAATGTTGTATATTCTGTAGCATTTAGAGCATTCAGAAAAATCAAGAATGAAACATCAATGCTTTAGAGACAAACAAAAACAGATGGTTCCAAGACTAATAAACTTTCTTTTCTGAATTCCTACAAACAAAGTTTCTTCAACAGATTTAAGAACCAGAACTTGAAAGACAATCTTTCTTCCCTTCAAGTGTTGAGACCAACTTGAATCCAGGTGTCATGTCATATTGAATGTTGTCTTCTTTGTTGTCAAGAGAATCTGCAAAAGAAATAATCTTTTTCTTTGGTACCCACATCTTCTTGGGTCCTTTCTTGTTAGATTTTCTCAAGTTCTGATTGAACTTGGGTTTGACATTATAAGCAATAAGAGGAACAGCATGATAATTTTTAATATGATTTTCATGATATTTCCTAGGTTGTGTCACATGCTTCTTGGTGTGTGTTATGTGAAAACTTTGTGCATGTGAAGTGTGCCTAATATCATGAGAGTGGCCATACTTGAACTGATCATACAATGGCTTGTATGTGAGTTTCATTTCATCAACAGGTTCAAGTTTGTATGGGGTTTCACCCTCATAACCAATGCCAACTCTTTTGTTTCCAGACACAGCATATATCATAGAAGCTAGCTGACTTCTGCCAATACTTCTAGATAAGAACTTTCTGAAACTTAAATCATATTCTTTTAGAATATGGTTAAGACTAGGAGTGGATTTTTCTGAATTAGAAGGAGATCCAACATCATTGGATAATTTTAAAAGTTTATCTTTCAATTCAGAATTCTCCAACTCAAGCTTCTTTGTTTCAAATTCAAATTGCTTTTTCAGCTTTTTGTATTTGAGACTAATCTGAGACTTGAGTTCCAGAAGTTCAGTTAGACCGGAAACTAACTCATCTCTAGTAAGTTCAGAAAATACCTCTTCAGAATCTGATTCTGATGTAGATTCTGATCCGTCATCTTCTGTCGCCATCAGCGCACAGTTGGCCTGCTCATATTCTGAATCATCTTCTGACTCATCCCAGGTTGCCATAAGACCTTTCTTCTTATGAAACTTTTTCTTGGGACTTTCCTTCTGAAGATTTGGACATTCATTCTTGTAGTGTCCAGGCTCATTGCATTCATAGCACATGACCTTCTTCTTGTCAAATCTTCTTTCATCAGAAGATTCTCCACGTTCAAATTTCCTTGAACTTCTGAAGCCTCTGAACTTCCTTTGCTTGGTCTTCCAGAGTTGATTTAGCCTTCTGGAAATCATGGACAGTTCATCTTCTTCTTCAGATTCTGATTCTTCAGGATCTTCTTCTCTAGCCTGAAAAGCGTTAGTGCATTTCTTGATATTAGATTTTAATGCAATAGACTTACCTTTCTTTTGAGGCTCATTTGCGTCCAGCTCTATTTCATGACTTCTCAAGGCACTGATCAGCTCTTCCAGAGAAACTTCATTCAGATTCTTTGCAATCTTGAATGCAGTCACCATAGGACCCCATCTTCTGGGTAAGCTTCTGATGATCTTCTTTACATGATCAGCCTTGGTGTATCCTTTGTCAAGAACTCTCAATCCAGCAGTCAGAGTTTGAAATCTCGAAAACATCTTTTCAATGTCTTCATCATCCTCCATCTTGAAGGCTTCATACTTCTGGATTAAGGCTAGAGCTTTAGTCTCCTTGACTTGAGCATTTCCTTCATGAGTCATTTTCAAGGACTCATATATGTCATAGGCCGTTTCCCTGTTAGATATCTTCTCATACTCAGCATGAGAGATAGCATTCAGCAAAACAGTTCTGCATTTATGATGATTCCTGAAAAGCTTCTTTTGATCATCATTCATTTCTTGCCTTGACAGCTTTGCGCCTCTGGCATTTACTGGATGTTTGTAACCATCCATCAGAAGATCCCATAGATCACCATCTAGACCCAGAAAGTAACTTTCCAGTTTATCTTTCCAGTATTCAAAGTTTTCACCATCAAATACCGGCGGTCTAGTATAACCATTGTTACCGTTGTATTGCTCAGCAGAGCCAGATGTAGATGTAGTCTTTTCACTTTCATCAACCATCTTTTAAATGAAGCGTTTTTCTCTTCCTGAATCTTTTCTAAACACGGTTAAGTGCTTGCACCTTAGAACCGGCGCTCTGATACCAATTGAAGGATAGAAAAACACTTAGAAAGGGGGGGGATTGAATAAGTGTGACTTTAAATCTTGGACGATAAAAATAAATTGCACGATTATTTTTATCCTGGTTCGCTGTTAACGAAGCTACTCCAGTCCACCCCCGCAGAGATGATTTACCTCAACTGAGGATTTAATCCACTAATCGCACGGATTACAATGGTTTTCCACTTAGTCCGCAACTAAGTCTTCCAGAGTCTTCTGATCACAACTTGATCACCCCAGGAACAACTGCTTAGATACCCTCTAAGACTTTTCTAGAGTCTACTGATCAACACGATCACTCTAGGCTTAGTTCACTCCTAAGACTTCCTCTAGAGTATTCTGATCAACCTGATCACTCTAGTTACAAACTGCTCAGCCAACTGCCAAGACTTCCTAGAGTATACTGATCAACACGATCACTCTAGTTCCTTACAACTTAATGTAATTCTAAGAGTATTACAAATGCTTCTTAAAAGCGATAATCACAACTGTGATATTTCTCTTAACGTTTAAGCTTAATCTCACTAAGATATTACAACAGCAATGTAGTGAGTTGATGAAGATTCTGAGCTTTGATTGAACAGCGTTTCAGCAAGTTAATTTGAATTATCTTTGTTCAGGATCGTTAACCTTGCTTCTCATCAGAACTTCATATTTATAGGCGTTGAGAAGATGACCGTTGAGTGCATTTAATGCTTTGCGTGTTCCGTACAGCATTGCATTTAATGTTATACGCTTTTGTCAACTACCTCGAGCCTTGTTCACGCTGTGTCTACTGACGTTGCCTTTAGTAGCTTTAACGTTCCTTTTGTCAGTCAGCGTAGTCTGCCACGTGTACTTCCTTCTGATCTGATGTTTGTGAATACGATGTTTGAATATCATCAGAGTCAAACAGCTTGGTGCATAGCATCTTCTGATCTTGAAGTGCTTCTGAGCGTGATACCATCTTCTGATCTTCAGTGCTTCTGATCTCATGTTCTTCTGATGCTTCCATAGACCCATGTTCTGATTCTGCTTCGACCATCTTCTGATGTCTTGCCAGACCATGTTCTGATGTTGCATGCTGAACCATTTGAGACACAACTTCTGAGCGCTGAATTATGCATACTCTTTATATATTTCCTGAAAGGGAAATTGCATTAGATTAGAGTACCATATTATCTTAAGCAAAATTCATATTATTGTTATCATCAAAACTAAGATAATTGATAAGAACAAATCTTGTTCTAACACTGACAGTATGATTTGAAGGTGTCTCTTTCCTCTTTGAGTTGAACCCAAGATTTTTGCAACTCTTCTAGGTCAGTTGGCATGTCCGGGTGTAGAATAACTTGAGGTTCATATCCTTCGACCTCTGGTTCAATAGTCACAGGTAGTACAGCAGGATATGTCATAAGGAGTTTCTGAGCATGAGTGCGGACCCATCTGAGGTAGGGTTCCGTAGGAATAGAATTCCATTGCCCCAGAGTTTTGCTTTCTATTCTATAGACACTGCCCCATGCATGTATGAACTTTCGTCGGTGTCTATGAGAATCATTCTCGTAATCAAACACAATGCCATGGATAATCATGTCATGAGGACCGTTGCTCCTTGCATATCCGAATTGGCGTAGAGCTAAAGAGGGATTGTAAGTGATGCCTCATTTGATGCCAAGGAGTGGCACATTAGGGTATTCTCCACAATGATCAATGATAGTAATGTCTCTTTGAAAGAAGTTGTTCCACCGGATATCTGAATGAGACAAAGACATAATCCTGCGAGACCAATGCATTCTTTGTTCATTTCTCAACACTGATCGGGGAAGATGAAATGTAAACCACCTAGCCAGTAGTGGTATACAGCACATGAGAGTTCCTCGTTTCTTCATGGTACGAGTGTGTAGAGAATGTAGAATGTCTCCCAGCAATGTTGGTACCGGGTTACGGATTAGGAAAAGGTTGATGATGTGTACACTTATGAACTGGTCGGGATTTGGGAATAAAACCAACCCATAGATCAAAAGTGCCATAACTTCCTCAAAAGCTGGATAACTTTTGTTTTCTAGCAGTAGTCGAGCCTTTTCCAATAAGAATTTGGCAAGCAAACCCTTAACTCCACTCTTTGTTTCCCAATTGGACTCGATTTCGGATTTCCGCAGATGTAAAGCAGCAGCAATGACTTCAGGTTTTGGAATCCTTTCTAAACCAGTGAAAGGTAATTGATTTCGAACAGGCAATCCAATTAGTTCAGAGAATTCTTCCAAAGTGGGTACCAACTGGTAATCAGGAAAGGTAAAGCAATGATGTTCAGGGTCAAAGAACTGGAACAGGACCCGTATCATGTCTTCTTCAAATTTTGAGGTAACCAAATGGAGTAGGTGACCATGTCTTTCAGTGAATTGAACATTCCTGGGGAATTCTGACACTAAGTCTTTTAGTTCAGATGGTACCGTTGAGATGTTGATTCGGATGTAATCTTTGGTGGCGGGAGCCATTACCTGCAAAAACAAAGGTAAACTCTTTGATCCTTGAAGTGTTTGGTGCAAAAAATGATATGCTTATGATGCAAACATGTGGCACACAAAAACAAATCAAACAATAGCCTTAGGTTTAAAGGCTTGCATGGAGCTGATAGGTGATACCCTCCCCACTGAAGTTGAGTTGGTTAAAACCTGTCCTAGAATAGTATTCGGGTTCTATGATCCTTGGAAGTAACATCTCAATACGGCGCTCGAGCGGCCGATCAAAATATTCCTCGAGGATAACTAACTTCGATCAATTTCAAAGCTAACCACTTAATAGGCCACAAGTCAAGTTCAACTAAAAAGGTTCTAAGACAAATTAGTGTTTAATGACATTTCGGAAGCCTAATATACTCCTTGATCGTTTTCAAGGGACATCAGTATAAACCAAAGTGTCGCACTAACGATGACTACCAGATCAACCGTATCGGTACATGCCGTACAGTTTCCTTGGTCTATTGTCATATACTTAAGGTATCTCGAGATTTGGGTTAGAATCTTTCACACAAGCAAAATACCCAAGCAAGCCTTTGAAAAATAGAGCAATCAAGTCAATCAATTGAAAACATCGAAGTGATCTATTCTCTTAAGGTAATCCCTTTTGAAAACATTTTGTTTTTGAAAGTATCTCCCCAGCAGAGTCGCCAGTTCTGTGGACCTCCTTTTGTTTGTGAAGTATTCTTGCCTTTATATAAGCCATGGAGTGCTTAGAAAATAAGCTAAGAAGTATTCATGAGCTTTGTTGAATTTTTGACTTTTCAAGCTTAAAATTTAAGCCACCATTGCTTGATCTCCACACCTCTTGACTTATGGGTTTCCTTGCTGCATAATTAAGTCACATGTGGAGACTTTAGCTTAGAAAATAAGCTATGCTTTATCCTTCCTTTTTTTCCTTTTAATTTAATCTTAAAATAAGAAAAAATCAAGCAAAAATGGATGAAAAATGTTATGGGCTTAGTCTTGGTCGTGGGAGGCCCATATCATCATGGAAATGATGTTTGAATGCTGAAAACTTGGCCCCTTTTGGAAAAAATGCAATTTTGAACAATGTTGATTTCATGCATTTTCCCAAAATTTAGCCAACTTCAACAAGGTGTAAATCCTTCAATTTTTGTCATATGAAGGAGATCTTGCACTTTTTGGAAACCTCAAAGAGTCCTCTAACCAATGTCTTTGGTCTCATGTCAAAATGATTTTTGAAGCTCCTTGTGTGTCCTTTTGAAAAAAGTGTCTTTTTGTTGACTTTGAAAATGACCTGTAATGTCTTTGATTATATTTTTCAAATGGTGAATCCAATGACCATGGGATCAATGGCATTTGAAAGATAATTGAATTCCTTCAAAACAAGCTTTGGTTTGAATTTTTTGGATGAAGGATGAGAGAGTTATGATCAGTCAAAGTTGAGTTGACTTTTCAGGCAAAAACCCTAATTTTGAATCTTAGGGTTTTGTTGATTTTTGATCTTTCCTTGATGAATTATGATCATCCAATGATCAAATGATGAATCCTTTGACAAAATATGGACTTTGACAAAAAATTTCATTTTTGACTGTCTGTTGACTTTTTTGGTCAAACGGGTCGTCTGTTGACTGTTTGAGCTGCTGACGGTGCGTCTGAGTGAATTGAAGTTTGAAAATTTGTATGATGGTACTTTGAGATATATGGATGTGTATGAAATCCATTTGAGCTCTCAACAACTTGTTGCTCCTGTAAAAACAAGAAAAACCCTGATTAGGGACTGTTTGTGTAGGAGACAGTTAAGCGTACCTGATTTTTGCGCAGTGTTGAGTCTCTGCTAATCGCGTGATATTCAGAAGACTTCTAGAACAAAAATCTTGGAATTTTGAATTGTGAAAGATTGATTTGATTGATGGTACAAAACACTGAGAATTGTACTGCCAGCAGTTTGGCTGTCAACTGACTGTTCAGGTATTGATGTAGCAGTTAGAGTGAAAAATCAACGGTCAAAGTTAATTTTCTTTTTTGTTGTTTTTTTGTTTTTGTTTTATGTAAAAAATGAAAGTTTATTTACATGACTTGTTAGAAAAACACAGACATAATAAATAACTAATATTTACGGTATGCGGGCAAAATTACCGATAATAACCCTGAAAATCATTTAATGCACAGAAATAGGAATATTTGACTGGCAGAAAACACACAAAATATTATCTTAGTAATTAAGCAATATTATGGCAAATAGTACAACATTTAATACTGACAGTACAAATATCACATACTATATTGAACAGTACGACGAATAAACGGTACATTTAAGAAATAAGAAATACGGCAAATTTTAAGAATGACAATTAATGACCCATGCTATGAACAATAACATGTAGATGATTGGGAGCATAACCATTGCAGGTCCACACTCCTCAGGACTATGCAGGCAGAAGAAAGTCATGATCACCGTAGCAATGGTGATGACTGTAAGAAACAGTGTCTCTATCCACTTTGCCATTCTTGTTAGGGAAGAAGAGAAAATAGATATGAGGTAGGAATTTGAAAGATGAGTTGGAATTTGATGTGAGATTTTATGGAAGAAAATGAGAGGTATTTATAGAATGGAAAGAAGGAAAGAGACGTTGGGGAATGATGTGATTCCGTACAAAAGGAAAATTTGAGTGGAAGTAAGATTTGAAAGAAAGTGTATGATAGTGTTGGAAAAAGAGAGATTTGATTTTTGAAAAAGAGATTTGAAAAGATTTTTGCAAATAATGGAATATAGTACAAAAATTAGTGGGAAACAAAAGATAATAATAATCTACTTGTTACCAGTACAGTCTAAGTTTCCTGATTCTGCGCCTGCAAAAAAAGATTTAACTTTGTACCAATTGTGTCAGTACTATTTATCTGTAAATAAATAAATAGCATGTGTGAAGTAATAAACAGTATTTGGCGTTTGCGTAAGAATAAATTCAACTGCAAGCCAAATTACTGTATAAGAAAAATTCTAAAAACTAAGTATTTCATATGTCAGGATCTTTGTTGAAATAAAAATCCATGATTATATGAGACTCTTAATTTTCAGATTGGAGTTTTCTTGAAAAATATGTGGGCAAATTTTGGGGTATAACAGAGAGAAACGGAGAAAGGACTTAAGGATCTATACCATGGAATACGGAAGAAAGAGAGCTAGGAAATACACCTTCAAGATTCCTAAAGTCGAGGAATTGGAAAAGCTCGGAAAACTGGTGGTCAACCCCCAGGCTTTCAAGGAGAAGTATGGAAAACTTCTGCCTCTTCTCAGCACTAACATCGTGGATGGGATCCTTCCCACATTGGTGCAGTTTTACGATCCAACGTATCACTGTTTCACATTTCCAGATTATCAACTCATGCCTACGTTAGAGGAGTACTCTCGTCTGATTGGAATACCCGTGTACGCGCAAGATCCGTACTCCGGTTTGGAAAAGAATCCTGATGACATTATCATTGCTGCAACTACTCCTTTGAACGTAGTCGACATCAGAACTCATATGGTGAGTAGAGGAGGAATTCAAGGATTACCCTCCAAATTCTTGTTAGACCAAGCTCGGTACTTCGTCAGCATCCAAGATATGAGCGCGTTTGAGGAAATCTTGGCATTGCTTATCTACGGATTGTTTTTGTTTCCTAACATTAACGATTTCGTCGACATCAACGCAATTAAGATCTTCTTGATTGGAAATCCAGTTCCACCCTTGCTTGCGGATGCTTATCACTCTGTGCATTCAAGAAACCTGCAGCGAGGAGGATTAATCACATGTTGCGTACCGTTGCTATACGAATGGTTCGTTTCGCACCTGCCAAAGTCTAGCACTTTCTGGAACATGAGGGATGGCCTTTACTGGTCACAGAAAATCATGTCTCTCACTCACACAGACATTGATTGGTGTAGTCCTGACAACGACGAAACCAAGATCATCTTCAGTTGCGGAAGTTATCCCAACGTACCCCTTATTGGAACTAAGGGAGGAATTAGCTATAATCCAGCTTTAGCCCGTCGTCAGTACGGCTATCCCATGAAAAATATTCCAAGTAGTATCCAATTGGAGGGTCTGTTCTTCAAGAACATCGACGATCATGGCAACATGCTGAAGAAGGAAATTGTCCAAGCCTGGCGTCTTGTTCACACAAAAGGGAGAAGATTGTTAGGAAAACATCTTTGCATCTCTCTGGATCCTTACCTTCAATGGGTACGCGTCAGAGCATTCAAGCTCAGGATGCCATATCAACATCAAGAACCTATTCCCCTAAGGGAACCAATATACCTTTTCTCAACTGATGTTGAAAAACTGCAAGCGGCATTAAACAAGGTATGCCAAGAAAGGAATGCTTGGAGGAACAAGTACCGAATTGTCAACACGGAAAATGTTGAGATTCAAAACATCCTAAGAAGGAAGGGTGAGTTACTTGAAGTACTTGATCGACAAGTGACACAATCATCACTTTCTCATCATATCCCTCCTGCTTCCTGGATCATCGATCAGCTCACGTCAGAGAACGCTCAGCTCAAGAAACAGAAGAAAATGTTAGAACGTGAAGTCGGCTCTTCGTCAAAGTTTTAGAGTCCTTTCTCTCAGTTTCTCTGTGTTTCCTTTTTTCAAAGTGTGTAAAAAACAGCGTTTTCGCTTAATTAATAAAAGTTTGATGTTTCATAACGTAATTATGGTGTTTCCTTGAAAAATAATAACTTAATTAAATATCATGCATCCCTTTAGTCGTACGCACTGACACGAGAATTGTCGCGGATCTAATAGTCACTTTCCTTTCTCCAGAAAGAGAGGAGGAGAAGGAGGTGAACAAAGACTTTCAAGCTGTCTCATCCATACAACACTCGCTCAAGTCGCAAGAAAAGAATGGAAGACTTTGAACAAGAGAATGAAGAACTCAGAGAAGAGATTAATACTCTTAAAGGTTCTGTTGAAAGACTCAATAGTATGGTAGAAGCCCTGGTAGTTGCGCAGAATCGACCAACGCCAAAAGAACCGCAAATGACTGTGGTTTCCGAGATCGTTTCTACTCCTATTCCTCATTATACCATGCCACCCGATCGACCTTGGGGCATGCCGTATAACTTTACTCCAGAAGGGTACATACCTCCAGCTTCTAAAGTTCCAAGATCTACAATGGATATGCGTCCACCGGAGGGTTACAAACCTCTGGAAATTGAAGTTCCAAGAGCAACGGCAATGGGTTTTGCACAACAGAATGCTGAGATTCCAAGATCTGCTGTCATGGCTTCTCCACGACCTATTATGCATACTTTTCCTCCACAGGGCGGACAAGTATATCATCACGCTTCCAGTGAGGACGCTGGCGTGTATGAAAGATTGGACGAGTTCTAGGAACAGTTTCTGCAAATGCAGAAGGAACTCAAGACTCTCCGAGGACAAGATCTATTTGGAAAGAATGCTGCAGACCTCTGTCTGGTTCCAAATGTTAAGATTCCTCACAAATTCAAAGTACCAGAGTTTGAGAAGTACAAAGGGAATTCATGCCCACAAAGTCATCTTGTGATGTACGCTCGAAGAATGTCAACTCAGACTGATAATCAACAATTGCTCATTCATTATTTTCAAGACAGCCTGACTGGTGCTGCACTCAAATGGTACATGAACTTGGACAGTTCAGAGATTCGTACTTTTCGAGACCTCGGAGAGGCCTTCGTCAAACAGTATAAGTACAATCTGGATATGGCTCCCGACAGAGATCAACTCCGGGCCATGACTCAAAAGGATAGAGAAAGCTTCAAGGAATACGCTCAGAGATGGCGTGAAGTTGCTGCTCAAATTTGTCCACCACTTGAAGAGAAAGAAATGACGAAAATCTATCCCAAGACTTTGAGTCCATTTTACTACGGACGAATGGTTGCAAGTACACCAGGTGATTTTACCGAGATGGTAAACATGGGTGTGCGTTTAGAAGAAGCAGTTCGAGAAGGACGCTTGAACAAAGAACCAGAATCTTCTATTGGTCCAAGGAAGTATGGAAGTTCTTTCCAGAAGAAAAAGGATCAAGATGTCAGCAATGTCTTGCACAAAGCAAAGAAGAATTTTTCACCTCAGGTTGCTACAGTAACTCCGATCGTTAACTCAATGCCAGCTTATCAACCTCAGGTTTCGCAACAACCATTTCAACAAAGGTCGCAGCAACCTCAGCAGCAGGTTCGACCTCCAAATTTCAACAACAATCGGGTTTCAAGGTATCCTCCTTTTGACCCCGTGCCAATGCCTTATGCGGATTTGTTTCCAACACTACTGGCGAAAGGAATCATTCAGACAAAGAATCCTCCAAATCCTGCAAATGAATCATCACATTGGTTCAAGGCTGACCAATCTTGTCCCTATCATCACGGGGCACTAGGTCACAACAATGAGAGATGTCTCAATTTCAAGATCGACGTTCAAAAATTAGTGAAGAGCGGAATGCTGTCCTTCAAAGATACTAATCCTAACGTCCAGGCAAATCCTCTGCCGCAGCATAAAGAAGCTTCAGTGAATCTGATAGATCAACACCCCAACGTCATTCAAGTCTACGACATTCGTCAGATAGGGGAAAATCTTGTCAAGATGCATGCTAGACAAGCTGGGTATGGTCACGTACCACCTCACAACTACCTCACATGTGAAATTTGTCCAAAGAATAATCAATGATGTGCCGTAGTTCAAGCTGCATTACAAGAACAAATGGACTTAGGATGGATTTAACACATTCAAGTCCAATCCGAGCACGACATCAACATGGTTCAAGGATGTCCAGGAGAATACAAAATCTACAAAGTTGAAGATCTCGAAGGATCGGTAGTCAGGTTCCATAAGACTTTGAATGGACTTGCCTACTTTGGAACAGATTTCCATCCTTACAGTAGATGCAGAATTTGTCGAAGAAATTCACAAGGTTGTTTGCGCGTTCGCAACGACATTCAGAAACTGATGGATGAAAATACCATTACAGTTCTTGCCAACAGAGAAGATGACGAAGTCTTTACCGTATCTCCTCAAATTAATCAAGTTGAACCTATGCAAGTCAAGTATGACAGCAGGAAGACAGCAATTGCTCCATTAGTCATTTACTTACCAGGTCCTGTACCGTATGAGTCCAGGAAGGCTATACCATACAAGTACAATGCTACATTCATTGAAAATGGTAAGGAAATACCATTACCATCTGTTGTCAACATTGCTGACATTAGTCGAGTCACTAGAAGTGGACGAGTCTTCAACAGAGCAACAGAAAATGTGGAAAAGCCTTCGGAAGAAGCCCCACATAGGCAAGACAATCATCCAACCAATGCTGTTCAAGCGAAAGAAAATGATGAGATCTTGAAGTTAATCCAGAGGAGTGAATACAACATTGTAGACCAGCTGCTACATACTCCGTCTAGGATATCTGTTCTCTCCCTACTATTGATTCTGAAGCTCATAGGGAAGCTCTACAGAAAGTTTTGGAACAAGCTTTCGTAGAACCAAGTGTTACTATGGAACAATTCAACAGTATCGTTGCCAACATTTCCGCAGGAACCAACCTGAGTTTCTGTGATGAAGATCTTCCTGAAGAAGGAGTGGACCATAACCTTCCACTTCACATCTCAGTTAGCTGCATGGGTGATGTACTCACAGGAGTCCTAATAGACAATGGATCCTCTCTCAACGTCATGCCTAAATCAACATTGTCAAGATTATCTTTCAAAGATCACCCGTTAAGGGATAGTCACGTCATCATCAAAGCATTTGATGGATCAAGAAAGTCAGTTTTTGGAGAAGTGGATCTTCCCATAACTATTGGACCTTAGACGTTCAAAATCACTTTCCAAGTTATGGATATCCCGGCACAATACAGTTGTTTGCTAGGTCGCCCATGGATTCATGAGGCTGGGGCAATTACTTCAACACTTCATCAGAAACTGAAGTTCATAAGAGATGACAAATTGGTAACCGTATGTGGAGAACAAGCTTTGATTATCAGCAACCTGTCATCATTCTCCGACATAGAACCAAAAGAAGTTGTTGGAACTAAATTCCAAGCACTTTCCTTGGACAAGGAAAAAGGAAAAGAGAAAGCAGCGTCTATTTCTTCCTACAAAGATGCAATCCAAGTTGTAAAGGATGGCACTACCAGTGGTTGGGGGCACATTAATATTCCTACCAACAGCAAGAATAGAACAGGAGTTGGATTCTTTCCAACATCATCAAAGGCTATTCCAGGAATTGAGGTAGTTCTTCCAATTCAAGAATCTTTCCACAGCGGAGGTTTTCTTCAACCTGTTCAACAAGCAGTTAATACCATCGGTACGGAAAACACCGACGAAGAGGAATGGCTATCCTATCTTAACAAAGCAGGATATATATCCCTAACAGAGTCTGATTCACCTTGCTGTTATCCAACTAAAGGATCTGAAAGTAAGACTCAACCAAGAAGTGATGAAGTTACTAACAGCTTCACCACCAGAATTCATAGTTCATCAGAAGAAGTTCCTCCTATCCCCGAAGAGACTTGGGGCACATTAGGAGAACCAAGCGGAAAATTCGACTACATCGTGAAATACTCCGCTCCTGAAAGTTCAAGAATCTCTCTTGAAGACATTGTTCCAACTGGATGGAACATTGATTACAAGTACCTCTCTCATCCAAAAGAGATATATAACCCTTGCTATTCATCATCAGCATCTGGTGAAGTCATCATTGAGGATTATATCCCCAAGTCACCTTCCGAGGCTACGGATCTAGAGTTCACATACCCAGTCAATGCCATCTTGGGAGAAGAGCAAGACCAAAATACAGAAGAGGATGATCTCGAAAGTGTCTCCGACAATGAGTCTCTCCATTCAGAAGATTGGAAGTTTCCTCAAAAGAAAGTCCGACATAATCCACTTGGAAATGGGTATGCTCACACCGCTCAGTCTGCTGAAGTAGAAGAAGATCGTCTGAGTGTTGCAAAGACAGTGGTTGGTAAATCAAGACCTACCACAGGCCAACTTAAGCCTAAGGTTCTAGATTACTTAGTGCACAATGGGATTCGCCACTATTGGACAGCTGTTGAAGTTTCAACTGTTGTTCGCACTCCTAAGTAGGAACTTTCACCGTTATTTTGTCCTCTCACCATAGCCCAGGGTGAAGAGATGTTTCATAGGGCTTTGCATTTTACTATTTCTTAGGAAAATGTCCCTCTTTGCTTCGCCCAAAGCAATAGAGTTTTGTTTTATAGGGTCTTTGTTTCAAGAAATGATTGTCAATAAATAAAAATGTCATTTTGTTCCTTCGTTAGTTTTTCCTTTTCTTTTTTCGGAAATTGGTAATCCTAAAAAAACACCCCTTAAAAAACATCAAAAATTCTATTAACTGCATACACCGAGTCTTCCCTCGTTGTCTAAATAAAACTTATCACACATATGCAGATTAATTATAAAATACCCCGTTGAAACGTACGACCGTATGACTTCTCCAAGCTTTGGGTTTCCTGTATTCGAGGCAGAGGAAGAAGAAGACGAAGAAATATCAAAGGAAATTTCATGGTTACTTCAACAAAAGGAAGAGGCCATTCAGCCATACAATGAGCCTCTAGAGATCATTAACCTTGGTTCCGATGGAAACAGAAAAGAGGTTAAGATTGGAGCTTCGCTCAGTTCAGAGATCAGAGAAAGTTTGATACAGCTGCTCAGAGAATTTTCAGATGTCTTCGCTTGGTCTTATCAGGATATGCCAGGGTTGGATACCAGTATAGTGGAGCATCACTTACCATTAAAAGCAGAATGCCCTCCGGTCAAGCAAAAATTGAGAAGAACTCATCCGGAGATGGCTATGAAAATCAAAGAGGAAGTTCAAAAGCAGATCAACGCTGGTTTCCTCGTCACTTCAGAATACCCTCAGTGGTTGGCTAACATTGTTCCCGTTCCTAAGAAAGACGGAAAAGTCCGCATGTGCGTCGACTACAGAGATTTGAACAAAGCTAGCCCTAAGGATGACTTTCCTTTACCACATATTGATATGTTGGTTGACAGTACAGCAAAATCCAAAGTTTTCTCATTCATGGACGGATTTTCAGGATACAACCAGATCAAAATGGCACCTGAAGACATGGAGAAAACAGCTTTCATGACCCCCTGGGGCACGTTCTGCTATCGCGTTATGCCTTTTGGACTAAAGAACGCAGGGGCAACATATCAAAGAGCTATGACTACACTTTTCCACGACATGATGCATAAGGAAGTGGAAGTCTATGTGGATGACATGATTGCTAAATCCGAGAATGAGGAAGATCACATACAGAATCTGACAAAGTTATTTCAACGCTTACGGAAGTTTCAGCTTCGCCTCAATCCCAACAAGTGTACCTTTGGTGTCTACTCAGGAAAACTCCTTGGTTTCATCGTCAGCAAACGAGGAATTGAAGTGGATCCAGACAAAGTCAAGGCAATTAAAGAAATGCCTTCACCCAGAACCGAGAAACAAGTTAGAGGATTTCTTAGACGTCTGAATTACATCTCGAGATTCATATATCTCATGACTGCAACTTGTGCTCCAATTTTCAAACTTCTACAGAAAAATCAGAGTTGCGTCTGGACAGACGATTGTCAGAAAGCGTTCGACAGCATTAAGGAATATCTGCTCGAACCACCCATCTTGTCTCCTCTAGTGGAAGGAAGACCTTTGATAATGTACTTAACCGTCTTAGAAGATTCCATGGGTTGTGTCCTTGGACAGCAAGACGAGACA
The DNA here is from genome assembly GCF_029867415.1 of Vicia villosa. NCBI lineage: Eukaryota > Viridiplantae > Streptophyta > Magnoliopsida > Fabales > Fabaceae > Vicia > Vicia villosa. The sequence continues at coordinate 132,527,877 of NC_081186.1, read as the reverse complement.
AGAAGAAAAGAGCATGTCATCTACTACCTAAGCAAGAAATTCACGGACTGTGAATCCCGCTACTCCATGCTCGAGAAAACCTATTGTGCTTTGGCCTGGGCTGCCAAGCGTCTCCGCCAGTACATGATTCGACATACTACTTATTTGATCTCTCATATGGATCCGATCAAGTACATCTTTGAGAAGCCTGCCTTAACTGGGAGAATTGCCCGTTGGCAGATGTTGTTATCAGAATATGACATTGAGTATCACGCACAGAAAGCCGTGAAAGGAAGCATCCTAGCTGAGCACCTGGCTCACCACCCACTCAATGGTCATGAATCAACCAGTTTTGACTTTCCAGACGAGGACGTCATGTACCTCAAGATGAAGGATTACGACGAGCCACTGCCAGACGAAGGACCTGAGATAGGATCCCAATGGGGCTTAATCTTTGACGGAGCTGTCAATGCTTATGGACGAGGAATTGGGGCAATCATTGTTACACCTCAGGGTACCCATATTCCATTTACCGCCAGATTAACTTTCAAATGCACAAACAATGAGGCCGAATATGAAGCCTGCATCATGGGTCTCGAAGAAGCCATGGATCTAAGAATCAAACACTTGGATGTATATGGAGATTCTGCTTTGGTCATAAATCAAATCAAAGGAGAATGGGAAACACGCCAACCAGGGCTAATCCCTTACAAAGACTACGCGAGAAGATTGTTACCATTCTTCGACAAGGTAGATTTTTATCACATTCCTCGTGAAGAAAATAACTTGGCTGATGCATTAGCCACACTCTCTTCCATGATTAGGATAAATCATTGGAATGACATTCCTCAGATCGATGTTATGCGCCTGGATAGGCCTGCTCATGTTTTCACAGTAGAAGCAATCATCGACGACAAACCGTGGTATCACGACATCAAGGACTTTCTTCAAAGACAAGAGTACCCTCTTGGGGCATCAAAGAAAGATAGGAAGACTTTGAGAAAGTTAGCTGGCAGATTCTTCCTGAATGAAGATGTTCTGTACAAGAGAAATTTCGACATGGTTCTGCTCAGATGCGTTGACAAGAAAGAAGCAGAAACACTCATGAGAGAAATACATGAAGGTTCCTTTGGTACTCACACCAATGGACATACCATGACAAGGAAAATACTGAGAGCAGGATATTATTGGCTGACGATGGAGTCAGATTGCTACCAGTATGCAAAGAGGTGTCACAAATGTCAGATCTACGCTGATAGAATTAACGTGCCACCATCTCTTCTCAACATACTCTCTTCCCCTTGGCCTTTCTCCATGTGGGGAATCGACATGATTGGAATGATCGAGCCGAAAGCGTCCAACGGACATCGCTTCATCTTGGTAGCCATAGACTATTTCACCAAGTGGGTCGAAGCAGCTTCATATGCAAACGTCACAAGACAAGTTGTCGTCAGGTTTATCAAGAATCACATCATTTGTCGCTACGACATTCCTAGCAGGATAATCACTGACAATGGGTCAAATTTGAATAACAAAATGATGAAGGAACTTTGTGAAGAATTCAAGATTGAACATCATAACTCATCTCCTTACAGACCAAAGATGAATGGAGCTGTAGAAGCAGCTAACAGGAATATCAAGAAAATTATCCAGAAGATGGTCATCACTTACAAGGATTGGCATGAAATGCTCCCGTTTGCTCTTCATGGTTACCGTACATCTGTACGTACTTCGACTGGAGCAACTCCTTTCTCCCTTGTATATGGCATGGAGGCAGTCCTACCTATAGAGGTTGAGATCCCATCAATGAGAGTCTTGATGGAAGCAAAATTAACAGAAGCCGAGTGGTGTCAAAGCAGATTCGATGAATTGAACTTAATCGAAGAAAAGCGCATGACAGCTTTATGCCACGGACATCTATATCTACAAAGAATGAAGAAAGCTTTCGACAAAAAGGTTTGACCTTGCACAATCAAAGAAGGCGACCTTGTACTAAAAAAAATTCAATCTTTTCTTATAGATTCGAGAGGGAAATGGACTCCCAATTATGACGGCCCATACGTGGTCAAGAGAGCTTTCTCAGGAGGAGCCTTAATACTCACGGCTATGGATGGAGAGGAATTCACCCGTCCTGTGAACGTCGACGCAGTCAAGAAATACTTCGCCTAAATAAACAAAAGAACAGCTCGCTAAGTTGAAAACTCGCAAAGAGCGGCTTAGGTAAAAAAGAGCGTCTCGGTGAATCGAAAACCCGAAAGGGCGATTCAGGCAAAAGTTAGAGACATAAAAAATATATATAATCAATCCCGGTAGACTTAAAACCCGAAAGGGGTATTTTACGCAAAAGTTAGGGATAAATGGCAAGTAACTGTGTTCAGGACAAACTTGATCATTCGAAATCCATAGCGGAGTATTCATCATCAGTAGGTCATCTTTTACGAAGCACGAATGTAGCGCAATTCAGAGTGGAAGGGAAAGATAACGGTCGTCACGTTTAATCGTAGCCCTTTTCCCAAAAATTACCAATTTCCAACTTTGTAAATACTCCATGGAATCAAGCATTTGGCTGGTTACCATTCCATATATAATAATTTGAGCCTTGTGCTTTTCTTTGCAATCGAGTCTTATTCAGTTTCTTGAAATGCATTTTAAGTTTAAACAGTCATTCTCTTGAAACAAATGTTTTCATAAAATTAAATGAATTTACTTGCAAAAATAAAGGTGAAATTTCTTTCTAAGGTTTACTTACAATAGGAAGAATGCAAACATTTGTTCCAAGAACGGTTGAGACTCCGGGAACCCAGATTTCCCCATGAGGTCGCTTTGCGAGCATCTCCCGATGACGAATCTTCATTTTAAATCATTTCACTCACTTCCAAACAGCGGGCAACTGATAACCAGATATCCCCAATGGAGTGCATTTCAAGAAGAAGACATCTTCTGATCAACACGATTCAAGTCGTATCCCAGGATTTCACATCCGCGACAATTCTATTCACATTCACTTTACATTTTATATTTGTCATAATATTTATGCATACATTACATCATAATTGCATAGTCTAGTCGGGCTCTGATCATGATAATGCCCGAGTCATTAAGGCGTGAACTCGAGTTTCCCCTGCGAGTTATGGAGGAACTTTCTTCTTGAAGACGACAGTTCGTACACAAGGGTCTCCCCGAGCAGGTCAACAAATGGAAATCTCCTTTAAAGAGATAGTTTGTTCACTTTTGGAGTTCCCCAGCCAAGATTCTCCCGCAAAGCGACACTCGACAAAATGAGTTTGTTTCGCATTTGCCTTCCTCACAGAGTCGTTGGATATCCCGAGCAAGGGCAATGGATGACAGATTGCATCAGGAAAATAACTCTGAATCCCCGGCAAAATTGACAAGCGACAAGTTTTCTCCCAGGAGGATACTTCAACAAATCCCCAGCGGAGTCAGTGAATGATAATCTTCTTCAAGAAGATAGTTCAGATTCCCCAGCAAGTCAGCAAGCAGAAATCTCCCTCAAAGAGTAAGTTTGTTCACTACTTTTGTTATCCCCAATGGGTCAGTAGACGGCAATCTTCTCCGGAAGATAGTTTGTCCACTCTTGGACTTCCCAAGCAGGTCGACAGTTGACAATCTTCTCCGGAAGACAGTTTGTCTACTTTCGAATTTCCCCACCAAAGTCAGCAGATGGCAATCTCCTCCATTAGAAGACAGTTTGCTCACTTTTTCCTAAGACGGGTCAACGAATGGCAGTCTCTTTCAGCAGAAGACAGTTCGTTCCGCTTAAGGATTTCTCGACAGGGTCGGCAAATGGCAGTCTCTTTCAACAGAAGACAGTTTGTTCCCTTAGAGGTAACGGATGACAGTCTTCTTCATGAAGACAGTTCGTTTAAGAATTCTTTATTTAAAGTCAGCAGATGGCAGTCTCCTTCAGTAGAAGACAGTTTGCTCACTTTTTCCTAAGACAGGTCAACGAATGGCAGTCTCCTTCAGTAGAAGACATTTTGCTCACTTTTTCCTAAGACAGGTCAACGAATGGCAGTCTCTTTCAGCAGAAGACAGTTCGTTCCGCTTAAGGATTTCTCGACAGGGTCGGCAAATGGCAGTCTCTTTCAACAGAAGACAGTTTGTTCCCTTAGAGGTAACGGATGGCAGTCTTCTTCATGAAGACAGTTCGTTTAAGAATTCTTTATTTAAAGTAAGCAAATGGCGGTCTCCTTCAGTAGAAGACAATTTGCTCAGTTTTTCCTAAGACGGGTCAACGAATGGCAGTCTCTTTCAGCAGAAGACAGTTCGTTCCGCTTAAGGATTTCTCGACAGGGTCGGCAAATGGCAGTCTCTTTCAACAGAAGACAGTTTGTTCCCTTAGAGGTAATGGATGGCAGTCTTCTTCATGAAGACAGTTCATTTAAGAATTCTTTATTTAAAGTAAGCAAATGGTGGTCTCCTTCAGTAGAAGACAGTTTGCTCACTTTTTCCTAAGACTGGTCAACGAATGGCAGTCTCTTTCAGCAGAAGACAGTTCGTTCCGCTTAAGGATTTCTCGACAGGGTCGGCAAATGGCAGTCTCTTTCAACAGAAGACAGTTTGTTCCCTTAGAGATAACGGATGGCAGTCTTCTTCATGAAGACAGTTCGTTTAAGAATTCTTATTCCAAAGTCAGCAAATGGCAGTCTCCTCCATTAGAAGAGAGTTTGCTCACCTTTTCCCAAGGCGGGTCAACGGATGGCAGTCTTCTTCATGAAGACAGTTCGTTTAAGAATTCTTATTTAAAGTAAGCAAATGGCAGTCTCCTCCATTAGAAGACAGTTTGCTCACTTTTTCCTAAAACGAGCCAGTAAATGGCAGTCTCTTTCAGCAAAAGACAGTTCACTCACGGCAGGGTCAACAAATGGCAGTCTCTCCCAGTAGAAGATAGTTTGTTCCCCTAGTAATTGGCAAATGGCAGTCTTTCCCCAAGGAAAGACAGTTTGTCTGTTAAATACTCAAGAAATCGACAAATGGCAGTTTCTTTAAACAGTTTGTCTGTTTCTGAGATATTTCATCCCCTTCAGAGTCGACAAATGGCAGTTTTCCTCTTAGGAAAATAGTTTGTTGGTTCCCCGGCATAAGTTGACGAATGGTGGTTTTCATCCTGAAAACAGTTCGTCCGCTTTCAAGCAAAGTCATTAGCCCCTCAAAAGATCATGAGGCCATATGACATTCTTTCAAAGACGTCAAGTCAAAAGAAAAGATGGTGAAGTTTCTTTATCACCATCAAATGGCATCTCATCTCCAAGTGCTGATGAGAAGTTTGATGAGGAAACAAATCTTTGGGGATTTTCTCTTTATCTGAGATATTGTCCAAAATTACAACTTAGACCAGTTTCGAGATACGGACATCCGAAACGAAGGGAGGTTGTTTACCTTTTTCTAAGTATCAACACTTAGTTGAAGAAGATGGATTGCGCATCCTACATTGCCATCCATTCACCAGAGTTCACATCATGTGTTTCCATAGGAGTTTGTCTCCCTGTTCCCCGCCAAGTGCAACAACGGGATTAAGTCATGCAAAGATTTTATCACTATTACATCTCAGAAGCGCCCAAAATTCGGGCATTCTTTGGTATTTAAGTCTCTTTCACTCTGAAGCAATCGAGATATTAATCTCTCTCTCTCTCCAGACGCAAGAAACTTAAATAGGGGCATCTGTCATACCCTAATTTTTGACCCCCCTGAGATGTCATATCTTTTAGACTTTTCATCAAAGACAAAATAGATACTCAGAGCAGTCACTTGTTCATTTGATACCCAGTCTAGGGTTTTGAGCCCCCATCAAGGACTAAAATCAGGGATCACATTTGGGAAACCCTAGAAAACTCCAGGGGATCACTCAAAGGCATCAATCATCTTCAAATAGCTCATATGACAATATCAATTGGGCATTACAACCCAATCCAAGGCCTACAGTCATCAATTTCATCTGGTCGACAATTAGGGTTTTTGACCTAATTCACCAAGACAGTTGACTTTTAATCAGGACATGGATCCAAAACTCAAAGAATGACTCAAGAGCGTCTATTCCCTCAATATAATCCATTCACATCACTCATTTGAAGAGGAGATTTTGATTCATCACAAAAGTCCAAGAATTCACTTCATCTGAAAAAGTCAACTGCACAGGATCACCTTTGACTTTTTAGAAATTTTGGTCAACCATGACTTTTGAAGTTTTAAATCATCAATATATGATATTTGAAGTCATTTGATCAAGGAAAATCAAGAAAAAACAATCAAGAATCAAAAGTCAAAAGTTTGACTTTTCATACTTAGAAATTTTTCCAAGTGTTTTCAAGTGATTTTTGCCAAACTTTGGAAGGGATTTTCTCAAAATTTCACCTACAAACTGAAAAAAACTTCCAACATGAAAGTTGTAGATTTTGATCCAATAAACAACTTTAACACATATAACGTTTTGGCTAAAAATCAACCATTGAAGAGTTATGGAGTTTCAAAGTGGCTGCCTTCACAAAACATGCAAGAAAACCCTAGTTTTCTTCAAACTTTATGGGACTTTTTCACTAATTTCCCTAAAGAATTTGGGCAAACACCAAACTAATTAATCAAAGTACATATTAAGGGCTTTCCAAATTGTGCTCAACCTTCTCCAAATTCATTTTGAGCTAAGAGATATGGCTGATCAAAGTTAGGCACTTGAAGTGAAAATTATAGGTCATGTGCAATTTGAAACTTTGCAATTTTGTGCAAGTGACCTCTCTAAATGATGCTACCCGACCTCTAATACATCTGAAGACATGCCATACATCCAATTTCATCATTGCATAAGGATTAGAGAAGATTCCCAAAAACAAAGGCATGTGATTATGTAATGATTGCATTTTTGAATTTATGACAAATGGTGAATCATCAAGGAATCTGTTAGACGCTGGCCTATAGATCTAGAGGGGGGGGTGAATAGATCTCACTGTTAGAACAAGATTTGTTCTTATCAATTATCTTAGTTTTGATGATAACAATAATATGAATTTTGCTTAAGATAATATGGTACTCTAATCCAATGCAATTTCCCTTTCAGGAAATATATAAAGAGTATGCATAATTCAGCGCTCAGAAGTTGTGTCTCAAATGGTTCAGCATGCAACATCAGAACATGGTTTGGCAAGACATCAGAAGATGGTCGAAGCAGAATCAGAACATGGGTCTATGGAAGCATCAGAAGAACATGAGATCAGAAGCACTGAAGATCAGAAGATGGTATCACGCTCAGAAGCACTTCAAGGTCAGAAGATCAGAAGATGCTATGCACCAAGCTGTTTGACTCTGATGATATTCAAACGTCGTATTCACAAACATCAGATCAGAAGGAAGTACACGTGGCAGACTATGCTGACTGACAAAAGGAACGTTATAGCTACTAAAGGCAACGTCAGTAGACACAGCGTGAACAAGGCTCGAGGTAGTTGACAAAAGCGTATAACATTAAATGCATTGCTGTACGGAACACGCAAAGCATTAAATGCATTCAACGGTCATCTTCTCAACGCCTATAAATATGAAGTTCTGATGAGAAGCAAGGTTAACGATCCTGAACAAAAACAATTCAAATTAACTTGCTGAAACGCTGTTCAATCAAAGCTCAGAATCTTCATCAACTCACTACATTGCTGTTGTAATATCTTAGTGAGATTAAGCTTAAACTGTAAGAGAAATATCACAGTTGTGATTATCGCTTTTAAGAAGCATTTGTAATACTCTTAGAATTACATTAAGTTGTAAGGAACTAGAGTGATCGTGTTGATCAGTATACTCTAGGAAGTCTTGGCAGTTGGCTGAGCAGTTTGTAACTAGAGTGATCAGGTTGATCAGAATACTCTAGAGGAAGTCTTAGGAGTGAACTAAGCCTAGAGTGATCGTGTTGATCAGTAGACTCTAGAAAAGTCTTAGAGGGTATCTAAGCAGTTGTTCCTGGGGTGATCAAGTTGTGATCAGAAGACTCTGGAAGACTTAGTTGCGGACTAAGTGGAAAACCATTGTAATCCGTGCGATTAGTGGATTAAATCCTCAGTTGAGGTAAATCATCTCTGCGGGGGTGGACTGGAGTAGCTTCGTTAACAGCGAACCAGGATAAAAATAATTGTGCAATTTATTTTTATCGTCCAAGATTTAAAGTCACACTTATTCAATCCCCCCCCTTTCTAAGTGTTTTTCTATCCTTCAATTGGCATCAGAGCGCCGGTTCTAAGGTGCAAGCACTTAACCGTGTTTAGAAAAGATTCAGGAAGAGAAAAACGCTTCATTTAAAGGATGGTTGATGAAAGTGAAAAGACTACATCTACATCTGGCTCTGCTGAGCAATACAACGGTAACAATGGTTATACTAGACCGCCGGTATTTGATGGTGAAAACTTTGAATACTGGAAAGATAAACTGGAAAGTTACTTTCTGGGTCTAGATGGTGATCTATGGGATCTTCTGATGGATGGTTACAAACATCCTGTAAATGCCAGAGGCGTAAAGCTAACAAGGCAAGAAATGGATGATGATCAGAAAAAGCTTTTCAGGAATCATCATAAATGCAGAACTGTTTTGCTGAATGCTATCTCTCATGCTGAGTATGAGAAGATATCTAACAGGGAAACGGCCTATGATATATATGAGTCCTTGAAATGACTCATGAAGGAAATGCTCAAGTCAAGGAGACAAAAGCTCTAGCCTTAATCCAGAAGTATGAAGCCTTCAAGATGGAGGATGATGAAGACATTGAAAAGATGTTTTCAAGATTTCAAACTCTGACTGCTGGATTGAGAGTTCTTGACAAAGGATACACCAAGGCTGATCATGTAAAGAAGATCATCAGAAGCTTACCCAGAAGATGGGGTCCTATGGTGACTGCATTCAAGATTGCAAAGAATCTGAATGAAGTTTCTCTGGAAGAGCTTATCAGCGCCTTGAGAAGTCATGAAATAGAGCTGGACGCAAATGAGCCTCAAAAGAAAGGTAAGTCTATTGCATTAAAATCTAATATCAAGAAATGCACTAACGCTTTTCAGGCTAGAGAAGAAGATCCTGAAGAATCAGAATCTGAAGAAGAAGATGAACTGTCCATGATTTCCAGAAGGCTAAATCAACTCTGGAAGACCAAGCAAAGGAAGTTCAGAGGCTTCAGAAGTTCAAGGAAATTTGAACGTGGAGAATCTTCTGATGAAAGAAGATTTGACAAGAAGAAGGTCATGTGCTATGAATGCAATGAGCCTGGACACTACAAGAATGAATGTCCAAATCTTCAGAAGGAAAGTCCCAAGAAAAAGTTTCATAAGAAGAAAGGTCTTATGGAAACCTGGGATGAGTCAGAAGATGATTCAGAAGATGAGCAGGCCAACTGTGCGCTGATGGCGACAGAAGATGACGGATCAGAATCTACATCAGAATCAGATTCTGAAGAGGTATTTTCTGAACTTACTAGAGATGAGTTAGTTTCCGGTCTAACTGAACTTCTGGAACTCAAGTCTCAGATCAGTCTCAAATACAAAAAGCTGAAAAAGCAATTTGAATTTGAAACAAAGAAGCTTGAGTTGGAGAATTCTGAATTAAAAGAAAAACTTTTAAAATTATCCAATAATGTTGGATCTCCTTCTAATTCAGAAAAATCCACTCCTAGTCTAAACCATATTCTGAAAGAATATGATTTAAGTTTCAGGAAGTTCTTATCTAGAAGTATTGGCAGAAGTCAGCTAGCTTCTATGATATATGCTGTGTCTGGAAACAAAAGAGTCGGCATTGGTTTTGAGGGTGAAATCCCATACAAACTTGAACCTGTTGATGAGATGAAAATCACATACAAGCCATTGTATGATCAGTTCAAGTATGGCCACTCACATGATATTAGGCACACTTCACATGCACAAAGTTTTCACATTACACACACTAAGAAGCATGTGACACAACCTAGGAAATATCATGAAACTCACATTAAGAATTATCATGCTGTTCCTCCTATTGCTTACAATGCTAAATCCAAGTTCAAACAGAACTTGAGAAAATCTAACAAGAAAGGACCCAAGAAAATGTGGGTACCTAAGGATAAGATTATTCCTATTGCAGATATCCTTGGCTGCAAGAAGGACAAAGCACAACATGTCATGGTACCTGGACTCTGGATGCTCGCGACACATGACAGGAAGAAGGTCTATGTTCCAAGACCTGGTGCTTAAGTCTGGAGGAGAAGTCAAGTTCGGAGGAGATCAGAAGGGCAAGATAATTGGCTCTGGAACTATAAAGTCTGGTAACTCTCCTTCCATCTCTAATGTACTTCTTGTAGAAGGATTAACTCATAACCTCTTATCTATCAGTCAATTAAGTGACAATGGTTATGATATAATCTTCAATCAAAAGTCTTGCAAGGCTGTAAATCAGAAGGATGGCTCAATCCTATTTACAGGCAAGAGGAAGAACAACATTTATAAGACAGATCTGCAAGATCTTATGAGTCAGAAGGTGACTTGTCTTATGTCTGTTTCTGAAGAGCAGTGGGTCTGGCACAGGAGATTAGGTCATGCTAGTTTGAGAAAGATTTCTCAGATTAACAAACTGAATCTGGTCAGAGGACTCCCTAATCTGAAATTCCAATCAGATGCTCTTTGTGAAGCATGTCAGAAGGGCAAGTTCTCCAAACCTGCATTCAAGTCTAAGAATGTTGTTTCTACCTCAAGGCCATTAGAACTCTTGCACATTGATCTGTTTGGACCAGTCAAAACAGCATCTGTCAGAGGAAAGAAATATGGATTAGTCATCGTAGATGATTATAGCCGCTGGACATGGGTAAAATTCTTGAAACACAAGGATGAGACTCATTCAGTGTTCTTTGATTTCTGCATTCAGATTCAATCTGAAAAAGAGTGTAAAATCATAAAGGTCAGAAGTGATCATGGTGGTGAATTTGAGAACAGATCCTTTGAAGAGTTCTTCAAAGAAAATGGTATTGCCCATGATTTCTCTTGTCCTAGAACTCCACAGCAAAATGGGGTTGTAGAACGAAAGAATAGGACTCTGCAAGAAATGGCCAGAACCATGATCAATGAAACCAATATGGCTAAGCATTTCTGGGCAGAAGCAATAAACACTGCATGCTATATTCAGAATAGAATCTCTGTCAGACCTATTCTAAATAAGACTCCCTATGAATTGTGGAAGAATAGAAAGCCCAACATTTCATATTTCCATCCTTTTGGATGTGTATGCTTTATTCTGAACACTAAAGATCATCTTGGTAAGTTTGATTCCAAAGCACAAAAATGTTTTCTTCTTGGATATTCTGAACGCTCAAAAGGCTACAGAGTATACAATACTGAAACATTGGTTGTAGAAGAATCAATCAATATCAGGTTTGATGATAAGCTTGGTTCTAAAAAACCAAAGCAGTTTGATAATTTTGCAGATTGTGATATTGACATCTCAGAAGTTGTTGAGCCAAGAAGCAACGCATCAGAAGCAGAGCTTCTCAGAAGCAAAGAATCTGAAGATCAAGTATCAGCTTCTCTGGAGGATCTAAACATATCTGAAGAACCATCTGTCAGAAGATCATCCAGACTCATCTCTGGTCATTCAGAAGATGTCATTCTTGGAAAGAAGGATGATCCAATCAGAACAAGAGCATTCCTTAAGAACAATGCAGACTGTCAATTAGGTCTTGTATCTTTGATCGAGCCAACTTCTGTTGATCATGCTCTAGAAGATCCAGACTGGATAATTGCTATGCAAGAAGAACTAAATCAGTTTACAAGGAATGATGTTTGGGATCTTGTTCCTAGACCAGATGGATTCAATATAATTGGTACAAAATGGGTCTTCAGAAACAAGCTCAGAATGAGAAGATGAGAAATTCTTACGTATGAGTATCCTTTGATATGAAATTTTTTTTAAGAAGTTCTGATAGAAATCAATTAGAATTTGTGATTCAGTTATTACTAACGTTTCAGTGTCTAAGTTGATTCAGAATCTCTCTAAAAGCAAAACAGCTGTAACTGGCTATCCAGATGGTAAACACGTGTTCACCATTCCTGGACAAGCGTGCGTGCAGTTGAGGGGACGTCTACTTAGGTAACTGTGCAAATCACGTCTTTTGTCATTATTATCTCTCCTCATGTCACGTAACATTAAATGCTTTTCATCATTTACTCTCTTCAGTTTTCTTTTTATACTCTTCAAACGTTTCTTTTCCCTCTCATATTTCTCTCTCTCTGCATTCGGTTTCTTTTTCATCTCTCTCTCTTTTCATATCATAAACCCTAGCAGTTTCCAATATCTGAAAGTTCATCATGAATCCATCGTCAAGCTCTGGGAATCAAGACAATGATAGGAAACAAAAGAGAAAGGCATCTGCTGAACCAGAAACCAAACCTAAAAGAGTTAGGATCTCCTATGACCCTCTCAAAGTGTATCAACCCTTTGACGGTTCCCGTCAATCACCTCCCTCTTCAAAGACCTCCACCACCTCTTCCTCCTCATTCATCCTCTCGGAACCACCTTTTTCACCATCTGATATCTCCTCTCCTTTAACCCTTCCATCAGATATTTCTTCATCCCTCTCATACCCTTTTCCCACCAGAACACCTAATCCCTATAGTGTTGTTCTTCCCGACTCAAGGTTCACTGTCAACCCTCCAACCCCTACCACTCAAACATATCTGGAGCTTTTACATGCTGATGTAAATGGCTGGTTGGAGATTCTAGGTGCTGCTCACCTTAATCATCTGGATGAGTATGCTACAAACAACCTCTGGAATACCTTTCGTCAGGATTTTCTGGATAAGGCTACAGACACTCAGAGAAGGATTATGTCTGAAGCTCCTGGTGTTCGTGGTCTCCGATTGGAAGTTGGTGAGAGCAGCCACTACTATCTCATCAGGAACAGAAGCATTCTTGAAGAGAAGATACCTGCAGATGAGTTGGAAGAAGAAAATCTCTGCAGAGATATCGTGGTGTGGAAACCCCGGTCTTCTGTGCTCTGGTTTCCTGTGCTGACTGGAGATTTTCAGTGGCTGTTCAACTGGTTCAGAATGAACCCTTCTGAAAAAGCACCTCACATGGTCTTTCCAGTAGTGGTTTATCGTGCTGAAGTTGCTGGTCCTACTCCTCCAACAAACCTAGCAGCTATTCTTCAAGCATTGGAAGATGGAACTTCTGAGCTGCCTGAACCAGAATATGCCAAGGCTCCTTCTGAGTCAGACTCAGATGAGGAAATGGTAGATGCACAAGCTGAAGATCTTCCAGGAGATCACCCTGCTGAGATTGCTGTCCCTCTGGGCAGAAATACTGGTGCTTCTTCTTCTGGTGAAACATCAGCTCTGATGGAGACCTTGGAAACTCTTCATCAGAATCAAGCTCTGCTGGCTTCTCGTTTGGACGCGCAAGAAGCAGCCAATGCTGAGTTTCGTTCCTTCATGACAAGGCAAGCTACAAGCACTGACGGGATTCATGATGTTCTGGCACGGATTTTGCGTAGGCTAGGATCTTAGTCTTTTGGTCTTTGTTGTTTCCCTTCCTTGTTGCATCTGTTTTCCTGCATTCCGGTCTTGTACACCTTTTTTGATTATCAATGAAAAAAGTTTCCTTGTTTTCCATTCCAGTGTTTCTATTTGTCTTATGCATCTGAATCTTGTTAAATATTTCTTTTTGATGTTATGACAAAAAGGGGGAGAAAGATAAATGATAAATGATTTGATTAAAATCTATCAGTTGCTGGGTAAAGGCTCCCACACATTCACTAACAAGAACTGCAAGTTCTATATGGTTTAAGTGTTGTGCAGGTACAAAGAAGTGAAGTGAATCTTCAGAAGCAAACACTAGAAGCAAAACCATAAGAAGTGTTATTCTGTAAAAGGAATAAGCTCTTGGAAACTGAAGCAAGCTGAGTGCTGTCAAGCTTCAGAGATCAGAAGCACTGATAATAGAATTTGAATATATTGTCTATCCTGTTTTGACAAAATTCTATTTGCTCTGATACATATAATGTTATGGCTCTGATACATTATTTGCTCTGATACATTATATCAGCCTATATGGCTCTGATACATATAATGTGGTCAAACATACATTTTATGTTCTAACTCGTTCATGCTGACTTTTGTCGTTTAGTTTTTGTTCTGTAACATTTCAGGATGTAGAGATGCTCTGATGATGCTCTGGTACATTCAACAATGTTCTGATACAAATCTAGCATGAAGTGATGATTGGTAGACATTCAAAGTTCTGAAGCTATCCGAGGGAAGCAGAAATCAGAAGATGTGAATGTTCTAAAAGATCCAGAAAACTCAAGTTCTGAAGCTGTCCTGAATGGAAGCAGAAATCAGAAGCTGTGAATGTTCTGAAGATCAAAGAAATTCAAGTTCTGAAGCTGTCCTGAATGGAAGCAGAAGTCAGAAGCTGTGAATGTTTTGAAGATCAAAGAAATTCAAGTTCTGAAGCTGTCCACGATGGAAGCAGGAATCAGAAGCTGTGAGTGTTCTAAGGATCTAAAGAAATTCAAGTTCTGAAGCTGTCCAATGGAAGCAGAAGTCAGAAGCTATGAATTCTCTGAAGGCAGAAGCTTATATGATCGTCTCTACCGAAATAATCAGGGAAGTCTTTTATCAAAGTTCTTCGAGTATTTATTTCAGGGGGAGATTATTTATCTCAGGGGGAGATTGTTAATCTCAGGGGGAGACATATTCATATGCTTATGCTATAGCTGTGTAATTTGTCTTTTGCCGTCTACTCTTTCTGATCGCAAATTCATATCATTTATATATGTTTTTGTCATCATCAAAAAGGGGGAGATTGTTAGAACAAGATTTGTTCTTATCAATTATCTTAGTTTTGATGATAACAATAATATGAATTTTGCTTAAGATAATATGGTACTCTAATCCAATGCAATTTCCCTTTCAGGAAATATATAAAGAGTATGCATAATTCAGCGCTCAGAAGTTGTGTCTCAAATGGTTCAGCATGCAACATCAGAACATGGTCTGGCAAGACATCAGAAGATGGTCGAAGCAGAATCAGAACATGGGTCTATGGAAGCATCAGAAGAACATGAGATCAGAAGCACTGAAGATCAGAAGATGGTATCACGCTCAGAAGCACTTCAAGGTCAGAAGATCAGAAGATGCTATGCACCAAGCTGTTTGACTCTGATGATATTCAAACGTCGTATTCACAAACATCAGATCAGAAGGAAGTACACGTGGCAGACTACGCTGACTGACAAAAGGAACGTTATAGCTACTAAAGGCAACGTAAGTAGACACAGCGTGAACAAGGCTCGAGGTAGTTGACAAAAGCGTATAACATTAAATGCATTGCTGTACGGAACACGCAAAGCATTAAATGCATTCAACGGTCATCTTCTCAACGCCTATAAATATGAAGTTCTGATGAGAAGCAAGGTTAACGATCCTGACCAAAAACAATTCAAATTAACTTGCTGAAACGCTGTTCAATCAAAGCTCAGAATCTTCATCAACTCACTACATTGCTGTTGTAATATCTTAGTGAGATTAAGCTTAAACTGTAAGAGAAATATCACAGTTGTGATTATCGCTTTTAAGAAGCATTTGTAATACTCTTAGAATTACATTAAGTTGTAAGGAACTAGAGTGATCGTGTTGATCAGTATACTCTAGGAAGTCTTGGCAGTTGGCTGAGCAGTTTGTAACTAGAGTGATCAGGTTGATCAGAATACTCTAGAGGAAGTCTTAGGAGTGAACTAAGCCTAGAGTGATCGTGTTGATCAGTAGACTCTAGAAAAGTCTTAGAGGGTATCTAAGCAGTTGTTCCTGGGGTGATCAAGTTGTGATCAGAAGACTCTGGAAGACTTAGTTGCGGACTAAGTGGAAAACCATTGTAATCCGTGCGATTAGTGGATTAAATCCTCAGTTGAGGTAAATCATCTCTGCGGGGGTGGACTGGAGTAGCTTCGTTAACAGCGAACCAGGATAAAAATAATTGTGCAATTTATTTTTATCGTCCAAGATTTAAAGTCACACTTATTCAATCCCCCCCCTTTCTAAGTGTTTTTCTATCCTTCACTCACTAAGTTTTTACAGATTTTTCTACAGACTCGAGCGAAAGCGGTTCTGAATCGACTTGCGTCTATTCTGGACCGCTATTGCAAAGGTCGTATGTGTTTCAAAACCAAAAAGTAAGTGGAATTGATGGTGAAGTAATATGATGGCTAACCAATACGTTTAACAACTGAAATCCAATTAACTTCTAGATTGACAACTTTGATTTGCAATGCAGTAAGATTGGATAAAGCAAAAACACAAACACTTGGTGATAGGTTCAAATTGATAGTGATTCAAGTTGTGGTGAATTGTGATGTTTGTGCAGAACTTTAATTCACAATTTTAACACTTGAATCGTTGATCAATTTTGCACTTCTAACCAATTATGAACAGAAAGTAAAAGAGAAAGTAAAAGCGACAAGAACACGATATTTGTTTAGGCAGTTCGTCGATCGTCCTCGCTACGACTACGTCTGCCCCCAATTCCAAATTTAAATTGGGTAATCTTTCATTAATGTTGAAAGTAGTATATACAAAGAAGATAACAAAGCGATAAACGATAAACCAATTATGTCGATCCTTTGAATCTTCTTCCCCCTTAATCTTGAGCCAGATCAAGGTTATCCAAGAGCTTCACTTTGATTCCCTTCTGCAGTGTCTTGATTCCTTGAACTCCCCGTTCCTCAATCGTTACACTCAGCCGAATCCTCAATGAACGCCTCTTGATAAAAACCCCTAAGAACCACCCGTCGTGGAGGACAAAACCCGCAGATTTTATTCACCAACAAACCCCACAAACCTTCACCCACTAGGAATCTTCAATTCCGTTCCATGGACGTTATCGAACTCATCACTAACCCGCAACGCAAGAATGATTATGTGTAATTGTGTTGGAGATGATGAAGAACGAAGATGAGAAGCGTTTGTGTATCTTTCAGTCGTTGGTGTTGCTTGAATAATTACCCTTGCACAATATATATGATTGCATAACAGTTAGAACCAAGAAAAACTAATTTTTGAACTTTCTTGATCAGTTAGGTCGACCACTTGTAGTGCTTAGGTCGACCTAACAGAGCTTGCAGAATTTTGCTCCCAGTTAGGTCGACCTGTTGAAGGAGTAGGTCGACCAGAATCCTCTTCTGATGCATTCTGGGGACATTTTCACAGATTAGGTCGACCTAGTTGCCATGTAGGTCGACCTAGCAGACTGATATGAAGATTTCTTCATTTTGAGTCGACCTAAATGGTCTGTGAGTCGACCTAGCAGAGGTATATGGATTTTCCTTCATTTTAGGTCGACCTAGGTTGACAGTAGGTCGACCTAACTGCTGATTTTCTGCATTTTTCATGTCCAGCTTGTGTTGAGTCGACTTATATGCATAGTGGATCACCTTGTGCTTTCATGAGTGATCAAATGCTTTGCTTTTCTGATTCCTCCTTGTTGTTTGAATGCTCATTTGAGTTTGCCATAAATCAAAAACATCTTTGAGTGTAATCTTGTACTCACATACTCCCCCTTTTTGATGATGGCAAACCAATAGTCAAAAGCTTTGGTAGTAAGTGACAAGGACTCAACAGAGCTCCCCCGTACATCCAGCATCTATCTCTCAACAGGGCAATCTCTCACCAAGGCTCCCCCGTACACTCAGCATCTATTGTATCTATCTCCCCCTTTGACAACATCAAAAAGAGAAACAAAGAGAGCAGAGTAGGAGAGAAACAAGAAAAATAAAGAATACCAGTAGTCATAGAGATAGATAACATGTTTTAAAGCAAGCTAACAACATACATAGTAGTTCAAGAGAATTATAAAAGAGGACATAGAGTGCTACATCATATAATGTTTTTAACAACAAAACAAAACAAAACACAAAAAAAACTTAATGGCATGAAATGCAATGAAATGATGATATGATAACGATATGTCCTAACGCCTGCCCCTTCTTCCTCTTCCTCTTTGAAATGTGTGAGGTCGATCTTCTTCAACCTGTTCCAACAAATCCAGCACAGACATGTTAAGAGTGTTGAAGCTCTGGCTGATGTTAGCATGACGATGCAATGCCGTTTCCTCAAACTGATTTTGCCTCAATATGGAGTTGGATGCAAACGTCTCAAAATCGTTCCTTTGTTCCTGAACCAAGCCGTACAGAGATTGGTATTGCCGTTGTTGTTCCTCATATCTATGTTGTTGAAGATGCTGCATCGTTTGAAATTGAAGCTGTTGAGTTTCAAAGTTCTGCTGTTGTTGAAGTTGCATAGCTTCAAGCATAGATATTATGTTAGATTGATCAGGAGGAGGTGGAGCAGTGTATCCCCAAGGAACTTCTTCCTGTTGAGACGGAACATATTGCCAATTTGGATCTGTGTCATGAGCTATGTCTTCCATGGTTTGATCCTCCTCATTTGCTATTTCTTGATCGTTTCCCTCTTCCTCATTTCCTACATTGTTTCCAAACTCCGTAGGATCATCATAGTTGTAGATAACCTTCCCTGTTCCTTTTTGAATGAGATAATATGTCTTCCTCACAGGATTCCAATGATATCCCATAAGAGTCAAGGTGGTTTGTGAGAATTCCTGGGATTGATGTACGCGAGTGTAGTGTAAGTGATCAAGTCGCATACCAAAGTGATTGACAATTGTTTGAATGATTGAACCATAACATAGGGCTGTAGTTTTCTGTTTGACTTCATGAAACTTAGCAGCAAGGAAGTGAGGCCAGTGTAAACGCGTTCTGTTTTGCAGCAGATACATGAGCACCACTTCATTTCTTTCAATTCTTGAATATCCTCCAGCCCTTGGTCGAATGATTCTTGAGATTACCCAGTTCAAGAGTCTAGGATCTCGCTTCAAATGACCAGCTGTTATTGTTTCATTTGGTCTATCAAATACGGAAGGATCTTTGAGGATTGACTTCATGTAGGCCTCATGATCATAGTTTCCCGGTACATCCCCGTCTACCATACGGAGTTCATCACCAACGATTGTCAGACCAAAGATACTAATCCAGACCCGTTTGTCGACAACATGCGATCTAGATCCCATTTTGAAACGGAAATTACAACCGTCTCCTTTTGAAAATCCTGCATAGAAAGCCCTAACGGTATTTTCACAGTACGGGGTATCACATTGCAATAAGGGATGAATATTTTGATGTTCAATTAACGCAGCAACATCAGGGATATGCATGTTTTCGACAAGATTTGGATCATAAGTATATTGCTTAACAATTTTCCTTTTCATCTGCCACTTCTCAAAGTTTTCTCTACAATCAGGATGAACAAGAGCACTTACCGGTTGAGATGATGAACTGGAAGCAATTTCCTTTCCTTTTCTTGATTTTGGAGGCATGATTGGAGATGCTTTGAGTGAGAGAGGGATGATTTTTGATAGTTTAGAGTTTGAGGAGTTAGGGTTAGCCGTACCAAAAGAGATGAGAATGAGAGGGAATGCAAGAATGGAATGTTTTGAATGCATGATATTGGGTCGGGTCGACCTAACAGGCCCAAATATGGAAAAATTTACGCAGTAGGTCGACCTAAAGTGAAGCTGGGTCGACCTAACAGAAGTAACAATACAAATGACCAAATTAGGTCGACCTAAATTATGAGTAGGTCGATGCAACTGGACCTTTTTGGTTTTTCTAAAGAAGCTTCTTATGTAGGTCGACTCAAATACAGGGTAGGTCGACCTAAGTTGCTTTCAATGATGAAAATGCCTTAGAAATGTTTCTATATGATGTATTTTTGTTTTGTCATTTGCTTGAATGCACAACCATTGTATGTTATGAATGAAATGATGAACACATATACATAAGTATTTGAGAAGAGTAGATAAGAGCACATGAAGTCACTATAAGCATGTTAATTGATAGCATATTATAGCATCAATAAAATTTTTGGAAGTGAACAATAAACATGTTACCGCTTTCTCAATATGTAGGTGTTTTGTCATCATTGTGTGGAGTCTTCTTATCAGTGTGCCATACTCCTAGATTTGATAATGAATTGTTTTGATGGAATGTTTCACAGGTTGATTCTTGCGAAAAACTTATCTAGTATCAATTACTCGATGTTCTCCGGGATGCGGGACATAGTCCCAAACAATATTCTGCTAAGAATAGGTTTAAAATCTCTTTGCAATGCAACTTGCCAATTTGCACATCAAGTACTGCGTCCTATGTGTTTCTCGGAATATCTGTATTTGTAGTGTATCTCATACATTTGCTATGGCTAGGACACCTACATTTCCTTTGCCAAGTATGATTCTTCAAACTGTCTTCATAGATGACATACCAAAATTTGTATGTCTTCCTATATGTGTCTTGAGCACCATCTATCAAGGAACTACCACCGTTCGGCGATGTCAAGACACTTTTCCTGCGAGATTAAATTAGAGTGGAAGGTCCCCAATCTTCATTGGGTCCTGGATGGTGAGTACACAATTTGTTGCACTTAGGCAACCATTGAAATACTCCTTTAGGAACTAAAGTTCTCCTAAATTTGCATTTTTCAATGGTATGTCCCTTTTTGCAACAATAATGACAGGTAATATGATGAGAATATGGAGTTTTGCTAGTTGATACTTTTGGTACAAAAGTGTATTTACTATATAAAGGAGTATACGATCTTTTGAACTTGTTTGGATCAACTGCAAAAGTCACTTTTGGTTGTAGAGCCTTGTCTAACTTGGCTTTTAGATCTCTCACTTCTTTTTGCCAAATGTGACATGTCTCACAACCAAACCATGATGTAGGATCTATTTCAACTTTGTCCTTTTGAATGTCTAGCATAGATTGTTTTAAAGCTTCCATATCCCTTTCGGTTTTCTCAACTTTTGATTCAAGATATGAAAATATTTTCTTATTTGAGGCCAAAAGTTTGAAAGCTTTAATTGCATCTCTATGTAATTCTTCAAAAGCAAGTTTTAGTTGAGAATGAGATACCTTATCTACGAGTTCAGGTTTAAGATGACTTACAGCTTTCTTTTTCTTGTTTTGATGAGCCATGAAACATAGGTTTGCTGATTCTTCTTCATCGCTTGACGAGCTTTCACTAGATGAATCACTTTCCCATGCTATGTAAGCTCTTTTATATTTGTTATGACCTTTGCTTTGGTTCTTCTCCTTTTCTTTCTTAAGGTATGGACAATCCGGTTTGTAGTGACCGGCTTTCCCACAATTGAAGCAAAGACCTTTGATCTTTCCTTTGTTGTCGTCATCTTGTTTGAACATGTTTGATTGCTTTCTATAGTTGATCAATCCTTTGTCGGAATGTTTTGCTCCATTTTTCTTTAGATATTTGTTGTATCTTCGCACAAACAGTCCCATTTCCTCATCATCGGAGTCTTCGTCATCACTTGTGTCACTATCCTTTGGCTCTCGTTTTGAGGTCTTGGAGCTCGAAGCTTTTAGAGCTATTGACTTCTTCTCTACCTCTTTCTCCATGTTCTTTTCTTTCTTTGTCCTCTTCTCATGCATGTCAAGGCATTTAAGATGCTGTTCATGTTCCTCTAGTTTACCAAAAAGAGTGGTAATGTCTAAAGTGTTGAGATCATTTGCTTCCTTAATTGCTGTAACTTTGGGCTGCCATTCCCTGTTCAAACACCTTAAGATTTTGTTAGTAGCAACTGCATTGGAAACAGGTCTATCAAGAGAATTTAATCGATTTTTCAGGTGAACGAATCTTTTCTGCATGCTTTCGATGGTTTCACCATCTTCCATGTGGAAAAGTTCGAACTCTTGAGTTAACGTATTGATCCTAGCTAGTTTGACATCATCCGTTCCCTCGTGGGCAACTTGCAATGTGTCCCACATAGCTTTAGCTGATCTACAATGGGAAACGCGATAGTATTCATCAACTCCTAGAGCTGAGATTAGAATGTTTCTCGCTTTCCAATCGTATGCATATTTCTTTTCATCTTCAGCATTCCAAGTATCTTCTGGTTTTGGAACAACTGCACCAGCTGCATTTGTCATAGTGATCTGAAATGGACCATTGACAATAGCTGTCCAGATGTTCCTATCAATTGCATTGATATGGACACACATACAATCCTTCCAATAGCCGTAGTTTTCTCCGTTGAAAACTGGAGCTCTATTATGAGCCCCTTTAGGTCCAGAAGCCATCTTTCCAATAAGTGTTTCACGTAGCACGGAATAAACCAGAGCTCTTGATGCCACTTGTTAGACGCTGGCCTATAGATCTAGAGGGGGGGGTGAATAGATCTCACTAAGTTTTTACAGATTTTTCTACAGACTCGAGCGAAAGCGGTTCTGAATCGACTTGCGTCTATTCTGGACCGCTATTGCAAAGGTCGTATGTGTTTCAAAACCAAAAAGTAAGTGGAATTGATGGTGAAGTAATATGATGGCTAACCAATACGTTTAACAACTGAAATCCAATTAACTTCTAGATTGACAACTTTGATTTGCAATGCAGTAAGATTGGATAAAGCAAAAACACAAACACTTGGTGATAGGTTCAAATTGATAGTGATTCAAGTTGTGGTGAATTGTGATGTTTGTGCAGAACTTTAATTCACAATTTTAACACTTGAATCGTTGATCAATTTTGCACTTCTAACCAATTATGAACAGAAAGTAAAAGAGAAAGTAAAAGCGACAAGAACACGATATTTGTTTAGGCAGTTCGTCGATCGTCCTCGCTACGACTACGTCTGCCCCCAATTCCAAATTGAAATTGGGTAATCTTTCATTAATGTTGAAAGTAGTATATACAAAGAAGATAACAAAGCGATAAACGATAAACCAATTATGTCGATCCTTTGAATCTTCTTCCCCCTTAATCTTGAGCCAGATCAAGGTTATCCAAGAGCTTCACTTTGATTCCCTTCTGCAGTGTCTTGATTCCTTGAACTCCCCGTTCCTCAATCGTTACACTCAGCCGAATCCTCAATGAACGCCTCTTGATAAAAACCCCCAAGAACCACCCGTCGTGGAGGACAAAACCCGCAGATTTTATTCACCAACAAACCCCACAAACCTTCACCCACTAGGAATCTTCAATTCCGTTCCATGGACGTTATCGAACTCATCACTAACCCGCAACGCAAGAATGATTATGTGTAATTGTGTTGGAGATGATGAAGAACGAAGATGAGAAGCGTTTGTGTATCTTTCAGTCGTTGGTGTTGCTTGAATAATTACCCTTGCACAATATATATGATTGCATAACAGTTAGAACCAAGAAAAACTGATTTTTGAACTTTCTTGATCAGTTAGGTCGACCACTTGTAGTGCTTAGGTCGACCTAACAGAGCTTGCAGAATTTTGCTCCCAGTTAGGTCGACCTGTTGAAGGAGTAGGTCGACCAGAATCCTCTTCTGATGCATTCTGGGGACATTTTCACAGATTAGGTCGACCTAGTTGCCATGTAGGTCGACCTAGCAGACTGATATGAAGATTTCTTCATTTTGAGTCGACCTAAATGGTCTGTGAGTCGACCTAGCAGAGGTATATGGATTTTCCTTCATTTTAGGTCGACCTAGGTTGACAGTAGGTCGACCTAACTGCTGATTTTCTGCATTTTTCATGTCCAGCTTGTGTTGAGTCGACTTATATGCATAGTGGATCACCTTGTGCTTTCATGAGTGATCAAATGCTTTGCTTTTCTGATTCCTCCTTGTTGTTTGAATGCTCATTTGAGTTTGCCATAAATCAAAAACATCTTTGAGTGTAATCTTGTACTCACAGAATCTTGCTCTAAGCCAATTAGAACCCTCCTCTGCATCAGAAATGTTCCCTAAGATCATAAAAGATCAATGGTTGGGGAAGCTAGCCCGAAAATGCATCATTGCATTTGGGATATTTTCAAATTTTCTTCATGGCTAAGAAACCAAACTCACTTCACTAAGCAAGCTTGCTATGTTCAATTGCTCTGAACCATTTGCCTATAAATAGAGGGCTCTTTCTCATTCATAAAACACCCCAAAGCAACCATATTCCTTGCTTTCTCTTTCTCTTCTCATGTTTATGGTTTTTCAAAGTTCTTTGGCAAGAAGAATCGTTTTCTTCAAACCAGAGCTTCTCTTTGGAAAGTAAGCATTCTAACATCTCAAGGGGGCTCACTTGAGGTGATCCAAGCACCTGGATCACTTCTGTAGGTGGAGGAACACCATTGTTGCTCTCACTTTGGAGCTGTTACAGTTGGAGGTCCATAGGGCAATTCAGAAGGTTTCCAACAAAGCCAAACATCCAGACACATTCCTTAGGTCATAGTGAAGCTGCTCAAATGGCTGCAGCTCATCTGTAACTCAAGATTCATCACTCTCCATGTCCACTTGAAGCTCAAATCGAAGGTGTCGGGTAGAGCAATTCAGAAGGATTCAAGCCACAATAAACATCCAGTTAGCATCACTGAGTCCCAAGGAAGCTTTTAGGATCATTCACACAAGCCCAGAAGTTCCCCATCATCCTCACGACCTCCATTTTCAGAGGTAAGTTTTTGAACTCCACCTCTTTAATTTAAGTACTCTTTGTGATAAAGCTCGATACTATCTTGTTCAGCATCATCAGAGGATTGAAAACCCTCTATCATCATTCATTTATTCATCTTGTTTGTCATTTAATTTTAAATTTAGGGTTCATATATTCTTCATGTTTTCTAAGAAATTAAGTAGCTATAGTTAATATAAATGATTGTTAGTTACATATTTGGATTCGTGAGGAAATTTAGAGCAAGATTGATGTTTACATCATGCCATTTAGTTGAGAAACCAGAGAGTTAGGAATTTGAAAATCCTTGAGCTCGAGGAAGAAGATGACTATAGTGGCGCGCGAAATTCAAATCCATGGGCTAGGTTTATTTTATTTTGAATGGTATGCGTTTTATAAACGAATTCATCGTTTGCCCTAGTGGCCTCACATACGCCCTTAGTCTCCTCATGCCTCAAGTCTGGGGTTCGAATCCCCCTTGTAACACCCCATAAAATTCTTTATTTAATTTAATTAATTTTTTTATTAAATATTAGAATTAAGTGGAATTATTTGGGAATAGGGATGAAATAAGGCTAATGGGCCAGTGTTGTAAGTAGCAGTTGGGGGGTGTATCAGTTGCAAAGCCCTTTTTCTAAAATAAAGTTATATTTTCATAAAAATAGAAAAGAGGAGTATTTTTGTGAAAAAAGAACCAAAAGGGAGCAGAGGAGATTGAACGTGAAATTGGGAGAAGAGCAAGTGCGAAGAGGAAGAGCATTCAAGAATTCGACATCGAGGTAAGGGGGGATTCTTCTCATTAACCTCTATTATGGGATGTATGAATGATTCGATGGAATTTGTATGTTAGGATTTCGAATTGGATTATATGTCGGGTTTGGGGTTTTGGGGTTTATAGAACTTTGATTCAATTTAGGTTGTGAATGATGATTGGTGATGAACAATGATGTTAAACCTGATTAGAAGTATGTGTAAACGTGCATTTTATGTCGTATGTGTGGTCTATTCTGCTGAAAATCGTACTGGTATGATTTGAGAGTATTTGGGAGGCATAGAATGCTGTTTTCTGCAGGTTGGGATTTCTGAAATCACCGGTTCGCGCCGCGTGCACAGGGTGGCGCCGCGAACAGGTGGACTGATTGGCAAGATGTTTTGATACGCACAGGTCGCGCCGCGTACCTGTGTTGGCGCCGCGAAGGCGTAACTTTTCCTCGCGTCGCGCCGCGTGTAGGTGTTGGCGCCGCGAAGGCGTAACTTTTCCTCGTTTCGCGCCGCGTGTGGATGTTGGCGCCGCGTGCTGTGCTGTTTGGATTTTTTTGTTAAAGTTTAACGATGTATCACTTTTTAACCGTTAGTCTGTTTGATGTGTCGTTCGAACATAGTGAGGCTAATTCAGTGATATATGCAATAAAATAGTGTTTGAGTTGTGACTCGAATTTAATTTAAACACTTGATTTAATTGGTTGTGGTGGTGTATATTGTTATTGCATTGGTTGATGATTATGATTGTTCAGTTGTTTGGTGTTGATGATTAGCATGCGGTATGTGATGCATGCATTTCATAATCATGTTGTGGGCTGTATCCCTTATGGTGGTGGGACAGCGGTAGCTAATTCCCATTGTGTGGAATTGGTGAGAGAAGTAGCCGAAT
The DNA here is from genome assembly GCF_029867415.1 of Vicia villosa. Lineage (NCBI taxonomy): Eukaryota > Viridiplantae > Streptophyta > Magnoliopsida > Fabales > Fabaceae > Vicia > Vicia villosa. The sequence goes on along the minus strand of NC_081186.1, from coordinate 132,501,754 downwards.
CTTTATGGTGGTGGATCGGTGAGATGGGTTATCCCATGTTTGGTACCACATGCATTTAGTTGCATTGCATTAGGTTGTTGTGTATAATTGTAACATGAATGGAAGTTGTCCAATGTTATGATTTGTGTGTATTTTGGTATGTGTGTTGCTATATTATCTGAATATAATTGATTTGGGTGAATAATGTATGGATGAAGTTGTATTGTTTATATACCTATAACATTTGTTAATGCGAACGAAACTCACCCTTACTGTTGTTATTTTTCAGATTGAGGAGTAGCTTGTGTACTTGGTGAGGATTAGCTCGTCAAGTAGTTCGTTAGAGTCGGTTGGGTCAATGTCATGCTCTGGTCGTGTAACACCGGGAACGTTATTTTAGAATTGGCTGATAAACTTCTGTTTTGTTTATGGTTTATGGTTGAATTATGAGTCTTCGACTCCAGATGTTTGATTATTCAGTTGTTAAGAAGATTCCGCTGTGTTAACATGCTACCTGAATAATTTTTGGTTTATCGTTCCTTTATGGCATGACATGAATGTTGTTTATTTTGTTGGCGTTGTAATACTCTTCTTCATGTTTTACTCTGATTTTGATGTTAATTTCCGCGGGGTTTAGAAGGGTGTTACAATAGTGGTATCAGAGCATAGTCGGTCGTTTGAGTCAGAGTCTTAGTGTCGGTTAATCCTTCGTATACGACTAGTGTAAAGTTGACACTGTCGATACTTCTTGTTCTAATGAATATTGTCTGATATTTAGCAGAACAATGGCCGGAAGAGGGGGAAGAAATGACGACGCGATCGCTGAGGCTCTGGGCATGATTGCTGGTGTGTTGGGAGGGAATGCCAATGGAGCTGGTATTGGTGCTGACAGGCAGCTGAATAGCTTTCAGAGGAACAATCCTCCTTTGTTCAAAGGCACGCACGATCCCGAAGGCGCTCAGAGGTGGCTGAAGGAAATTGAAGGATCTTCAGGGTGATCGATTGTGCTGAAAATCTGAAGGTGAGGTACGGGACTCACATGCTGTCTGAAGAAGCTGATGATTGGTGGATGGCTAGTAGAGATGAACTTGAATCTGCAGGTGTAGCGATCACTTGGGCGGTATTCAGGCGAGAATTCCTGAGGAGGTACTTTCCTGAGGATATTCGGGGCAGGAAAGAAGTTGAGTTTTTGGAGCTGACACAAGGTAATATGACGGTACCGGAGTATGCTTCAAAATTTGTTGAGCTGGCCAAATACTATGTTCACTATAACAATGATGAAGCGAGCGAATTTTCGAAGTGTGTTAAGTTCGAGAATGGTCTCCGTGATGAAATTAAGCAGGGAATCAGGTACCAAAGGATTCGTCGGTTTGCTGATCTGGTAGATTGTAGTAGAATCTACGAAGAGGACAACCTGAAGCTGAAGTCATCTCACTCCCGTGAGGTAGTTGACAAGAAAGGGAAGAAGCCTATGGACCGTGGTAAACCATATGGTAGAGGTAATTATAAAGCTGGAAGTTGGAAGAAGCCTAGTGGGGGAGACTCTAGTGCTCCTGTTAAGTGCTTTAAGTGTGGGGAACCTGGACATCGTGTTCACGAGTGCAAAAGTGAAGAAGAAAGCGGTGAGTAGTGATTTGCCAGTAGTATGTGAATTTCCAGAAGTTTTTCCAGAAGATGTAAGAGAGTTACCGCCAGAGAGGGAGGTGGAATTTGCTATTGAGTTAGTCCCTGGGACTAGTCCGGTGTCGATGGCGCCGTATCGTATGTCGGCATCTGAATTAGCAGACTTGAAGAGTCAACTGGAAGAGTTACTGGAAAAAGAATTCATTCGTCCTAGTGTGTCGCCGTGGGGTGCGCCGGTGTTGTTGGTAAAGAAGAAAGAAGGCTCTATGAGACTGTGTGTGGATTATAGACAGCTGAATAAAGTTACTATCAAGAATCGGTATCCATTACCGAGGATTGATGATTTAATGGATCAACTGGTCGGTGCGAGTGTGTTTAGCAAAATTGACTTGAGGTCGGGATATCATCAGATTCGGGTGAAGACGGACGATATTCAGAAAACAGCATTTAGAACAAGGTATGGTCATTACGAATATACAGTGATGCCATTTGGAGTAACTAATGCACCGGGAGTTTTCATGGAATATATGAATAGGATCTTTCACCCTTACCTGGATCAGTTTGTGGTGGTATTTATCGATGATATTCTAATATATTCTAAGAGTGAAGAAGAACATGCAGAGCATCTGAGAGCGGTATTAGAACTACTGAAGGAAAAGAAACTTTATGCGAAACTGTCAAAGTGTGAGTTCTGGCTAAGTGAAGTAAGCTTTCTTGGGCATGTAATTTCTAAAGATGGTATTGCCGTTGACCCAACGAAAGTAGAAGCAGTGTCTCAATGGGAAGCTCCGAAGTCAGTTTTCGAAATCCGTAGTTTCCTTGGTCTTGCGGGCTACTATAGAAAGTTCATTGAAGGTTTCTCGAAGTTAGCGTTACCGTTAACTAAGTTGACTAGGAAGGGTCAAGCATTCATCTGGGATTCGAAATGTGAAGAAGGATTTCAAGAGTTGAAAAGGAGATTGACTAGTGCACCGATCTTGATTTTGCCGAATCCGGGGGAATCTTTTGTTGTTTATTGTGATGCTTCGTTGTCAGGATTAGGAGGTGTACTGATGCAGAATCAACAGGTAGTCGCTTATGCGTCGAGACAACTCAAGGCGCATGAGAGAAACTATCCGACTCATGACTTAGAGTTGGCAGCAGTGGTATTTGTGTTGAAGTTGTGGAGGCATTACCTATATGGTTCAAGATTTGAAGTGTTTAGTGACCACAAGAGCCTGAAGTATCTATTTGATCAAAAAGAGCTGAATATGAGGCAAAGGAGATGGTTAGAGTTCCTCAAGGATTATGATTTTGGGCTGAATTACCATCCGGGTAAAGCAAACGTGGTTGCCGATGCTTTGAGTAGGAAGTCCTTGCATATGTCTATGCTTATGGCGAGAGAATTGGATTTAATTGAACAATTCCGAGATTTGAGTTTAGTATGCGAAGACACTCCTGTCAGTGTTAAGTTGGGCATGCTGAAGTTGACTAGTGGCATTCTGGAAGAGATTCGAGAGGGTCAGAAAGTTGATGTAGAGTTAGTGGATAAATTGACTCTAATTAACCAAGGCAAGGGAGGTGAATTCAGAATCGACGAGAATGGTATTATAAGGTTTGGTAATCGTGTTTGTGTTCCTAATGTTTCTGAATTGAGGAAGAGTATTCTCGAAGAAGGACATCGTAGTGGATTGAGTATACATCCTGGTGCGACCAAGATGTATCATGATTTGAAGAAGCTGTTTTGGTGGCCTGGAATGAAGAAAGAAATAGCTGAATTCGTCTATGCTTGTTTAACTTGTCAGAAGTCGAAGGTTGAGCATCAGAAACCATATGGAGCTATGCAACCGTTATTTATTCCGGAATGGAAGTGGGATAGTATATCTATGGATTTTGTTTCTGGATTGCCGAGAACGGTGAAGAACTAGAAGCCATTTGGGTCATAGTGGATAGGTTGACTAAGTCTGCTCACTTTATACCAATGAGAATGGATTACTCGATGGAGAAGCTGGCTCAATTGTACATTGAGAAGATAGTGAGTTTACATGGTATTCCTTCGAGTATCGTGTCAGATAGAGATCCAAGGTTTACATCCAAATTTTGGGAAGGGTTGCAGAAGGCTTTTGGTACTAAGCTGAGATTGAGTTCTGCTTATCATCCGCAGACGGACGGACAGACAGAAAGAACTATCCAATCGCTAGAGGATTTATTGCGTGCTTGTGTGTTGGAAAGGAGTGGTACTTGGGATAGTTATCTACCCTTGATCGAATTTACCTACAATAATAGTTTTCACTCGAGCATTGGTATGGCTCCGTTTGAAGCTTTGTATGGTCGGAGATGTAGAACGCCTTTATGTTGGTATGAATCTGGCGAAAGTGCGGTGATTGGACCAGAGATTGTTCAAGAAACGACAGAAAAGATTAAGATGATTCAGGAGAAGATGAAGGCTTCTCAGAGTCGTCAGAAGAGTTATCATGACAAGAGACGGAGAACTCTTGAGTTTCAAGAAGGAGATCACGTGTTTATGAGAGTTACACCGATGACTGGTATCGGACGAGCTCTAAAGTCAAGGAAATTAACTCCGCGTTTTATTGGTCCGTTTCAGATTTCAGAAAGAGTGGGAGAGGTGGCGTATCGCATTGCGTTACCACCGACACTTGCGAATCTGCATGATGTATTCCATGTGTCGCAGTTGAGGAAATACATTGCTGATCCGTCACATGTTATCCAAGTGGATGATGTACAGGTAAAGGATAATCTGACAGTTGAAGCTTTGCCTACGAGGATTGAAGATCGGAAGGTGAAACAATTGCGTGGCAAGGAGATAGCGTTGGTCAGAGTAGCTTGGGGAGGACCAGCCGGTGGAAATGTTACATGGGAATTGGAGAGCCAGATGAAGGACTCCTACCCAGAACTCTTTGCCTAAGGTATGTTTTCGAGGACGAAAACTTTTCTAGTGGGGGAGAGTTGTAACACCCCATAAAATTCTTTATTTAATTTAATTAATTTTTTTATTAAATATTAGAATTAAGTGGAATTATTTGGGAATAGGGATGAAATAAGGCTAATGGGCCAGTGTTGTAAGTAGCAGTTGGGGGGTGTATCAGTTGCAAAGCCCTTTTTCTAAAATAAAGTTATATTTTCATAAAAATAGAAAAGAGGAGTATTTTTGTGAAAAAAGAACCAAAAGGGAGCAGAGGAGATTGAACGTGAAATTGGGAGAAGAGCAAGTGCGAAGAGGAAGAGCATTCAAGAATTCGACATCGAGGTAAGGGGGGATTCTTCTCATTAACCTCTATTATGGGATGTATGAATGATTCGATGGAATTTGTATGTTAGGATTTCGAATTGGATTATATGTCGGGTTTGGGGTTTTGGGGTTTATAGAACTTTGATTCAATTTAGGTTGTGAATGATGATTGGTGATGAACAATGATGTTAAACCTGATTAGAAGTATGTGTAAACGTGCATTTTATGTCGTATGTGTGGTCTATTCTGCTGAAAATCGTACTGGTATGATTTGAGAGTATTTGGGAGGCATAGAATGCTGTTTTCTGCAGGTTGGGATTTCTGAAATCACCGGTTCGCGCCGCGTGCACAGGGTGGCGCCGCGAACAGGTGGACTGATTGGCAAGATGTTTTGATACGCACAGGTCGCGCCGCGTACCTGTGTTGGCGCCGCGAAGGCGTAACTTTTCCTCGCGTCGCGCCGCGTGTAGGTGTTGGCGCCGCGAAGGCGTAACTTTTCCTCGTTTCGCGCCGCGTGTGGATGTTGGCGCCGCGTGCTGTGCTGTTTGGATTTTTTTGTTAAAGTTTAACGATGTATCACTTTTTAACCGTTAGTCTGTTTGATGTGTCGTTCGAACATAGTGAGGCTAATTCAGTGATATATGCAATAAAATAGTGTTTGAGTTGTGACTCGAATTTAATTTAAACACTTGATTTAATTGGTTGTGGTGGTGTATATTGTTATTGCATTGGTTGATGATTATGATTGTTCAGTTGTTTGGTGTTGATGATTAGCATGCGGTATGTGATGCATGCATTTCATAATCATGTTGTGGGCTGTATCCCTTATGGTGGTGGGACAGCGGTAGCTAATTCCCATTGTGTGGAATTGGTGAGAGAAGTAGCCGAATCTTTATGGTGGTGGATCGGTGAGATGGGTTATCCCATGTTTGGTACCACATGCATTTAGTTGCATTGCATTAGGTTGTTGTGTATAATTGTAACATGAATGGAAGTTGTCCAATGTTATGATTTGTGTGTATTTTGGTATGTGTGTTGCTATATTATCTGAATATAATTGATTTGGGTGAATAATGTATGGATGAAGTTGTATTGTTTATATACCTATAACATTTGTTAATGCGAACGAAACTCACCCTTACTGTTGTTATTTTTCAGATTGAGGAGTAGCTTGTCTACTTGGTTAGGATTAGCTCGTCAAGTAGTTCGTTAGAGTCGGTTGGGTCAATGTCATGCTCTGGTCGTGTAACACCGGGAACGTTATTTTAGAATTGGCTGATAAACTTCTGTTTTGTTTATGGTTTATGGTTGAATTATGAGTCTTCGACTCCAGATGTTTGATTATTCAGTTGTTAAGAAGATTCCGCTGTGTTAACATGCTACCTGAATAATTTTTGGTTTATCGTTCCTTTATGGCATGACATGAATGTTGTTTATTTTGTTGGCGTTGTAATACTCTTCTTCATGTTTTACTCTGATTTTGATGTTAATTTCCGCGGGGTTTAGAAGGGTGTTACACCCCTCGCCCCAGACTTTTTGATTCTTTTATTTTTCAATGATTTACCACTTGTTTTGAAACATAACCAAATGGGTGTGTTATAATCACCAAGCGCGCGTTGGCTCAGTGGTGTTATTTTGAGCTGGTGACTTAGAGGGCGTGTGTTCAAACCATGGTGAGACCAAAACCCTATTTTTTATCACTATTTTGTTTAATTTTCTTCACAAGCTCAACCAATTAACTCACCTATCAAATTAAATCATTTTCATCTCATTTTTCACACACCTGTTATTTAATATATCTATTTTGTGAATAATCAAAAAAATCATAAAAATATTATTTATTTTCATATATTTTTATTAGGTTAAAAATAGAATGTTTTAAGTGTTTTCTTAAATACTTTGAAAATATATATATCTTCATTTTGTTTTAACCTAATTATTTTGTGAATAATTTTATGATAAAACCCTAATTATTTAGGTCTTAATTAGGTATAGATTTCATCTCTGCCTTAATTAAGTTGACTTTTGTCAATATTCAAAACTGTTTTCAATCTCTGATTATGCGGACGATTAAGGTTTTCAAACAACAAAACCTTATATCTTTTCAATCATCATTCAACTGTTTTTTTTTATAAACAGTAAATCAGTTTCATTGGGCCTCTAATAGAGTGTAAGTCCCAGCACCTTTTTCTTTTCATAGTTTGTTTTCAAAAACTGTATTTACAAAATCTCCTTTCTGTTTCAAAACATTCTTCTGGTATTTGAAGGGCATTATTCCCGGTGAAACTCTTCAGATACCTATGTGACCTTTGTCCATCTTCACTTCTTCTGTTTTCAAAAACCTTTAACTGTTTATAATAAATATTCAACTGTTATCAACAAAACAACAAAATTGCTGGTAAGGCTTTGTACATACTTCTTCAAAGGCCTCCACTCCATCCAGGTTATGCTTTACAAGCTTTCAATTTACAGTCTTTATTTAAATTACTGTCAAATATAGAACTGTTTATATATTTGTTTAGAACTACGTTTGAGTGTAAACCCTAGGACAGTTAAACTATATATATCTTATAGGAATATGACCTAGGATTGAGAATGTCTTCCCGGTGAAGGCTCTTTCCTAATTAGAGATCTGTAGTTCAAACCCCCAAGATGAATTATTCCCGGTGAAACATCTTGGTAAAAGCCTCCATTCATTCTTTCATTTTAACAAAAACCCCTGGAAAGGGTTAGCCTCCAATCATTCTTTCATTTTAACAAAAACCCCTGGAAAGGGTTAGCCTCCAAATCATTCTTCCATTTTAACAAAAACCCCTGGAAAGGGTCAGCCTCCAAAATCACTCCTTTAAAATCAAAAGATTTATTCCTTTAAGGGATAAATTCCTCAAAAGAGTCAAAAACCCCTGGAAAGGGTCAGCCTCCAAAAAAACATGATAAAAATCAATCTTTTAATAGTCAATTTCTCCAGCTGAGTCAAAATCCCTGGAAAGGGTTAGCTTCCAAAAAAAACATAAAAATAATAAATTAGTTTGTTAAAACCTCTAGCAGAATAAAACTCCCCCAGTGAGTCTTTCATTTTTTAGCCACAACCTTGGGCTTTGTACAAGGCAGATAAACCATATTTCCCTGTGTTAAAGATTCCTAATCTCTAGGATCTTTTCCCCATAGAGTCTTCCACACTCAGTTTCTTTAAAAGTCCGCCACAACCTTGGGCTTTGTACAAGGCAGAAAATAATATTCCCCCTAGCTAGAGTAGCCACAACCTTGGGCTTCATACAAGGAACAAATTAATAACCATCCTCAGCAGTTAGCCACAACCTTGGGCTTTGTACAGGGCACACACAAATAGAGTCTCCCTAAGTAGAGTCAGCCACAATTCTGGGCTTTATACAGAACACCAAATAAAATCCATCAAATAAAAACTCTCCAACTAGAGTCAGCCTCAATTCTGGGCTTTGTACAGAACACAAAAAACTCCTTAGTTTAAATTCTCCCCAGTGGAGTTATCTTTCAATAAGTCAATAAAATCAATCAAAAAGCCTCAAGCTTGGGCCTCATTCAAGCCAGCTAAAAAATCAAATCTTTTATACAGTAGATAGACATAGCTTATCTCTATAGAGAGATCTTTCTTCTATCTCACCACATTCAAACAAACATTTCAATTTCAATTTCAATTTCAATTTCAAACATTCTCCCATTTAGGACTCTGAAAGGCATGCTCTGAGGCAAACAATCCCAGACTTGTACACTTTCCCTAATTTGGATGAGAATCTTTCTTTCATTTAAGAGAACGCGACTGGCATACTTGCAAACATACAAGTAAGGTCCCTATCTTAATGAAATGAATTCAGCTTTTCTGTCACTTAAAAATGTTTGTGGTGGAATAGTAGAAATACCTCTCTATAAAGATGACTTCATGTCTCTTTACTGTAAACAGAGATTTAATTCAAAGCTTCAACCTTGAGCTTCAAGCAAGGCACCAAAAAATAATTAATTTCCCTAGTTAGTTCCCCGAACTACATTAAGCTCTGACTTCCACTAGGGATATGTAGGCATGAGGTTCACAAGGAATCTCAGCGAGCTAATAAAATACCAAAAATAGTCAGTTTGTTTATCTGTCTGTCTGTCTTTTTAAATCAATTCAATTCCTTCTCCTAACACAAAGGAGAAACTTTCCCAATCATTAGCAATAAACACAATCACAATGACACAGAGAAGGTTCCCGTAGAGTACTACGGATATGTAGGGTGCTTAAACTCTTCCCTATGTATAACCGACCCCCCGAACTCTAGAATTTCTAGTCTAGGTGAAATCCCCACACTTAGCAAACTCCTAGGGTTTAGTTGATATCTTTTTTCCCCTTTCCTACTCGTAGGACAAATAAGAAAGTTCGTGTGATATCGTAGGAAGAACTGAAACAACATTCATCCCATCCCGGGCGCATTCTCCTTCCAAATTTCGCGTGAAGGGTCTAGCGTGCCGTCCTCCTAAGTGAAACGGGGAGGTAAAAAAAACGACACCACATAACCGACCCCCCGAACTCCAGAATTTCTAGTCTAGGTGAATCCCCACACTTAGCAAACTCCTAGGGTTTAGTTGAGATCTTTTTTCCCCTTTCCTACTCGTAGGACAATAAGAAAGTTCGTGTGATATAGTAGGAAGAACTGAAACAAAATTCATCCCGCCCCGGGCGCATTCTCCTTCCAAATTTTGCGTGAAGGGTCTAGAGTGCCGTCCTCCCAAGAGAAACGGGGAGGTAAAAAAAACGACACCACACATTCATGATCCAAACATGTTTCTAATGATGTTAAAGGGCTCCCACGACCAACATTAGGCCCATGACATTTTTATTTCTTTTTTAATTTAATTTTATTTCATTTAAAGTTAAATTAAAAAAGAAATGGTTCAAGATAATGATTCAAGGCTTTTGTCCTTAGCTTGAGTCACCAAGTTTGATCCAAGTTCTGCAGCATAGAGGTACAGAAGACCTATGGCAAGAGGGGTGAAGAAAATTAAAGCCATGGTCAAGAAATTCAAAGCTTTTATTATTAAAAAATTCAAAAGTTCAAAGACACTCAAAGCTTGTTACCTTAAGTTTGCAGCACCTCTACTGCTTATAAATAGCTTAGAACACTTCAGCAAGGACACACACACGAATTTTGAACCAATATCATACTTGTATCACACTTGTATCAACTTCAAATTTTCAAAGAAATTTAGATTTTGAATTCTGAGTTTAAGCTAATTTCAAGTCCAAATAATTATCTAAACACGATCCTCAAACATCCCTGAACCTATCCCAATCATTTTCAGCAAGCAAAGCACTCAGAATCATCCACTAAGGCTCACAGTTTGTTCCAACAAAAATGAACACGAATACAATCTTTCAAGCATAATTAACATGTTTAATTTGTAGATTTGTGTTTAGTATCACACTCTGAATGATTCTGGACATTTAATTAAGGTTTGGTTGTGTATTCATGGAGATACCATTCTAGGGTTCTTAAGCTAAAATTTGGGATCCTTTGATTTAGGCAAAATTAGAGGAAACCAGTGGCATATTTGAACTCAGGGGACGATTTTAAGCTGAACCATGGTCTCCTAAATAATTTATATTGCTTGTATGAAATTTTGACATGTACAGGTCTTGTAGCTACGGACAAAAACCATAACTAAAAGCTTTAGCTACGGTTGCAGAGGTTTTAGCAACGAAAGGGAGGAAGAAGATGAAGTGCGGCAGGCCTTGATTAGCCAGAAAGCGCGCGTCAGCTTTTTTGAATCCTTCGGTTCCTGTGCTTTGCAGTCCACACTCTTGCCATGTGCCTCACTCTATTCACCATTAGATGCATCTGATTCTCCATCCAGCACACGTGAGCGCGTAGTCCACCATGTGAAGGATAGAAAAACACTTAGAAAGGGGGGGGTTTGAATAAGTGTAGCTTTAAAAACTTGACAGATAAAAATAAATTGCACAGTTATTTTTATCCTGGTTCGTTGTTAACTAAACTACTCCAGTCCACCCCCGCAGAGATGATTTACCTCAACTGAGGATTTAATCCACTAATCGCACGGATTACAATGGTTCTCCACTTAGTCAGCAACTAAGTCTTCCAGAGTCTTCTGATCACACACTGATCACTCCAGGAACAACTGCTTAGATACCCTCTAAGACTTTCTAGAGTATTCTGATCCACACGATCACTCTAGTTACAACCTGCTTAGATAACCTCTAAGACTTCCTAGAGTATTCTGATCCACACGATCACTCTAGTTCCTTACAACTTAATGTAATCAATTCTAAGAGTATTACAATTGCTTCTTAAAAGCTATAATCACAAACTGTGATATTTCTCTTAACGTTTAAGCTTAATCTCACTAATATATTACAACAGCAATGTAGTGAGCTTTGATGAAGATGAAGATTCTGAGCTTTGAATAGAACAGAGTTTCAGCAAGTTAATATGAGTTGTTTTGTTCAGGATCGTTAACCTTGCTTCTCATCATAACTTCATATTTATAGGCGTTGGAGAAGATGACCGTTGAGTGCATTTAATGCTTTGCGTGTTCCGTACAGCATCGCATTTAATGTTATACGCTTTTGTCAACTACCTCGAGCCTTGTTCACGCTGTGTCTACTGACGTTGCCTTTAGTAGCTTTTAACGTTCCTTTTGTCAGTCAGCGTAGCTTGCCACTTGTACTTCCTTCTGATCTGATGTTTGTGAATACAACGTTTGAATATCATCAGAGTCAAACAGCTTGGTGCAAAGCATCTTCTGATCTTCTTACCTTGAAGTGCTTCTGAGCGTGATACCATCAGAACTTCAGTGCTTCTGATCTCATGTTCTTCTGATGCTTCCATAGACCCATGTTCTGATTCTGCTTCGACCATCTTCTGATGTCTTGCCAGACCATGTTCTGATGTTGCATGCTGAACCCTTTGAGACAAAGCTTCTGAGCGCTGAATTATGCATACTCTTTATATATTTCCTGAAAAGGAAATTGCATTGGATTAGAGTACCATATTATCTTAAGCAAAATTCATATTATTGTTATCATCAAAACTAAGATAATTGATCAGAACAAATCTTGTTCTAACAATCTCCCCCTTTTTGATGATGACAAAAACATATATAAATGATATGAATTTGCGATCAGAAAGAGCAGACGGCAAAAGACAAATTACACAGCTATAGCATAAGCATATGAATATGTCTCCCCCTGAGATTAACAATCTCCCCCTGAGATAAATAATCTCCCCCTGAAATAAATACTCGAAGAACTTTAATAAAAGACTTCCCTGATTATTTCGGTAGAGACGATCACATAAGCTTCTGTCTTTAGAGAATTCATAGCTTCTGACTTCTGCTTCCATTGGACAGCTTCAGAACTAGAATTTCTTTAGATCCTTAGAACACTCACAGCTTCTGATTCCTGCTTCCATCTAGGACAGCTTCAGAACTTGAATTTCTTTGATCTTCAGAACATTCACAGCTTCTGATTTCTGCTTCCATTTAGGACAGCTTCAGAACTTGAATTTCTTTGATCTTCAGAACATTCACAGCTTCTGATTTCTGCTTCCATTTAGGACAGCTTCAGAACTTGAGTTTTCTGGATCTTTAGAACATTCACAGCTTCTGATTTCTGCTTCCCTCGGATAGCTTCAGAGCTTGAATTTCTACCAACATCACTTCATGCTAGATTTGTATCAGAACATTGTTGAATGTACCAGAGCATCATCAGAGCATCTCTACATCCTGAAATGTTACAGAACAAAAACTAAACGACAAAAGTCAGCATGAACGAGTCAGAACATAAAATGTATATTCGAACACATTATATGTATCAGAGCCATATAGGCTAAAATAATGTATCAGAGCAAATAGAATTTTGTCAGAGCAAATAGACAAATATGGATCAAATTCTATTATCAGTGCTTCTGATTTATTCTTCTTTCTTGCTTCTGATTTCTGAAGCTTGATAGCACTTAGCTTGCTTCAGTTTCCATGAGCTTATTCTTTTTACAGAATAACACTTCTTATGGTTTTGCTTCTTGTGTTTGCTTTGAAGATTCTCTTCACTTCTTTATACCTGCAAAACACTTAAACCATATAGAACTTGCAGTTCTTGTTAGTACATGTGTGGGAGCTTTACCCAGCAACTGATAGATTAATCAAATCATTTATCATTTATCTTCTCCCCCTTTTTGTCATAACATCAAAAAGGATATATCAAAAGATTCAGATGAATAAAACGACAAATAAAATCACTGGAATGTAAAAACAAAGAAACTTTTCATTGATAATCAAAAGATATTACATGAGAGGATGTTTGACAAGCAGATGCAACAAGGAAAGAAAACTACTAAGACCAAAGACTAAGACCCTAGCTAAGACAAAATCTGTGCCAGCATGTCTTGAACCCTGTCATTAGTTGCAGTTTTCCTTGCCATGAAGGAGTGAAACGCATCATTGACTGCTTCTTGGGCTTCCAGGCGAGGGGTCAGGGAGACTTGGTTCTGATGCAGATCTTCCACAATCTTTATCAGAGACAACATTCTCAGCAGGTGAAAAAGAAGAGATTTCTTTGGAATGGGTTGAGGGAGAGGAAAGGTTAGATGAGGAGGAAGTTGAGTCTTGAAGGTAAAAAGATGAGGAAGACGATGGAGATGATGGAGGGCTTTCACCAGGGGGTTGAAACACACGTCTAGAATAGTTTCCAGATAACTTTGCTTCGAATGGATTCACCTTGAGAGGGTCATAGGTGATCTTTATCTTTTTGGGTTTGGAAGAAGATGTTTCAACAGCTTTTCTCTTTTTGTTTTGATCATTTTCATGGTTTCCTGGGCTTGATGAAGAATTCATGATGGATTTGCAGATAATGAACAGCTAGGGTTTGATATGAATGCAAAAAGATAGAGAACGAAAAAGAAACTGAATGCAAAGTGAGAGAAATATAAGAGGGAAAAGAAACGTTTGAAGAATATAAAAAGAAAATAAAATGAAACAAATGATGGATAGCATTTAATGTTACGTGACATGAGGAGAGATAATAAAGACAAATGAGGTGACTAGCACAGTTACCTATGGTCGGCGTCCCTTCAACTGCACGCGCGCTTATCCATGAACAGTAACGACAGGTTTACCATCCCGAGATAAAACGTTACAGCTGTTTTGCTTTAAAAGAGGTTCTGAATCAACTTAGACAATGAAACGTTAGTAATAACCGAATCATAATTTCTAAAAGATTTCAATCAGAACTTCTGATTTTAAAAAGAAATCCACATTCATTTCAAAAGATACTCATACGTAAGAACTTCTCATCTTCTTATTCTGGGCATAAATCCATACTGATGTTCTTCAGAATGAACTTAAACCTATCTTCAGCCAGGGGTTTTGTAAAGATATCAGCCCATTGATGGTCTGTATCAACAAAGTTTAAAGATATAACACCCTTCTGAACATAGTCCCTTATGAAATGATGTTTAATCTCAATATGTTTAGCCTTTGAATGAAGAATAGGATTCTTAGATAAACATATAGCAGAAGTATTATCACAGAATATAGGAATGTTACTCTCATATATCTGATAATCTTCTAACTGACTCTTCATCCAGAGCATCTGTGTACTGCAACCAGCAGCAGCGACATATTCTGCTTCTGTTGTTGATAGAGCAATAGTTGCTTGCTTCTTGCTATACCAGGAGATCAAATGACTTCCAAGAAATTGGCAACTTCCTGAAGTACTCTTTCTTTCAATTCTGTCTCCAGCATAGTCAGCATCGCAGAATCCTACTAAGTTGTATTCTTTAGATTTTCTGTAAACTAAGCCAACATTAGTAGTACCTTTCAGATACCTTAGAATTCTCTTAACAGCAGTTAAATGAGATTCTCTAGGATCTGATTGGAATCTAGCACACAAACAAACACTGAACAGAATGTAAGGTCTAGAAGCAGTCAAATATAGAAGAGATCCAATCATACCTCTGTATAACTTCTGATCTACCTTCTTACTTACCTCATCCTTACCTAGGATGCATGTTGGATGCATAGGAGTTTTGGCTTCTTTGCAGTCTAGAAGATTAAACTTCTTCAGAAGTTCCTTCACATACTTGGTTTGGTGAACATACGTTCCTTCTGATGTTTGATTTATTTGTATTCCAAGGAAATACTTGAGTTCTCCCATCATGCTCATTTCAAACTCAGCCTGCATAGACTCAGCAAACTCCTTTCCAAGTGTAGCATTAGAAGTTCCAAAAATAATATCATCTACATATATTTGACAAATTAAAATATCCCTTTTAAAGGTTTTACAGAAGAGAGTAGTGTCCACTTTTCCTCTAGTGAAACCATTATCCAGAAGGAAAGAACTTAAGCGTTCATACCAAGCTCTGGGAGCTTGTTTCAATCCATACAACGATTTCTTTAGTTTAAAAACATGATTAGGAGACATAGAGTCTTCAAAACCAGGAGGTTGATGGACATAAACTTCTTCATCTATATAACCATTTAAGAAGGCACTCTTAACATCCATCTGATAGAGAGTGATGTTATGTTGAGTGGCAAATGAAATTAATAGACGAATAGATTCTAACCTGGCCACTGGTGCAAAGGTTTCTGTATAGTCAATCCCTTCTTGCTGACTATAACCCTGAGCCACCAGTCTGGCTTTGTTCCTTACCACTTCACCTTTCTCACTGAGCTTGTTTCTGAAGACCCATTTTGTACCGATTATATTGAATCCATCTGGTCTAGGAACAAGATCCCAAACATCATTTCTTGTAAACTGATTCAGTTCTTCTTGCATAGCAATTATCCAGTCTGGATCTTCTAGAGCATGATCAACAGAAGTTGGCTCGATCAAAGACACAAGGCCTAATTGACAGTCTGCATTGTTCTTAAGGAATGCTCTTGTTCTGATTGGATCATCCTTCTTTCCAAGAATGACATCTTCTGAATGATCAGAGATGAGTCTGGATGATCTTCTGACAGATGGTTCTTCAGAAATGCTTAGATTCTCCAGAGAAGCTGATACTTGATCTTCAGATTCTTTGCTTCTGAGAAGCTCTGCTTCTGATGCGTTGCTTCTTGGCTCAACAACTTCTGATATATCAATATCCCAATCTGCAAAATTATCAAACTGCTTTGGTTTTTCAGAACCAAGCTTATCATCAAACCTGATATTGATTGATTCTTCTACAATCAATGTTTCAGTATTGTATACTCTGTAGCCTTTTGAGCGTTCAGAATATCCAAGAAGGAAACATTTTTGTGCTTTGGAATCAAACTTACCAAGATGATCTTTAGTGTTCAGAATAAAGCATACACATCCAAAAGGATGGAAATATGAAATGTTGGGCTTTTTATTCTTCCACAATTCATAAGGAGTCTTATTTAGAATAGGTCTGATAGAGATTCTATTCTGAATATAGCATGCAGTGTTTATTGCTTCTGCCCAGAAATGCTTAGCCATATTGGTTTCATTGATCATGGTTCTGGCCATTTCTTGCAGAGTCCTATTCTTTCGTTCTACAACTCCATTTTGCTGTGGAGTTCTAGGACAAGAGAAATCATGGGCAATACCATTTTCTTTGAAGAATTCTTCAAAGGATCTGTTCTCAAATTCACCACCATGATCACTTCTGACCTTTATGATTTTACACTCTTTTTCAGATTGAATCTGAATGCAGAAATCAAAGAACACTGAATGAGACTCATCCTTGTGTTTCAAGAATTTTACCCACGTCCAGCGGCTATAATCATCTACGATGACTAATCCATATTTCTTCCCTCTGACAGATGTTGTTTTGACTGGGCCAGACAGATCAATGTGCAAGAGTTCTAATGGCCTTGAGGTAGAAACAACATTCTTGGACTTGAATGCAGGTTTGGAGAACTTGCCCTTCTGACATGCTTCACAAAGAGCATCTGATTTGAATTTCAGATTAGGGAGTCCTCTGACAAGATCCAGTTTGTTAATCTGAGAAATCTTTCTCAAACTAGCATGACCTAATCTTCTGTGCCAGACCCACTGCTCTTCAGAAACAGACATAAGACAAGTCACCTTCTGACTCATAAGATCTTGCAGATCTGTCTTATAAATGTTGTTCTTCCTCTTGCCTGTAAATAGGATTGAGCCATCCTTCTGATTTACAGCCTTGCAAGACTTTTGATTAAAGATTATATCATAACCATTGTCACTCAATTGACTGATAGATAAGAGGTTATGTGTTAATCCTTCTACAAGAAGTACATTAGAAATGGAAGGAGAGTTACCAGACTTTATAGTTCCAGAGCCAATTATCTTGCCCTTCTGATCTCCTCCAAACTTGACTTCTCCTCCAGACTTAAGCACCAGGTCTTGGAACATAGACCTTCTTCCTGTCATGTGTCGTGAGCATCCAGAGTCCAGGTACCACGACATGTTGTGCTTTGTCCTTTTTGCAGCCAAGGATATCTGCAATAGGAATAATCTTATCCTTAGGTACCCACATTAAAGCTTAAGAAGTTAGGCCCATTTGCAAGAAACTCCAATTTGAACCACTTTTATTTCTCATTTTGCCTCCAAAATTGCCCAACTTTGACAAGGCATATCTCCCTCCATTTTTATGATGTGGAAGAGTTCTAGTACTTTTTGTAAACCTTAGGATGTCCCCTACAAGCCACTTTGGAACATATTTTTCATTTGGAGATTTTATCTTGATGATATGGCCTTTGACAAAACTGCTTTTGGTTGACTTTTGAAAAGGACCTGTAATATTTTGTACCATATCTCCCAAATGAAGCATTTCTGGCCTTGGCATGTGAGACACAAACTTGTAGAGAATCCAATTTCCTTCAAAATAGGCTTTGAGTGAGGAATTTCTGATGTTCCATGTGAAAGTTATGTCTGGTCAAAGTTCAGTTGACTTTTTTGACCAAAAACCCTAATTTAGTAATTATACCCTTTGTTGATTTTGAAGCTTTTCCTTGAAGAATCATGATCAATCTTTGATAAAATTTTGAATGATACTTCATAATATTGATGTTAACTAAAAATCAGGAGTTTTGACTATACTTTGACCATAGTTGACTTTTAGGTCAAACTAGTCGACTATGGATCATCTGAGCCAATGAATGAACAATCCTTGGAATTGAAGCTTGACTTTTGACATTGAGATACCTTGAACCCTAATAAACCATATGAAATCCATTGGAACCCTTGATACATCTTTTCTCCTTAGCAAATCCAAAACCCTAACTTGAGGACCCTTTGATTAGGAGAGAGTGACTTGAGTTTAACCATTGAACCTTGAACCCTTGAAGATGAAATGAGATGGGCAAATTTTGGGGTATGACAATAAGTCCCAATTATCTTCCTTCAACTGTTTTTAATAAACAATAAAATCATTATGGGCCTCTAATAGAGTGTAAGTCTCATCCCTTTCTTCTTACTTCTTTTTTTAAAATCATTTTTCACCTGTTTCACATAATTAGTAACAATCATCTGGGTATCTCCTTGAGTATAAGCCCTATCCTCTGTAAATATTTCATTGGGCCTCTCCTTGAGTTGTAAGTCCCAAACCTTCTCTGTAAATATTTTTCACTTGTTTTAAACCTTTTCCTACAAACATTCTCATACTTTTACAACTCTAGTACTAAGAGGAGTATTATTCCCGGTGCAACTGCTCTTAGACCTTTGGGTCTCTCTTCTGAGCTATAAGCCCCAAACCTTCTCTTTGTAAATATTTTCATCTATTTTTCAAAACAACACTCTGGTACTAAGAGGGGCATTATTCTCGGTTAAATTTCTCTTAGACCTTTAGGCCTCTCTTCTGATTTATAAGCCCCAAATTTCTCTTCATCTTTTTCAAACAAATGTTGTTTTCAATTCAAACTTTCAACTATTTTCAAATAAACTTCTTATTTGTTTTTATTCAAATCATTTGGGCATCTCCTTGAGTATAAGCCCTATCCTCCGTAAATATTTCATTGGGCTTCTCCTTGAGTATAAGTCCCATCCCTTCTTTCTCATCTAAGATTCTTGGGCCTCCATAACAGTATAAGACCTAACACCTTTTCTTCACACAGTAAATAAATCTTTTGGGCTTCTCTTTGAGTTATAATACCCTACACCTTTTCTTTCCAATAAAATACTCCACTATTTTCATCAAAACATTCAACTGTTTAATAAGGCTCTACATCAGTCCTGGGCCTCCTCTTCAAACTGTAAGTTTTTATGGTTTTTATTTACTGCTTTAATGCCTTGTCAGATATAAACTATATATATATACTGCTTAGATCCTCGTCAGAGAAAAACCTAAGACAGATAAACTGTTGTAGCAACCTGCCCTAAAAATTAAGGATTTTAGAGTCGCCACCTATTCTACCAAGGCGAATAGGAAACCTTACGCAGTTAAGAGATTCAGGGTAAGTTATTATAATCAGGTCGGAGGAAGGTGTTAGGCACCCTCAACCCTTTCCTATGGCTTTGAATCTAAGGTAAAATTTTATGGCTAAAATATTCAGGTTTAATAGCTAAAGAAATGAATAGAGGAAAAATGAGATTTATGGGGAAGGGGACTCGCCTTGTTACCAAGTGCCTACGTATCTCCTTAGGGAGAATCAGAGTCAAAGTAGTTCGGGCACAGGGTTGTACGCCTTTGAATTTGATTTGATATGGTTTGAAGGCTTTTTGAATGGCCTATCGTAGTTTTTGAAATGCGAAGTTCGAAGGTATGAATTTTGTAGTTCCGTGGTTTAGTGTGTTTTCGATGTTTTGGGCGCACAACCCTAGTTTGATATGTCACCGTTAGATGCGATGATCAATAGATTTGATCATTATAGTTAACGGATTAATGGGGCATTGCTGGTTACTCTGATCGATAAATTCGATCGTTGCGGGCATCAAATTGAATGTATTTTAAATTTCATATTTTTTATCTCTTGTCTAATGCGACTAATAGGTTTAGTCGGGTCGAGAAGAGAATTAATTAAGGGTTTATGTTTTGCCAAATGGCAGTGGGACTGGGCAAACCCTAATATATTGATAACCTTCCTAGGGTTCTTTGTGATTTTTATTATTAAAATTAATTAAATAATTAAGTCGAATAATCGGGGAAAATAATCGAGAGAATAATCCTAAGTAATTAATCCTAATTATATACCTAACCCTAATTAAAATAGATTAATTGAATTATATACAAATATTTGTCATTTAAAAATAGATAAAACAAATAAATAAAAATATTAAATAGAACCTATGCATCATTCCTATGTTGTTGACTCCTAGGAATCCATGGTGTGCTTTCAACATCATGGCGTCGGATCTTGTGTTGCTGGAAATCTGATGGTAGAGAACTGAGGTACATTGTGGACGCGGGCGCAGCTGTGAGCACCAAATCCTGCAGCAAATTGATTTAAGGAAAATAGAGAAAATGAACAAAGGTGCCAGGGATCGAACACATGCTCCCTTGGTCAACCAATGTTCATTGATGCCACCTGCGCTAGCCACTTTAGCTGATAGAGATAGCAATCAGAAACAATATAAGCAAAAAACGAATTTTTAAATAAATGGAAAACGCGCTCAGCCAGTCATCGTCCTCCCTTGCTTTTCCTGAAACGCAGCAATACATTTAACCATGAACCTTTGCGTGACCTCAGTTTCCCTTTCCAAATAACCCTCGATTCCTCATCAATCAATACCAAATAATTACCTCGATTAACCATAAATAACCTCCCGAGCCCGATAATGTCCTTAATATTGTCCAATTTTGTCCCTAATAAAAATCCCCAAATTTGAGCTTAGGAACCCTAGCAATGGTGATTCCTTCAACCTGCAACTAAGCTTCAATAAAATTAACCAGAAAGCATAAAAAAATGTCAGGAACATGATTACACAATCAAAACGTATTTAAAAGGCCTATATGAACAGAATCGAAAAATAGAAAAATGATGCAAACCGAAGCCACAACGATGGTGATTCCGGGCTCTGTATAACTCGGTAGTGATCTGGACTCCTTCAGGGATCCTGTGGGAAGGCGAAGGGACCTTCGAAATCCTTTGAGGATGGCCATGAAGTCAAATCCGAATTTCAATTTTCATGAAAAAAACTTGAGTTTCATTCATGTGTTCTTGGCTGCAAAACCCTTATGACCATCCTCCTCATGCCTTGGGTCCAATTCTGTTTTTATAACACCATCAATTAGGTCTCCAAATTTGATCAGAGATCTTGTTTCTTCAATGCCAATATCCTTGATTTGGAATCAATCCAATCTTGCTATATTTTGATCCTCCTTCTATTTCTCAAACTTTTTTTTTCACGTTTCTTTTGGCATCCTTGATTTTTTACAAAGCTCTTTTTTTTTAATAGCTTAATAATATCAATTAATAATAACAAATAATAAAATAATAATAACACTAATATAATATATTTTAATTAATAAATCCTAATGATAATCCTAAATGTTAACAATGATTAATTAGTAAAAATAAATAAAATTAATAATAATCAAAAAACAAATGTTAGTGAAAAGAAATGTAATCCCAAAAAATGATAAAAGCCTTGTCCTAATTGGGCCCAAGTGCTTGGGTCCCAAAATACCTGTTATCCACACCTCTATTCCAATTTATAGGAGAATGGGTTTAACAATAAGAATGTTAAACCCCACGACCCTTAATTTAGTTCCCTTGATAAATTACTTTACCGGAAATGATTGGGCAAATTTCGGGGTATGACAGCTGCCCCTGTTCAATCTTCTTAAACCTGAAGAGTCAGATAGGCACGCCTGCCTATTGTGATCTAAAGGTAGAAGATGATTGGACACTGAAATGCCCTAAAATTTGCATTTATTGGGAAGAAGTTCCGTGGGAGATGGGCTTAAAGATGCCACCCAAGGTTAATACCATTTTTCAGAATGTGAAGCAAATGCTTTTCGGAAGGAACCATTGTGCTTTGACCGTAGTGTGGCATGAAAAGGCAACCTGAATTTTATGCAATGTTATGATGCATGCGATGTATGATGCAGCGAGCTTCTCAAAATAAATGAGAGCCATGTATATATATGCACTATGTATGAATGAGGTATGTTAGTTGAATGATGCATGGTTGTTAGTTATGTTAGTTGAAGTATGTTAGTAACTTTGAAAAAGAACAATAAAACCTTTGTTTGTTGTTGATGACGTTTTGGAGACGATCACTGCCGAGGGACTGGCGTGATAAACCCAATTGAGGAGCCCTTTGAGAATCCATGTTGTAAAACCCTTTGTATAACCCCTTTGTCTTTTCGAAGTAAATCACTGCCGAGGGACTAACGTGATAAACCCCATTGAAGAAACCCTTTTGTAAACCCCTTTGTAAAACCCCTTTGTTCTTTCGAAGTAGATCACTGCCGAGGGACTAACGTGATAAACTCAAAAGGATCACTTGCTATAGCGCTAGCAAGCTTTCATAGTTTGTGAACCCCACTTACTATAGTTCTAGTAAGTTTTCGTAGTTTGTGAACCCCAAAAGGATCACTTGCTATAGCTCTAGCAAGCTCACCCGCACCAATAGGATCATTTGCCCTGGTTCGGACAAAATTCACCTGCACCATTAGGATTGCTTGTCATAGTTCTGACAAGCTCACCTGCACCATTTGGATTACTTGCCCTAGTTCGGAAAAATTCACCTGCACCATTTGGATCATTTGCCCTGGTTCGGACAAATTTCACCTACACCATTTGGATCATTTGCCCTGGTTCGGACAAATTTCTCCTACACCATTTGGATCATTTGCCCTGGTTCGGAAAAATTTCACGTGCACCATTTGGATCATTTGCCCTGGCTCGGACAAATTTCACCTACACCATTTGGATCATTTGCCGTGGTTCGGACAAATTTCACCTACACCATTTGGATCATTTGCCCTGGTTCGGACAAATTTCACCTGCACCATTAGGAGTCATTTGCCCTGGTTCGGACAAGTTTACCTGCACCAAAGGAATTACCTGCCACGGTTCTGACAAGCGTACCTGCATAGAAATAATCGTTTGCTATGGAGACTCACGACTCGAGGGTCGGAGAAAATAGCATGCCAAATATTCACGACTCGAGGGTCGGAAAGGAAACAATATGTTTAGAAACTCACGACTCGAGGGTCGGAAAACACACCTGTCACAACACGAGGGTTGGAAACTCACGACACGTGGGTCGAAAAATACACCTATCACAACGCGAGGGTTGGAAACTGGACTTTGGTAGTATTTGAATGCACTAGATGGTATGCATGCTAATGCGTATGTATATGTTTTATGAGTGAAATGAACAGCAAGGTTGCTATCATTGGTAAGGTTACCGGGATACATCAATCAGGTGATTGGGAATAAACCAACCGTAAGGTTACTGTCATCGGTAAGGTTACCGGGAAGCAGGTGGACAATGTAGCTTAGCACCAGAGTAAGGATTTGGATGTTTTGATGTATGGGATAATGCTTATGCTCATGCATATGTTGATTGATGTAATGAGTGGAACGAAATAATGTCTTTTATAAGACTACCTGAAAAGGTTTCTGGAATGGATATGAATGTTTGTCTTAAAGAAGACTATCTAAAAAGATTTTTAGCAACGGGTGAGGAATGTCTTAAAGAAGACCACCTGGAAAGAATGAAAGATGTCTTAATAAAAGACTACCTAAAGAGGTTCTTGGTGTGGTCGATGAATGTCTTGGAAAAGACTACTTAGAAAGGTTCTTAGACAGAGAATGTCTTAAAGAAGACTACCTAAAAAGGTTCTTGGAAATGGCGATGATTGTCTTAGAGAAGACTACCTAGAAAGGTTCTTAGACAGAGAATGTCTTAAAGAAGACTGCCTAAAAAGGTTCTTGGAAATGGCGATGATTGTCTTAGAGAAGACTACTTAGAAAGGTTCTTAGAAAAGAATGTCTTAAAAAAAGACTACCTGGAAAGGTTTTTAGAAAAGATAAGATTTGTCTTAAAGAAGACTACCTGAAAAGGTTTTTTTTGCAAATGATAAGGAGTGTCTTAAAGAAGACTACCTGGAAAGGCTGAAAGATGTCTTAAAAAAGACTACCTAAAAAGGTTCTTAGAAAAAAATGTCTTAAAGAAGACTAACTGAAAAGGTTCTTAGAAAAATAATGTCTTAAAGAAGACTACCTGAACAGATTCCTGAAAAGGGTGACAATTCATCTTGAATAAGACTGCTTGAGGAGGCTCCTAGAAAGGGTCGTGAGATTTGTCTTAAAGAAGACTACCTAAAAAGGTACCGTGTAATGTATCAACCAATGTATGTAATGCGTGACTTATATGATGCTCCAATGATAGGTTGTTGATAACCAAAGCGTACATAGCTCGCTGGAGTTGTAGGTTTGTTGGATGCTAGCGCGATTTCCTAATCCCTGTTTTCTTGAATTTTGGAGATCGTAGCTAGGAGAAAGATTCGTTCGATGTTGTAAAGTGTGAGAACGCCTTTTCCTTTTGTTGTGTGTCTTGTCCCAGTTTGATTTTGTGAAATACTCCACGCCTTTAACCTTTGGAGGTTCTCCACACCTTTAACCCTTTGGATTTTTTTTACTTTATGGATTTGATATCCAATGCCCCAATGTTTAATGGAAAAGGACGCCTATGATCTCCAAGCCATGAAGGAAGTGCCCAGAGAAATAACCTTGTCATATGCCTCGACATTTGGATTGAAGGGATATGCCCTTGATCTCCAGGATATGGGGGGCTATCCATAGTGTTCTATCCTTTGAATTTGAATTCTACCCATGTTTGACATGCCCCTGTTTGTTATTGCTTCGAGGTGTGCCCCAAGTCGATTGAACCTTAGGAAGAATGCCCCTAGTTAATAGGACGTTTGATTGCATGCCCATGTGATCCTTGAAATTTTGCCCCTGTTTAGTAGAACCCCCTGGATGTGGTTCCCTTATTCCAGAGTCTTTGATTAACCAATTTCGAGATCTCCTTGATGCTAAGTGCATATTCGTAGATGGCGTGGTACCTTTTGAGAAGTAACTCCAATGCGATGCGTATGCAAGTCTTGAAATCGAAGTCCGTTATGAATTAGGACTGGATGATTAGAAGTGAATGCTTGAAGAAGCGTAGTGGTTAGAAATAGTTTTAACAAACTTTAGGAGTCAGTATGACAAAATCCTACTTTAATATGCTTTCGTAGTTAACCTTGCCTCAATTAGGACTTTTAAATGTTGTAACTTGGCCTGGTTCACAGTTTTAAGAAACAATGGATATAAGGCTCAAATTTTATTTAACCCAACCCTTTCTCCTTGATGTTCTCCAAATCCTAAGCATTCGCCTAATCCAATGAATGTGCTTTGTATGTAAGAGAATCGTTTCAGTTTCGATGTTGAGCAGAATCCTTAGTAGAGATCCAAGCACTGATGAAAAAAGTAGAGATTCAAGCATTGATGGGAAGCTTCGATGATTTAGCAGTCACAAGATTATCCTTTGTATTTTGCCTTTGTTTTGTTTTTATCCCTTATTTTTGCATGAGGCAATTCCTTTGAATTTGACCCACCGGGATGCCCTAATTTTTGCCTAAGTCATTTTTATTTCTTTTTATGGAAGTATCCCTTTTGACTTAGCGGGCGCTTTTCTACCTTTTTTTTCCTTTGGAAATATTGATCCTTGGATATTGAATGTCGTGACTGCTGCGTTGATTTTGATTTGTAAGCTTCGACTTTGATACTTCCTCGATCTTGAGTGATGCGTTGAGGGAGAAGATTGCTGTGAATGTTATCTCCATTGCTTCCTCAATCTTAGATGAACGCGAGGAAGAAGATATGCTTGAACCCTTGCTTGAGTTCTTGCTTGGTATGACTGATTCTCTTGACAACCAAAATACACCATTGAATTAATCGAAATCTACCCTGCCCTTGGTTGAAATCAAGGTTGATTTGAAAAGTAGAAACAAACTCCAACTCCTGGCTCGAGGGGGTGACGAGGGATTAACATCCTTATATCTCCACTGTTTGGGAACTGAAACAATGCTTGTACATCGTTGGTTCGGTCTTACCTTGAAAGCAGATATTTAGCTGGATTTAGTTATTTGTATTCTTCATTCTCCCTTATGTTTGTTAATAATCCTAAATTTGAAATTGAAAATAGAAGTGTGCGAGTGGAAAGTTTTAGTAGCGAGCGAATGAATTGACTCCAAAACCTGCATGGTCATCCCATTAGAATTGCTAATCCGAAGGTACAACTTTTATCCTGAGTAGCACTTAGCGATCGTAAGGGTCGAGATTATGAGCATGACAAGACCTATTGAACCTAGGGACAATCTCCTTTGTAAATCCGTTGATCTTGTTTTACTCCTTAGTTCTTAGACCTGTAGAAGTAAAAGGGTAACCTCGAATTCTCCTTGGGCACGTCGAACTTGTCGGGAGTAAATTGTTAGCGGTGGGTTTTCGTCGTATCGGAACTTCATCAGTTTCCTTTGACTGAACCTCTTTTGCTTTTTCTAAGGATAGTATCACACCGTTCACAATCTTTGGAGTTCATAGATTGGTGGAGAAAACCTATGGCCCTTTTGCCCCTTGGTGTGGAGTTAACACATGTCGCCTTTTCTCCATTGTAAGTATGAATCTTTGTTCGGGGTATTGCCCCAGTTGGACTGACCCTTGCCCCCAAGTTATCGTAGAGCGTCCTTGTAAGTTTTGCTATGTTCATAGACGAACCCTTTTATGATAAGATACCCCTGGAGTGTATCTATGAGGGAGCTCCTTTGTTGAACTAATCCTTGCTCGACGATAGCCTTTGTTGTATTTACAATCTTGTTATGACAAGGCATGGACATGCGGCTGGCATGGTGAATGACACCCCTTCTTAGTAAGACTAAGATCATTCTCAATACTTTATCCTCCTTTCTCCATAGCTTGTGATTCTTTGATTTTCTTCGGGAATTTCGGGAAATCGGCTAGCGCAGTAAGTGTGGGTGCGGGCGAAGATGCAAATGTAAATGTATGAATGCATGAAAATGCAAATGCATGCGTATGCGAGAGACTTTTTTTTTATAACTCCGTGTATGCAATGCAGACG
Source organism: Vicia villosa (assembly GCF_029867415.1). Lineage (NCBI taxonomy): Eukaryota > Viridiplantae > Streptophyta > Magnoliopsida > Fabales > Fabaceae > Vicia > Vicia villosa. Next base: position 132,474,896 of record NC_081186.1, on the reverse strand, counting down.
TGTGACGTATAATCCTAGGGATAGCCTTAGAGGCGACTTTATACCCTCGTGAAATACTTGCAATATAGATGTTATAACACGCCAATGGAAATCCCTTAAATTAGGGAGTATGCAGAAGGTAGGGGCTGGTGACCGTTCAAGACAGTCATCAAGTCTCATGGCCATCGAGAGGCCGTTTGACGTGTACCAATGAAGTTGTCCTTGGTGGGAAGGTTCTCTGTGTGGAACGCAACCTATCTAAGGACGATATCGAATGAAGAGAAATCCCTACAGGCTAGGGGTAAAAATGTATAAATGGAAATCCAAACCCTACAAGTTAAAGGGTGCACGGAAACAAGCACGGAGTGACCGTTCAGGACAATCACTAGATCTCATAGCCATCGAGAGGCCAATCAAACGTATGCTAATGAAGTTGTCCTTCATATGAGGGATGTGATTTTTAGAAATAGAATCCCTATAGGCTAGGAACGCATGTGTCGCTACCGCGAAAAATGGAATCAGAGTCGCCACTAATATATTCATCCCATCTTGGGAAAGGAATATCAGAAACCTAACTCGAAACAAGGACAAGGTCTTTCGACCAGAGAACAGGGCACGGGAGTCGGTTACGCAAGGGGAAGGTGCTAGCACCCCTCACGCCCATCGTAATTGATGGTATCCACCTATGTTTGTTTCTATCTAAAGGGTGTCTAATGTCTAAAACCTAAATGCGAATGAATGCAAAAGAAATACGGGGAAAAGAAGGAATTATTTACAAGTGTGCTCGCTTAGGCCCCGCGACCCAATGCCTACGTATCCCTTAAAAGGAATCAGAGCGACAGTAGTTCGGCTCCATAGTTTCCATTTGTTTTGTGTTTTTTAGTTGAACAGCGGTTAAGGTCACAATCCACGATGCTCGACCTTTGGACACTTATACGCCTATTTTTGGAAAGGACTTAACTTGTTCTTAGGTGCCTAACGAGGCAAAAGAAAATGAACTTGGGTTTGTGTTTTTTTATGTAACTACATGATGAACAAAACCCAATACAAGGTTTCGCACCACTTCGTCACTTTGTTTTAATTCGAGCCTTTATTAAGTATTTTTAGTGTTTTTGGTTGAGTATTTTTAAGGGAATTTACTTTGCGATTCGAATCACATAAAAATGTATAATGATCGAGAAGCAGATTAGGGAATGAATCCCACTCACCTCTATCCCATTATGTAATGTTCGAGAAACAGATTAGGGAATGAATCCCACTCATTTCTATCCCATTAATTAATGTTCGAGAAACAGATTAGGGAATGAATCCCACTCATTTCTCTCCCATTAAGTAGTGACCGAGAAACAGATTAGGGAATTAATCCCACTCATTTCTATGCCACTAAGTGATTGAGAAACAGATTAGGGAATGAATCCCACTCATTTCTCTATCACTTTCTTAATGTGATTCGCATCTCTATTTGTTAATGTTTTAATGTTGAAAAAGAAAAGAAATGAATAAGGGGAGACTATCCTATTTTCTAGCCTAATTGTTATTCTAATCTAAGTCTAATGTTAACATGGTGACTAAATTCTAAAAGGAGCATTAAAATGGTGTTAACAAAATGGGCCAAAATTATGGCCAAACGCTAAGCAACAATATCACACAACAATTATACGAAAATAACATGGAAATGGTACAAAGAAATAAAAGAAGCAATTCAAACATTAGTACTAAAATTATGGCATTTTTTATGAGAAAATTCTAAGACTAAAATTAATCCTAAAAGTGGTCTAAAAATCTAACAAGTTTTAATGGTGATTATCATGTTTTTTATCACTAAAATAAGAGAGAAAACTATGTTAAAAAACCTAAATTCTAATAAGGAAAATATGGGCTCAGAGTGGGTGTATTGGTGAAATTATGGTGCAGAGTAGAAACTGGGCGCAGGGCCAAGGATAGGCCCATCAGCTTGTTTTTTGTTCAGGGTTTTGTTTAGCACCAAAAAGAGAGTGGTGCTATGGGCCATGTGGAGATGAAGTCTAGCAAACCGTGGAAGGCCCAAAGCTATGTTTGATCCAGATTACTGTTGATTTTATTTTTAGATTCTCTATGTTAAAAAAAAGCAAGATGGGCTTAGGGGTGTGAGGATGAATTCGGTGAGGCCCAAGGATCCATTCCCATATTTTAATTCAATTATCGGCAAACTTAATGATAAGTCTAACTAAACTCAGTTATGTGCAATTAATCCTAATTAAGCTTGGTCAATATTCAATTAATCTCCATTAATACCAATTACTAAAAAATCAACGTTAAATGGAAAATTGGATTAAAAGAGGGGATTAGGGTTTACCTGGTTGTGACCTTTCACATTTACGACTCAGACTCCCTCCTTCTCCCTATGAACTCGCGGCGGCGGTGGCGACAAACGCTCTCCACTCGCCGATTAACCCAAACACTCGCAGTGACGGCCGGAGAACTCACTCCCAATCGGTCTCGAACATCTCCGCTCAAACTCCCCTTTCATCTCGACCTCTCCGTCCCAAGCTTTCCGCTCTGACTCAATCAAAGCAACATAACCCTCTCGCCCTCGTCTCCGAACTCAACTCTCCGATTAGCTTTCCTCTCAGACGAATCTCTCTCGATTAGCTCTCACTCTCGCTCCTCCCTTGCCTCTCTCGTTTCCGATTCAAACTGTTTTGTTTTGACGGCGACCTCTACGTGATGTTGTTGATGCAGTGAGGTCGTTGCAGATGAAGAGCGAAAGATGAAGATTGATTGGTATTGCTGAATTGAATCGGAGTTGAAGTTCAATGATGTAGAAGCCTGATTGGAGGGAGAGATTCGGAAGGAGAGCCCGGGGAGATGATGATGAACTAAGATCGAAGATGAAGATTATTACAGGTTGTTAGATCCTCAGTTCTTCTCTTTTTGCCAATTCAGTTACAATCTTTTGTTCTGATTTTCTCCTCTCAATTCTTCTGTTCAATTTCTGGTCACAGTGATGAGTTTGAAGACTGGATTTTGAAGGTTCAAGATTTTTCCAAAGGATCCGATTATTGGTGATTGAAGAAGATTCAGTGGTGGTTTGTGAAGAATTCGATGAAGATGGAGAGTGGATGGATTTGCAGGTTTTTGATGGAAGATGAAGGTTTAGAGGTTGAAGAAGTGGAGAAGAATCGAAGAAGAGATGAAGGTTGAAGGAAAGTTGTGGATTTGCAGAAGCTTGAAGATGGTGTGAAGTGTGAAGTCGAAGGGAGGGTTGAAAGGGTGAAGAAACTGCAAATGGTGGAGGCTGAAGGTTATATCGAGGCTGAAGGAAGAGGTCCTGAGAAGGTTAGCTTCTTTGATTTCTCTTGCTCTCTCTTCCCAGAATTCTGTTATGAAGTTTGTTGGTGGTTAGAGGGTAGTTACATATCCGTAACTGAATCAGTTAGGTGGTTTGAGTTAGTTTTAGGTTGGGAGAAAGTTAGTTGTGGAAGGTTGAGATTCTGTTATGTGGTTGTTAGTTAGTTATAGGTTAAGGAATGCGATGCCGAATCGATGTATGAAGGATGCGTTTTGATTCTGCTGAATGAAAAGGTTAAAAGCCTGTTAGTTATGCAGGATTGGAGTTTTTGCACATTTTGGATTTTGAACCTGAACTTGAATCTCATTTGGCATTTTTCTTCTTTTTAATGTCTCTTTGAATGTGCTTTTTCTGCTGCTTGGATCATGTATGTATGTGACAGCCTCTTAACGGAATTACGATAACGACATGTTCAAGCTCTTTGTGCCACTAAAACTGCAGTTATTTGACGTGAGCTTTGCTTCTGGATTTCTGAGTTGCATTTGAATTGGTGCTGGAATTTTCTGTTGTAGTTTTGTTGTGCAGGTTCAGTTTCAGGAGAAGTATGAAGTTATGAAAAGCTTATGAGGTGTGGATGATGTCACTTGGTTCATGAAGATGACTTGAGGAAGTTTTAAACAGGATTGGACTTGAAGAATACATGAAGAGGCACTTAGGATTTTAGGAAACTGATTACTTTGTATAGATATTTTTGTATGGTTTCGAACCAAATTAGAAATTATAGTCCAAACAATGTGATATTTCTTGACTTTCAAATGATATATTCATGTAGTTCCAATGTATTGAATTTGAAAAGAACTCCTTCCATCTAAACGCTTCAATTTCAAATATTTCTCCAATTTACAACTTAACCATGCATCACAAGAGAAAAATCAGTGATAACCCATTATAGATTTTGGTCATAAAGTCAACCGTCCATGGTTGACTTTGACCAAAAGTCAAGATTTTGCCAAATGTCTTCAAAAATTGAAAGTGGCTCAATACCGTCCCCAAATGAACAAATCCACACTCTTTTAATGAAGCTTTAGATGAATAACTTGTATTCCAAACGATCAGGTGAACCAAACTTTGAAATGGAGAATGAACCAGATTAAATCTTGACAATAAGATAATCATAGGCACAACCCTGAAAATCCAATAGTTGACACAAGCACAACGAAACGGACCTCACTCCATGATCAGTTGAGAACCAAATTAGAACAAACCTGCATGAGATATGAACTTCGAACCATGTGAAACCTCACCTCTATCTATGACCTTGATCCCCTGCCACGATTTCTTGATTCATGAATGTGTGATTATGTTAATGCTCTAATAGAGAGATGCATATGAATGCGATATTTAAGCCAGTTAGAAATAATTATGCGGGCAAATTTTGGGGTACAACAGCTGCCCCTATTTAATCGTCTTAAACCTGAAGGTGAGATTGGCGTTAACCTTTCAAACATTCGAGGTAGAAGAAGATTAAATACCAAATAGTACCATAAAATTTGCATTCTATGGTATAACAAAGAATGTTGAGTATTATCAAAGGATACCAGCCGAAGGTGGATCTTAAACAGATTGCTAACCTCAGTTAAACTTTGAACAAAAGAGACGTACCCGTGGGACGACTCCAAAAGGAAGAAACTAGCCGTAGGGGAATCTACCAAACTGCTAACCTTAGTTAGACTTCAAAGAGAGACACAACCGTAGGGTGACTCAACAAGGATGAAACCAGCCGTAGGGGAATCCGATCCTGATTGCTAACCTTAGTTAGACTAAAAAAAAGTCGTAGCCGTAGGACGACTCCAAAAGGAAGAAACCAGCCGTAGGGGAATCTACCAAACTGCTAACCTTAGTTAGACTTCAAAAAGAGACACAGCCGTAGGGGGACTCAACAAGGATGAAACCAGCAGTAGGGGAATCCGATCCTATTTGCTAACCTTAGTTAGACTTCAAAAAGAGACGTAGCCGTAGGACGACTCCAAAAGGAAGAAACCAGCCGTAGGGGAATCTACCAAACTGCTAACCTTAGTTAGACTTCAAAGAGAGACACAGCCGTAGGGTGACTCAACAAGGAAGAAACCAGCCGTAGGGGAATCCGATCCTGATTTGCTAACCTTAGTTAGACTTCAAAAAGAGACGTAGTCGTAGGACGACTCAAAAGGAAGAAACCAGCCGTAGGGGAATCTACCAAACTATTAACCTTAGTTAAACTTCAAAGAGAGACACAGTCGAAGGGTGACTCGATAAAGGATGAAACCAGCCGAAGGGGAATCCGATCCTAATTTGCTAACCTCAGTTAGACTTCAACAAAGAGACGTAGCCGAAGGACGACTCCAAAAGGAAGAAACCGGCCAAAGGGGAATCTTACCAAATTGCTAACCTTAGTTAGACTTCAAAAAGAGACACAACCGAAGGGTGACTCTAGATCTGAAAAGGTATGCCAATAATCATTGGACTTTATTGAGGAGGACTAGTAATGACTAGACTCTATGGGGATGTTAGTAACACTGAATTTGAAAGTGATGCCAATAAACATTGGGCTTGAAGGCGATGCCAATAACCATTGGGCTTGACTGAAAGAAAGGCTAATGAAAACTAGAATCAATCAGGGGATGCCAGTAAACACTGGGCTTTCAAGAAGATATTGATGCTCGCGAAGCATAAGAATTACATGGATCCCTCAGGCCAAAGGCGGGGTGTAACCCTTCAAGGGTGGCATTCATTCGAGTTGCCACACACAAAGTATGATTACCCAAATGATTGAAAAATGAGATGGGTTGAATGTCCACCCTCATTCTCTATTATGCATGCGACATGCGAGAAAATAACCAAAACAAGACTAGTAACGACTAGACTCGACACGCGGATGACAGTAACCATTGAACATTCATGGAGATGTTGATGCTTGCGAAGCATAAAAGTTACATGGATCCCTCAGGCCATAAGGCGGGGTGTACTCTTTAAGAGTGGCATTCGTTTGAGTTGCCACACACCAAGTATGATTACCCAAACGATTGAAAAATGAGATGGGTTGAGTGCCCACCCTCATTCGCACTCTAATCTGCACGCAGCATACGGGAAAATAACCAAGGCAAACTTGCAAGAAGCAAGAGATATCCCTTATGCAAAAAGCAGTAAAGGGACTCACAAAGAGCGAATACAAAGAGAGGACTGGTGACGACCAGACTCTATTAGATGATGCCAGTAAACACTGGATTTTGAAGGAGGTATTTTTACATACGGAACATGAGAACTACATGGTTCCCTCAGGCCACAAGGCGGGGTGTAATTCTACAAGAGTGACAATCATTCGAATTGCCACACACAAAGTATGGGTTATCCAAACGATTAAGCTCAGCAAACGGGAAATAACCATAGAGACAATGATCTTGACGAAGAAAGACTTTTTATCCAATCCACACTGGAGTGAGACTTCTTTTGGGGATATATTACTTTGTGCCTTTGGAGCACATACAAACTTGGCTTATGCATTGATGCATGTTTGATTTTTCCATGGCGTAATGCTCCATATTCATGGAAATGCTACACGTTTTTGTAGATGCAATGTGAATGCAATGATTACTATATGTAGAGATAATGAGGGCCCTTTAGAGAATATTCCATTGACTTGTCGATCGAGCTTCGTCTCTGACCTCGGGAGAGGTAGACACTAGGGAGACTCCCCTTAGTGTTAAGAAATCTGTGGGGGTGCCAATAGACATTGGAATTTAACTTGCAAGATATAATTCTTCGTTGTTGACTTGAAGAATAATTTCTGACTTCTCACCATGTGCCATTGCTTGGAGAATTTTCAGCTTGAGGAGATTCCCTTAATTCACCATGGCGGGGATTAGAAATCCGGATAAGGAACCCTTGTTGGGAGGATTGGAACACTCCTAGGAGAAATAAACTCCTATACTTGGGGAGAGAACAAATTTCAAGGAGAAATAAACTCCTATGCTCGGGGAGAGACTTTTTTCAGGAGAAATAAACTCCTATGCTTGGGGAATGAATCAAACTCTCAAGAGAAATAAACTCCCATGCTTGAGGAATGGAACCAACTCTCAGGAGAAATAAACTCCTACACTTGGGGAGAGAGAGAAACTTCAGACACCTTGCTAGGGAAAAGCATTATGATACTCTTCCATTCTATGATGGCTAACTGCACTTTAAAAGTGAATGACGGTTCCTTCGATATAAACCAAAAGAGTATGCCCCAGGCTGCCTGACTTGTGAAGATATCTGATTTACAAAGACATTTGCCTCGAAAAGGATCCTTACACCACAATTACTTGAGAAACTTCTGCCCTAGCATATTCAATAATTTGAAATGGTCCTTCTTGATCAACGGATCCTTGAAGAGATTTTTCGAATCTCGACGTAACGGTCTCAGATTGACTAAGCTTTGAGAGATGTGGCTCGACATCACTACTTCAGATTGGTCGAAATCAAGAGAGAGATTCCTCGATTTGATTGACCCAGATTGATTGAATTTGAGACGTCAAACCTCAATTTCATTGCCCCAGATTGGTTGAATTTGAGACGTCAAACCTCAATTTGATTGCCCCAGATTGGTTGAACTCACGAGAGAGATTCCTCGTCGTAGTTGCCCTTGATTATGTACATCTTACCAGAGTCCTCAAGTTTACTTCTTTTGAAGTCAAACAAACTGTGAAAGAAACTTTATCGCGCTCAATGGAGTCTTCAGACTCTTTCCTCATGATACTTAATAAAAAAGTATCTACTCACCAGAGTATTCAGATTTCTCCCCTGAGGGTAGTCAATCAAAGAAGGTATCAACTGATTTTCTCAATGGAGCATTCAACCTTTTCCCCTCAGGGTAACCAATCAAGAACAGTATCAAACTGATCAGGCTTTACGGAGTTCTCAGGCACTTGTCCCTTAATGATCAAACAACGAGGCATCAAACTGCACATGCTCAATGGAGTATTCATACAACTTGCTTTAATCACTGAAGTGATTTCTTTTTGCTCTACGGAATTCTCAAGTCTTTTTTACTTTGAAATGATCAAGCTCTTCATGGATTATCATCATAGAAATTTCCTTGATGTTTAAGGAAATTTTTTGTATGCAAAAGAATGTTAATTCTAAGAATGATAATTCTAATGCAAAGCTTATGCTAGTCTTGAAGTTTAAAACTTTTTATGCAATGAGTTGGCCACCTCTTGTGAATGAAATGTAAAGCGGGCATACAATACCAACATAGATATGTGTTTCGCTTCATTGAGAGTCAGTTAAATGCTATCTCTTTGGAGTGCGTCTTCGAAATAAACCCTACTTCAATTAGGACTTTTAAGGGTTGTAACTTGGCCGGGTTCACGGTTTTCAGAAACAAAGGATTTTTAGGCTCAAAATTATTTGGTGCCCACCCCCTTCGTGATGTTCTCCACTCCTAAGTTCAATTAACTCAACATGAGTGCTCATCCCTCACAAGGAATTTTTGAAATGGTTGAGGAGTCAATGAGGTTTTTCGGACATGGCAGTCGCTCATCTTTTATTCTTTTGATTCATTATCACACGACTTTGTTCTTGCTTTATTTTCGCCATCATTTTTCTTTTTATTGCTATTTCTTTTCTTTCATCATTTTTCTTTTCATTTTTTTTGCCATATTTTTTGCTCTTCTGTTATACCCCAAAATTTGCCCACATATTTTTCAAGAAAACTCCAATCTGAAAATTAAGGGTCTCATATAATCATGGATTTTTATTTCAACAAATATCCTGACATATGAAATACTTAGTTTTTAGAATCTTTCTTATACAGTAATTTGGCTTGCAGTTGAATTTATTCTTACGCAAACACCAAATACTATTTATTACTTCACACATGCTATTTATTTATTTACAGATAAGTAGTACTGACACAATTGGTACAGAGTTAAATCTTTTTGCAGGCGCAGAATCAGGAAACTCAGACTGTACTGGTAACAATTAGATTATTATTATCTTTTGTTTCCCACTAATTTTTGTACTATATTCCATTATTTGCAAAAATCTTTTCAAATCTCTTTTTCAAAAATCAAATCTCTCCTTTTTCCAACACTATCATACTCTTTCTTTCAAATCTTACTTCCACTCAAATTTTCCTTTTGTACGGAATCACATCATTCCCCAACGTCTCTTTCCTTCTTTCCATTCTATAAATACCTCTCATTTTCTTCCATAAAATCTCACATCAAATTCCAACTCATCTTTCAAATTCCTATCTCATATCTATTTTCTCTTCTTCCCTAACAAGAATGGCAAAATGGATAGAAACACTGTTCCTTACAGTCATCACCATTGCTACGGTGATCATGACTTTCTTCTGCCTGCATAGTCCTGAGGAGTGTGGACCTGCAATGGTTATGCTCCCAATCATCTACATGTTATTATTCATAGCATGGGTTATCAATCGTCATTCTTAAAATTTGCCGTATTTCTTATTTCTTAAATGTACCGTTTATTCGTCGCACTGTTCAATATAGTACGTGATATTTGTACTGTCAGTATTAAATGTTGTACTATTTGTCATAATATTGCTTAATTACTAAGATAATATTTTGTGTGTTTTCTGCCAGTCAAATATTCCTATTTCTGTGCATTAAATGATTTTCAGGGTTATTATCGGTAATTTTGCCCGCATACCGTAAATATTAGTTATTTATTATGTCTGTGTTTTTCTAACAAGTCATGTAAATAAACTTTCATTTTTCACATAAAACAAAAACAAAAAAAAACAACAAAAAAGAAAATTAACTTTGACTGTTGATTTTTCACTCTAACTACTACGTCAATACCTGAACAGTCAGTCGACAGCCAAACTGCTGGCAGTACAATTCTCAGTGTTTTGTACCATCAATCAAATCAATCTTTCACAATTCAAAATTCCAAGATTTTTGTTCAAAGAAGTCTTCTGAATATCACATGATTAGCAGAGACTCAACACTGCACAAAAATCAGGTACGCTTAACTGTCTCCTACACAAACAGTCCCTAATCAGGGTTTTTCTTGTTTTTACAGGGGCAACAAGTTTTTGAGAGCTCAAATGGATTTCATATACATCCATATATCTCAAAGTACCATCATACAAATTTTCAAACTTCAAATCACTCAGACGCACCGTCAGCAGCTCAAACAGTCAACAGACGACCCGTTTGACCAAAAAAGTCAACAGACAGTCAAAAATGAAATTTTTTGTCAAAGTCCATATTTTGTCAAAGGATTCATCATTTGATCATTGGATGATCATAGTTCATCAAGGAAAGATCAAAAATCAACAAAACCCTAAGATTCAAAATTAGGGTTTTTGCCTGAAAAGTCAACTCAACTTTGACTGATCATAACTCTCTCATCCTTCATCCAAAAAATTCAAACCAAAGCTTGTTTTGAAGGAAATTCAATTATCTTTCAAATTCCATTGATCCCATGGTCATTGGATTCACCATTTGAAAAATATGACCAAAGACATTACAGGTCATTTTCAAAGTCAACAAAAAGACACTTTTTTCAAAAGGACACACAAGGAGCTTCAAAAATCATTTTGACATGAGACCAAAGACATTGGTTAGAGGACTCTTTGAGGTTTCCAAAAAGTGCAAGATCTCCTTCATATGACAAAAATTGAAGGATTTACACCTTGTTGAAGTTGGCTAAATTTTGGTAAAATGCATGAAATCAACATTGCTCAAAAATGTATTTTTTCCAAATGGGGCCAAGTTTTCAGCATTCAAACATCATTTCCATGTTACTATGGGCCTCCCACGACCAAGACTAAGCCCATACCTTTTTTTTATCCATTTTTGCATGATTTTATCTTACTTTAAGATTAAAATTAAAAGGAAAATGCATGGATAAATGGTAGCTTACAAATCAAGCATGACTCACCTCAAAGAATCTTCCTCTTTCTGCAGAAGATTGAAGAGCAAGGCAAGAGAAGTAAAGGCAAGGTGACTTGGTCAAGTTTTCAAAGATTTTTAATATTTAAAAATCAAAGTTTCAACAAAGCTCATCAATGCTTTTAGCTTAGATTTTAAGCAGCCCTTGGCTTATAAATAGGCTAGTATACTTCAATGTAAGGAGGACACACGAAATAGATCAAAGATATAGCAAGAACACACTTCATATTTCAAAAAATAATCAAAGAAACTTCAAAATTCGTATTCAAATTTGCAGCTAGTTTCAAAGCAAACTAAGTCCATAAATCACTTCCTGGAACTTATTTGAGTAAGTTCAGATCCATAACCAAGTTCATAGAGGCCTGAAACTCGAGTTCTCTCACTCTCCGATTTGGTAAACTTTCATTTAGTTCAAATTCAAATTTTATGCGTTGTTAACATGTCTCATGGCTATGGTTGAGTTTATAATCACCATCAGATCAGGTTTGAACCCTAGCATGAGAGTTCTAACGTCCTGAACATAGGTTGCCATTGTCAACCGTGAGTTTATGTTTCTCTTCGAATCTCTTAACACAAGCACTTTCAGTCCAAACTAACCTCACCAATGGATTCCCAGGCCTCGATTTAGGGGGGTAGGGCCTTCATTTGGTGTTTAAACTAACGTTTTCGCAGGTTTGGCAAGCTACCTCGCCGGAGAAGACAACCGGAAAACACTATTCCGGCGGTCAGCAAAGCTAGGGCAGGGTTGACTGCACGCGTGGCTCCTTCCCTCGCTCCTATTGGCTGGTCAATAAGTCTGTGGCATGCGTGGCAAAACGTTATAACATGATTGGCTCTGGTTTAAAAACGTGGACCCCACATAACTAAAAATCAGAAAAATAAAAGAACAAGTGGACTGGGCCTGTACGTAGTGATATCCACACCCCTGGTTTCTGGCCCAAAAAGCATCTCTTGAACTAAACATAGTTCTTTTCCAGATTTGCTTAGCACACCCCCCTGCAGGTTTTAATTAACAAATCTCTATATTTTGCATTTTTATTAAAATCAACCAATCATAAAACACCAAAAATATTTTTATTTTTAGTTTTAATCTGATAAAATGTTTATTTATTTTTAGGCATAAAAATATTAATATTTTATTTAAATTAAGGCTATTTTGCATAATTAATTAGTATATAATTATATATTTGCTTTTTAATTATTCTAACCAATCAAAAAATCATAAAAAAAATTGTTCTTTGTGTTAAATATTGTTTATATATTATAAACTCATTTTGTACATATTTTGAATAATTTTATCTTTAAGTTTTAATTATTTGTATAATTATTTGCATAATTATGTTTTAATTAACTTAAATCAATTTCAAATCAATTCCAAAAATTCCAAAAAAAATTAGTTTTGTTTTAAAATTAATTAACAAATATTTTGTACATATTTTAAACTTATTTCTAGGTTTAAATCTATTTTCATCTTTTTTCTTTATTTTTTATGCATTAATTTTAAATTAAAATCAATCATAAAAAATCCAAAAACATGCCTTTTATTTTTCTTGCAATTTAAATTCCTAGATAAATGTATAGGATGTCAAATTCATGTAAATAGGCTAGTTTACATTTCCCGCACAATCGATGTAATAGCGTAGATTTACTTTCCGCACTTTACATTTCCGCATTTTAATTTCCAGCACATATAAACTGCGTGTATGTCAAAGATAAAATTGAACCGTTAGATCACTAACTTCAAAAGATGAATATCTGAATCCAATCACAATCACACTTGCACCTCTTCAGGTAATCCCTTTTACAATCTTTCAAAATCAAAGTCAAATTCAACTGTTTTGAGTACAAAATCGGACCTTGCTTTTATATCCGGTGAAAGGATAGATTTTTAAAGGAAACAGGATAAAGACCTTACAACTCAGGGTAGACCTCCTAGTTTGCTTGCTCAAATCAAAACAAACAAAATTCTCATACACTGTTGATTTTTCAAAACTTTCAAAAAAGACAATACTTTGTATACCTCCAAACACGGGTTATTACAAAGTTAACGTTCTTTTCAAAACATCTTTCGAAAGATAAACAAGCATTTTGTATACATCCACACACGGATCATTACAAAATTCAATTTACAAAAGTATTTGAAACCACATATGAGCAATTTCAGAGCAATTGAAAAGTCATCGAAAAACAAGTGAGCTAAGCAAACTTAAGAGCCCATGGATAACCATGGATACAAAGGGTGCTAACACCTTCCCTTTGTATAACCTACACCCTTACCCAGAATTTCTTAAAGGTCTTTTTTCTGTTTCTTTTATAAACCTTTCCTTAATTGGATAAAATAAAAGGTCGGTGGCGACTCTGTGAATTTTCAAAAAAATGCGAAAGCATTAAGCGACAAAAAAGAGTCAGTTCACGTATCTCTACAGATCAGAGGTATGGCCCGGTATTAAAAAAAATCGGAGGTCCACATCTTCTTTTTTTTTTTGAACAAGTCTTGTGACCTCTTGTCATACCCCAAAATTTGCCCATATCATTTCATCTTCAAGGGCTCAAGGCTCAAGGGTTTATTCAGTCAATATTCTCCTAATCGAGGGCCTACTAAACTAGGGTTTGCAATTTATCAAAAGATTGTGAATATTTAAGGCCTCAAACGGATCTCAAGGTCTATCATATGTCTCAAGGCACCTCCATGACAAAAGTCAAGCTTCTATTCCAAGGATTGCTCACTCAATGGCTCAAACGACCAATAATCGACTGTGTTGACCTAAAAGTCAACTATAGCCAAAATACAATCAAACTTCGAGATTTTTAGTCAACATCAAGTATGTGAAGTTATATCCATCATTTGATCAAACACTGATCATGATCCATTAATAAAAACTCAGAAATGAATAAATTTTAAAAGTTCAAATTAGGGTTTTTATAGGAAAAGTCAACTCAACTTTGACTGGTCATAACTTTCACATGGAGCATCAAAAATTTCCCAACCAAAGCCTATCTTGAAGGAAATTTGATTCTCTACAACGTTGCCTCTCACAAGCCAAGGCCAGAAATGATTCATTTGGAAGATATGGTGCAATATATTAAAGGTCCTCAAAAAAGGTCAACAAAAACATCTTTTAGGTCAAAGCTCATAACATGAGCATGGAAGCTTCATTTGAGATGGAATCGAAGAGGTCATTTAGAGGACTCTTTGAGCTTTCTAAAAAGTCCTGGAATGCATTCATATGATTAAAATTGAGAGAGATACGCATGGTTGAAGTTGGGCAATTTTCAAGATATGCATGAAACCCTAATTGCCCAAAACTTGGTTTTTGACTAATGGGCCTAATATTTTCACTTCAAACATATTCATGACCCAAATAAAGACCTCTAAATCCATTATTCTATTTTCTACTATTTTTATTTCTTTTATATTGAATTTTATTCAAATAAATTCAACTTAAATTAAATAAATAATGGAGATATCCCAAGGAAGGTACAAGAATTATTTTTCAATCAAATCTTGATCACAATATATTGGAAATTCGTTTGGTCTAATAATAGAAAAGTGTTGGACAAAAATAGAAAGGAAACCATGTGATTTTTATCAAATTCTTTCTCTCAAAACATAAAGAGTCCAAGCCCATACTAACCCTAATGCCATTCACATATATATTCTAAAAATTTCACCAAGAGAAAGGGGGACGAAAGAGGAGCAGGCCACTAGGGTTCTAATAAGAGCAAAAAATTCAAGAAGGAGGAAGAAGTCGAAGGGAGTTTCTGAGCAAGTTTCAGCGGCGTTGGATCATTCCATTGGCTTCCTAAAGGTGTCAGAAGATTCACCAGGCCATGCTCGAAGCTAGCCACGCCCCACGACGTCGTCATTCGTTCACAAGGTTTGTTTGTTTTTTTGAAATCGTTTTCAATAATTACGGTGCTTTTGATGAATTCTAACGGTGCATTCAAGTTCATATGATTGTTTAGAATACATGTGAACCATTAATCTTGAGTTTTGACGTTAGGATTGGAAAACACCATTGTTAGGGCAAGGACAAAGCTTGCTTCGGTCTCCACAGTCCAGGCTGTTATAGATCAAAATAACCACACCAATAGCTTTGTAACACCTTCATAGCTACATCTGGGTGGCCTTTCTGTTTTGTTTCCTTCGTTTGCGCAGGTTTTGGAGAACGCAGAATTTGCTACAAAAAAGCATCGAAATTCCGTAGCTAATCAGAGGCGAAATCGTAGCTATTTTTAGTTGCAGGTTGAAGGTTGAAGACGACGCTGCATGGCGGATGATGGTTGGCTGGTCAGCGAGTCAAACTCCCTCTCTCCACGCGCACGAATTGTGATTGGCCAGTCCAAAGCGCTATGGGGACCCACGCATGCTACTCTTTGACTTTCCCATTTAAATTTCATATTTATTTAATGGTTTCTATTGTATATACAACATAATTGACTGGCCCAGGTGGTAAGCAAAGGCGTGTATAACTTGAAGGGTGTGGGTTCTACCCCCAGCCAAGACATTATTTTGCTGATTTTTCTTTGCAGATTCACCATCCAGAATTCAATGCACACAGCCAACGCAAGACTATCATGCGTCCTCACATCTCCACCATGAGATCTCCAATAATCCACATCTAACGCATGCAAGGCTAGAGGTTTATCATGCACCTTCAAGGCCAATAAACACAGGATTCAAACCAGGTTTTTTCATATATTTCTTTTTTTTCTATTTTTATTGTTTAGGTTAAATATAAATTATGTTTAATTTATTTATTTATTTTGGATTAGAAATTAAATTAGGATTAGGATGTAAATTAGGATTAGGGCCATAATTAAGAATTAGGATTTTTCCCGAGTCTTTCGATTATTCGATTTAACATATTTAATTATATAAATCACAAAAAACCTAGATAGGTTACCCACGCGTTAGGGTTTGCCCCAATCCCATTTGGGCAAAAATTTCAATTGATTCTTGATTAATTTTAAATTTTCACCTCGAACCGACTATACCTATTAGTCGCAGTAGGCGAGAAATAATTTTGATCAATTCAATTCATTTGTTAATATAAATTTAATTAATTCTTGAATAATTCTCTCCTCGGCCCGACTAAAGCTATTAGTCGCATTAGACGAGAGATAAAAGAATAAAACATAAAATACATAAAATTCAAAACACGCTTAATTTGCTGGCTGCGATGATCGAATCTATCGATCTGAGTAACCAGCAATGCCCCTTAATCCGTTAGCTATACTGATCAAATCTATTGATCACCGCATCTAACGGTGCCATATCAAATCAGGGTTGTACGCCCAAAACACCTAAAACGCACTAAACCACGATACTACGGATTTTCATCCTTTTCAATCAGGCAACTCAAAATGCCTTTCAAATCAAATCAAACTACGATAGGCCATTCAAAAAGCCTTCAAACACCTCCATAATCAATTCTAAGGCGTACAATCCTGTGCCCGAACTATGTTGACTCTGATTCTCCGTAAGGAGATACGTAGGCACTTGGATAACCAAGGCGAGTCCCCTTCCCTAAAATCTCAATTTTTCCCCTATTCACTTCCTTAGCTATAAACCTCAATTTTAGCCATAAACCTTTATCTTTAGATACAAACCTTAGGAAAGGGTTGAGGGTGCCTAACACCTTCCCTCGACCTGATTATAATAACTTACCCCGATCTCTAAACTGCGTAGGGTTTCCTATTCGCCCTTCAGAATAGGTGGCGACTCTAAATCTTAATTTTTAGGGCAGGTTGCTACACCTCTCATTGTCTTTGATTCGTTGGAAGTGATTGCGACTGCCTCATTCCATGATTGATGAAGGATCACCATTGTGGTATCGTCATCTTTTGTCCTCTTTGTAGGTGAAGGATAACCATCACGGTTTTGACTTTCCTCAACCTTTTGAAGGATAACCATTATTGTATCCTTAGATGTGTACCATTCATGAGTTTTGAACATTTGATCAAGTTAAATGAACACTACCCTTCCCCCGGGTTAAAATTAAGGGTATTTTCTGATCAGAAAAGAAACTCCTACTTCAAGGCTCAAATGGGTTAACGAGGGTCTATCTCCCTTATATCTCTAGTGTTTGGGGATTTGAAACATTGCCTGTACATCATCAGCATGATTTTATTCAAAAACACACAATTAGGGATTCTGCATTCTTTTTTATCACCATTCTCCCTCCGCTCATTGCCTAAGCAAGTGATAAGTAAAAGTTGGTATCGTAATGCCAAAAACATTTTTATGAGTGAAAACGAATTGATTACTTCAAGACAAACATAAACAATGTGTTATGATTTTCATTCAAAAATTAACAAGTTTTTACATGCTAGCAATGCTTAAACAAACAATGAAATGTTGTTACCAGTGAGAATGTAATAAAGAATTAAATGAATGCCCTTATTAAGGAGACTTGACTCCGTATGGACTTATTGCTCTTGAATGCCTTTTGCAGCCTTGATACCCCATCGAGACTTCAATTTGTGCATAAAACCTCTTGGAGTGGATATGGTTGTTCTGAAATCAACGAGGACTTGAATTCTGCCTTTGAATGTCCTACCATCTTCAGTTGAATGGTCAAGTGCCCCAGCATGGTAATAACCTAGCATCATCATCTATTTCTTCCAAATACTTTAGATTACTTCCCAGAAGAATATTCCAACAAAGGCGTACAATAGTGGTGTATTTTTCCCTTACTTTAGGGATTTGAGTAATGCAAATGATGCAATACTCAAGATAGACAATGTCTTGCTTATCCCTCGGTCGGGAGCCCCAAATATAGATGCTAGAACAGTAATCACCATCATGAATGGAAGAATCTAGTATGATTATCAAACTCAGGAGAGCTATATGTGGTAAGCAAGACCCACCACACCAACTGAAATACCAACAATCAGGGAGATAACTAAGCACAAGGCACTGATATTACACCGATTCATTTCTCGTATTCTTTCTTTCTCTGTTGACGAGCAAAGGCCACTGAGAAGAACATTCCGGGAAGAGATGACCTAGGATATGAAGAAGAACCTTGAGAATGAGGAATGTCTTCGTAGAACACTCTTGATTATCACATGGCAAAATATTTTGACGGAGTTGCACAAAACTTTGTAGTGCTTTAGGGATTCGAGCAATGCAAATGATGCAAGTGCTCAAGATAAGAATATGTCTTGTTTATCCCTCGGTCGGGAGCCCCAAGCAACTTCCACATATGTACAAGAGATGGTTATCACTTAAGCTTCAACATCCAAACCATTCAGAGTGCGAGTGAACAACCCATGTAGTTCTTGACATCAGGAACTAGGCACAAACATACAATGTCTAACTCGAAGGAGTCGCGACCTTTTATGGCTTTCAAACTTTTCTCCAAAAGGTGGAACCTTTTTTCAGTTTCAATAATCAGAAACTTGAAGACTTCCATTTCCAAATTATTCTCATGATGGGTTCCCTCCTTAAAAGCAATAGGAATCTCAATAGTACTCAAACATTTTGATTCACAAGACCTTCTCTTGGGGTGAGATTAACATCTCCATTTGGCCTCTGAGGAACCTATCTCAATTCTTCTTGTCAAAAAGAAAAGGCTAGAATAACCTCCATGCACTGATTCATAGTCCCCATTTTTGTTCTCGTCTTAGTCAAAAACCTCACGGAGTTATTCCAATACCAACTTTCGAGCACATAGCGGTGAGAAGTCAGATATTGTTGTTGAAGTCAGAATTTCAATGGAAAGGGCCCTCATAAGCTGCTGAGAGAACTATGTAATGCATGATAGTATGAATGCATGTTTCATTTATGGAGAATCCTAAAGCCTTTTCACACTTTTTGTTTCTCTTTTATTCTTTTCTTTTTTTGCATATAGTATCTTTTTCTTCTTTTTTTCATCTTTTATGTTTTTCTACTTTTTTTCCCTTTTTTTCTGCTTTTTTCGTTTCCTTTTTTTTTTGGAAATAGACTTTAGAATCCCCCACAAATGAAGTGCATAAAGTAATGATGTTATGCAATGCAAAAGCATGGGATCAAGGTCCATATAATCCAAGTAACCACTGTACAATCCTCCGAATAATTGATATATGTCAGATGTCACGAGATCAAAGGTCCGGCATAGGTACCACGGAACCATAAGCACAATAGTCACCATCGGAACAGAATAGTCACCAACGGTATATGTCATGTATATCCCACCCCACTCACAGGTGAATCTAGGTCAAGGTAGGTCAAAGGTCTCCAGCGTTATCAGTTCTCCTGAAACACCATCATTGTTGCAAATACATGCCAACAATGGTATCTCATTTGAACCTCGACTGGTCCTGGGTCTCATGATCGCAATCAACAGAACCCGACATTCTGTTGGCGTCATGACTATCCACTCTATCCTAGGTATCCTATGTGTCAACTCTGGCCTGGGTATTGGGCCTTTTACCTCATAGAACATCCCGCCCAACCTGCAAACAGAGAAAATATGTGGCCCCCACGTGGACCCATAATATAGTCCAGAATGCGGGAAAGTAAATATGATATGCAAGCAGGAAATAAACATGATATGCCGGAATATATTAGATGTAAACATATATACAGATAAATAAAACACTTAGAAAGGGGGGGGTTTGAATAAGTGTAGCTTTAAAAACTTGATAGATAAAAATAAATTGCACAGTTATTTTTATCCTGGTTCGTTGTTAACTAAACTACTCCAGTCCACCCCCGCAAAGATGATTTACCTCAACTGAGGATTTAATCCACTAATCGCACGGATTACAATGGTTCTCCACTTAGTCAGCAACTAAGTCTTCCAGAGTCTTCTGATCACACACTGATCACTCCAGGAACAACTGCTTAGATACCCTCTAAGACTTTCTAGAGTATTCTGATCCACACGATCACTCTAGTTACAACCTGCTTAGATAACCTCTAAGACTTCCTAGAGTATTCTGATCCACACGATCACTCTAGTTCCTTACAACTTAATGTAATCAATTCTAAGAGTATTACAATTGCTTCTTAAAAGCTATAATCACAAACTGTGATATTTCTCTTAACGTTTAAGCTTAATCTCACTAATATATTACAACAGCAATGTAGTGAGCTTTGATGAAGATGAAGATTCTGAGCTTTGAATAGAACAGAGTTTCAGCAAGTTAATATGAGTTGTTTTGTTCAGGATCGTTAACCTTGCTTCTCATCAGAACTTCATATTTATAGGCGTTGGAGAAGATGACCGTTGAGTGCATTTAATGCTTTGCGTGTTCCGTACAGCATCGCATTTAATGTTATACGCTTTTGTCAACTACCTCGAGCCTTGTTCACGCTGTGTCTACTGACGTTGCCTTTAGTAGCTTTTAACGTTCCTTTTGTCAGTCAGCGTAGCTTGCCACTTGTACTTCCTTCTGATCTGATGTTTGTGAATACAACATTTGAATATCATCAGAGTCAAACAGCTTGGTGCAAAGCATCTTCTGATCTTCTGACCTTGAAGTGCTTCTGAGCGTGATACCATCAGAACTTCAGTGCTTCTGATCTCATGTTCTTCTGATGCTTCCATAGACCCATGTTCTGATTCTGCTTCGACCATCTTCTGATGTCTTTCCAGACCATGTTCTGATGTTGCATGCTGAACCCTTTGAGACAAAGCTTCTGAGCGCTGAATTATGCATACTCTTTATATATTTCCTGAAAAGGAAATTGCATTGGATTAGAGTACCATATTATCTTAAGCAAAATTCATATTATTGTTATCATCAAAACTAAGATAATTGATCAGAACAAATCTTGTTCTAACACCATGCTCCCTCAGAGGAGCACCACATAGGATCCTTCTATTTAATTTTTTTTTCTATGTTTCTTTTAAATTAATTTAATTTCTCTTTTAAATTGATTAAAAATGGTTTTAAAAAATAAAAAAAATATGCAAAAAAAATATTTTAGGTTGATAAAATATTGTCTTAATTTTTGATACAAAAATATTTTATTTTTCTTAATAATTAAAATGTTTTGTTTAATTAATTAGATAATACTATATATTTATCTTTTAATTATTCCTAACCTATCAAAAAAAATCAGAAAAAAATATTTTTTTTTATTAAATTAAGTTTATATATTATAAACTAATTTTGTACATAATTAGAATATTTTTCTCTTTAAGTTTAATTTATGTGTATAATTATTTGTATAATTATATGTTGATTAACTTAATAATCTCCAAAACAATTTCAAAAAATCACAAAAAAAATTAATTTTATTTTAAAATTAATTAACAAACAACTTGGACATATTTTAGACTTAATTTTTTAGGTTCAAATTTTATTTCTAATTTTTGATCTTTTAATTAAATTAATTATGCCTTAATCTTAATTAAAATCAACCATCCAAAAATCCAAAAATATTTTCCCTTTATCTTATTGCAATTTAAATTCATAGATAAGTGTATAGGTTGTCAAATTCATGTAAATAGCGTAGTTTACATTTCTCGCACAATCGATGTAATAGCGTAGATTTATTTTCCGCATTTTACATTCCCGCACTTTAATTTCTGTACATATAAAATTGCGTGTATGTCAAGAATAAAAATTGAAGCGCTAGATCACTAATCTCAAAGATAATATATCTGAAAACAATACACAATCACACTTGCACCTCTTAGGGTAATCCCTCTGTTACTCTTTTCAAAATCGATTCTACTGTTTCAAATACAATTCAAATTTTTCTTCTGTATCCAGTCAAGGAA
Organism: Vicia villosa; assembly: GCF_029867415.1. Taxonomy (NCBI): domain Eukaryota; kingdom Viridiplantae; phylum Streptophyta; class Magnoliopsida; order Fabales; family Fabaceae; genus Vicia; species Vicia villosa. Next base: position 132,452,979 of record NC_081186.1, on the reverse strand, counting down.
AATTTTCTACAGAAATAGGAAAGAACCTTATAAACTTAGGGTATACCTCCTAATTGTTTGCTCAATCAAAAACAACAAAAGTTCTTACACATCACTGTTTTTTTTAAAACAAACTTTCAAAAAAGACTACACTTTGTATATATCCAAACAAGGATTATTACGAAGTTAAAAAAAATCTTTTTTTCAAATCATCAAAATATCTTTCGAAAGATAAACACTTTGTATACATCCGCACAAGGATCATTACAAAGTTAATTCTTTACAAAATATTTAAAACCACATACAAGCATTTCAAAGCAAGACAAACGATTCAAACAAGTGAGCTAAGCAATTAAGAGCCCATGGATAACCATGGATACAAAGGGTGCTAACACCTTCCCTTTGTATAACTTACCCCCGAACCCAAAATCTCTTTAAGGTCTTTTTCTGTTTAATTTATAAACCTTTCCTTAATTGGATAAAATAAAAGTCGGTGGCGACTCTCTGATTTTCACAACTCAAAAAATAAAAGAAGAGTCAGTTTGCATCCCACAAAAAAACCGAGGATTACAAAACTGGCGACTCTGCTGGGGACTTCAAAAAACAAAATGTTTTCAAAAGGGGTTACCTTAGAGATTAGATCACTTCGATGTTTTCAATTGCTTGTCTTGTTTGCTTGTCTTGTTTTCAATTGCTGGTAGTCACTGTTAGTGCGACACTTTGGTCTGTACTGATATCCCTTGAAAACGATCAAGGAGTATGTTAGGCTTCCGAAATGTCATCAAGCACTAATTTTCCTTAGAACCTTTAGTTGAACTTGACTTGTGGCCTATTAAATGACTCGCTTTGAAATTGATCGAAGTTGGTTATCCTCGAGGAATGTTTTGATCGGCCGTCCGAGTGCCGTATTGAGATGTTGTCTCCAAGGATCATAGAACCCGAATACCATTTTAAGACAGGTTTAAACCAACTCAACTTCAGTGGGGAGGGTATCACCTATGAACCTCGTGCAAGCCTTTAAACCTAAGGCTATTGTGTGATTTGTTTGTGTTTTCCACATGTTTGACATCATGACAACATAAGCATCATAAACATATCATTTTTCTCACTAATCATTTCAAGGATCGAAGAGTTTACTTTTGTTCTGTTATTGCAGGTAATGGCTCCCGCTACCAGAAATTATATTCGGATCAGCATCTCAACAGTACCATCTGAACTTAAGGACTTAATATCAGAATTTCCCAGAAATGCTCAATTCACCGAGAGGCATGGTCACCTACTCCATTTGGTTACCTCAAAATTTGAAGAAGACATGATACGGGTCTTGTTCCAATTCTTTGATCCCGAACATCATTGTTTTACATTTCCTGATTACCAGCTAGTACCCACCTTGGAGGAATTCTCTAAACTAGTTGGGCTACCTGTTCGAGATCAATTACCTTTCACTGGTTTAGAAAAGATCCCAAAGCCTGAAATCATTGCTGCTGCCTTAAATTTATGAAAGTCAGAAATCGAGTCTAATTGGGAAACAAAGAGTGGAGTCGAGGGTTTGCTTGCTAAGTTCTTAATGGGAAAGGCTCGATCACTATTAAAAGATAGGAGTTACCAAGCTTTTGAAGAAGTTGCGGCTCTTTTGATTTATGGGTTGGTTTTATTCCCTAATCCTAACCAATTCATAAGTGTGCATGCTATCAACATTTTCTTAACCCGCAATTCGGTACCTACTTTGTTGGGAGACATTCTACATTCTCTACACACTCGTACCATGAAAAAGCGAGGAACTCTTATGTGTTGTGTACCACTACTGGCTAGATGGTTTACATCACACCTTCCCCGATCAGTGTTGAGGAACGGGCAAAGGATGCAATGGTCTCGCAGGATTATGTCTTTGTCTCATTCAGATATCCGGTGGAACAACTTCTTTCAAGAAAACATCACTCTCATTGACCATTGTGGGGAGTACCTTAATGTGCCACTCCTTGGCATTAGGGGGGCATCACCTACAATCCCTCTTTAGCTTTGCGCCAATTTGGATATGCACGAAGAAATGGTCCTCACGACATGATCATCCATGGCATTGTGTTCGACTACGAAGATGATTCCCAAAGATATCGACGAAGGTTTATACATGCTTGGGGCAGTGTCTACAAAGTAGAAAGCAAGTCTTTAGGATAATGGAATTCTATTCCCATGGAGCCCTACCTCAAATGGGTGCGTGCTCGTGCTCAGAAGTTCATCATGCCATATCCCGCTATCCTACCTGTGACCATTGAGCCAGAAGTTGAAGGGGATGAACCTCGAGTTATTCTACATCCAGACATGCCAACTGACCTGGAAGAGTTGCAAAAATCTTGGGTTCAACTAAAAGGAGAAAGGGACACCTTCAAAGCACACTATCAAGACTATGAGAGGAAAGTGTTGGAGCTCACCAGACAACTCCATGAAGAACAGCAGATCAACACGTTCCTGGGTGCAAAGAGAAAGCGTCCATGGGAGGGTTGAAGAATCCTTTATTTTCTTTATTTTTTGCTTTATCTTGTAAGCCCGAAAGAATAAAAAAAAAGAAAAGAAAAAAGAAATAAAATGTTTGACTAATAAATGTTTGTTTCTCTTTTGTTTAAACAAATTTAAATTCTAAGATCCTTGAAAACATTGCATATACATTTCATTCATAAACATTGCATAACAGGTTCACATAACAGGTTTCTCATCTCCTCGCTATTTATTTCAGTTAGAAGGGATGTATTCCGACGCAAGCATCAAGAATCTCGAGGCACAAAACGCCCAAGTTTAGATAGCAATTTTGGAGCTAGCAAAGGGGCAACAGGAACTAAAAGCCCTGATGACCAAGAAGAAAAAGAAGCCCAAGGGATCTGTAGGTTTAAGCCACCTCGTGAGGAAAGTCAAAGTCCCAGCCAGGATGCCCAAAAAGGCGTCAATCCCTGAAGTAGTTGGTGAAGGTGATCAGGAAGACAATCACAGCCACCAGGGTTTTGCCAAACTCTCCCTCTCTGCTAACGAAGAAGATTATCATTCTATAGACGAACAGGGTGATTGCAAATACCAGCAGTTGGAAGAACGCATGAAAGCTATGGAGATACAAAAAATACCTGGTTTAGACTTCAACGATGTTGGACTAGTCTCAGATGTAGTTATTCCTCCAAAGTTCAAAGTTCTCGTCTTTGCAAAGTATGATGGAGTCTCTTGCCCAAAGCTGCATCTAAGGTCCTATGTGAGAAGGATACTACCTCATACGACAGATAACAAATTGTGGATTCATTTATTCCAGGAAAGTCTGTCGGGTGCACAACTCGAGTGGTACTACCAACTGGAAAGTGCAAAAGTTCACACCTGGGAAGATCTGGCTGCTGCTTTCTACAAACAGTATCAATACAACGCTGACCTTGCACCAACCCGTACTCAACTACGGGGCATGACCATGGCACCAAAAGAAAGTTTCAAAGAGTATGCACAAAAATGGATAGATCTAGCTGGAAGGGTTCAACCACCCTTATCTGATCGCGAGCTGGTCGACATGTTCATGGGCACTTTAACTGTCCCTTTCTATAGTCATTTGCTGGGAAGCTCGTCGTCAGGTTTCACTGACCTGATATTAACTGGAGAGCGTGTCGAAAGTGGCATTCAAAGTGGAAAAATTCAAGTAGGCTCCTCCTCTGGTACTACAAAGAGGCCCATCAGTGGGAGAAATGAAGTCAATACAGTGCACAGTCAGAAAAGTCGCAACAAAAGTGAGCATCACCAATCTGTAGGGGCTGTTCTGATCTCTGCATCTGCACCTCAAAAAGATCAACCGCCGAAATATACGCGTCGACCAGATGCACCAAGAAGAAACTTCACCATAATCAACATGCCAATCTCTCAAGCATTGCAGCACTTGTTAAAGGCAAATCTGATTACATTGAAAGACCCTCCGAAGAATGTCAACACTTCCTCTCCTAGTTATCGCCCCGACGCAACATATGCATACCATTCCAATTGTCCTGGACATGACGCAGATCACTGTTGGGCCCTGAAAAATAAAATCCAAGACATGATAGATGCTGGGGAAATTGAACTCGATCCTCCAGAGACACCAAATGTCATCACTGCGCCTATGCCAAAACATGACAAGACCGTTAATGCTATCATGGACACTGTTTATATCTATGATGTGAGAGAACTGTCAACTCCGCTCCTTGAAATCAAAAGAAAGCTAATACAAGCTGGTTTATTTCCAGGTTGTGACCCTGATTGCTTTTATTGCGCACACCTACCCAATGGTTGTGAAAATCTGAAAAGAGGAATTCAAAAGTGGATGGATCATCGTATCATTATGTTTGAAAAACTCCCTTCTATAGACAATTTATGGGAAGTTTATTCAAATGGGATGAAGATAGAGGACGTCTCAGTGGTTTCTAATATACCATTGAAAATCCCTACCAAGGCTCCCTTCAAAATTTATGCTGCACCCAGAGTGGCATCTGTAATCATCACCAATCCGGCTCCATTTCCATATTCCTCAGACAAAGCTGTCCCGTGGAGTTATGGCGCTAATGTTTATGTCCATGGAGTTAAACAAGACACCTTGACTGAAGAGGCCGTGAATTTTACTAATCCAGCTGTTGATAATATTGTGGGAACTAGTAAGATTACAAGAAGTGGAATGATCTTTTCGCCAGAAATTTCTCCAAATGTTACTACTACTCCAGTCCAGGTCCCAGTTCCTAATCAAGATGTCAATGCTCGAGGCAAAGAGCCACTAATTGAACCGGTTCAAGTACCTGTTGAAGTCACTGTTGAAGATCCTTCGAGGCAAGAAATGGAGGAAATATTGAAAATCATCTGCAAAAGTGATTACAATATTGTTGAACAACTGGGGCACACTGCTTCAAAGATTTCAATGCTATCTCAGTTGAGGTATTCAGAAGCTCATGCTAAAGCTCTGATGAAATTCATGAAAGTTGCACATGTACCACAGGAGATTTCAGTCGACCAATTTGAAAATTGTGTTGCCATTCTAACAGTGGATAACAGGCTCGGTTTCTATGATGCTGATTTAACCCCTGCTGGGAAAAATCACAATAAAGCCCTGCACATCTCTTGAATGTAACGACACCACTTTGTCTCATGTGCTGGTAGACAATGGTTCCTCGTTAAATGTGTTACCAAAAGTAGTACTGGAGAAACTTGACTTCGAAGGAGTTGTGTTACAACCAAGCAATGTTGTGGTAAGAGCCTTCGACGGGTCAACAAGAACAGTATACGGAGAAGTTAAGCTCCCAATCAGAGTGGGCTCTCAGATCTTTGATTCTACCTTTTACGTGATGGAAATTCATCCAGCGTACTCCTGTTTACTAGGACGCCCTTGGATACATGGGGCAAGCGCTGTAACTTCTACCCTACACCAGAAGTTAAAATATCCGATAAAAGGAAAGGTCGTCACGGTTCATGGTGAAGAAGAATATGTGGTTAGCCACCTGAGTAACTCCAAGTATGTTGAGATGGATGGTGAATTCATCGAAACCCCCTGCCAATCTTTTGAGGTGGTCCCTCCAGCCATCTCTACTGCCAAACATATTTTTGCCACTCCTACTACAAGAATAACTCCAACAATGGCTTCTCTCAAAGATGCTAAGGCTCTGATCGAAGAGGGTGGTTGCATAGTGTGGGGACAACTCCTTGACGTACCTTACAAGTTCGATAAGCTAGGTCTGGGCTATGCTAATGGAACTCAAAAGAATGATCAAAGTCCTCACTCTAGAGGATTAATGTCCCATTTCATCAGCCAAGGAGTAAATGCTATTGAAGACGTCGAAGTGATCTCGAACCATATTACTAAGCAACATCCAAATGAAGTTCCACCCGTTCCCAAAGAGGTTTGGGATACGTTGGGAGAACCAAGTGGCAAGTACGACTTTCTAGTGAAGTACACTGCTCCACAGAGTTCTCTGATTGCCATTGAAGACATTGTCCCAACTGGATGGGATGATCAGTTTGAAGATGACATAAGTATCACAGGTTCCATTGCTAAGCAATACCAAAGTCCACTTATTCCAAGAGAAGTATGGGATACACTAGGAGAACCAAGTGGCAAGTATGACTTTATGGTGAAGTATTCCGCTCCCCTGAGCTCGCAAATCGCTATCGAAGACGTTACCCCAACTGGATGGGATGAACATTTCGAAGACAATATGACACTCACAAGCCCTGTCACTCCTGAAGAAGTCTGGGAAACATCAAATGACGAGAATGATTTTCTGGTGAAGTACACTGCTCCCCATAGTGCATAAGTCTCTATCAAAGACATCATCCCAACTGGATGGGACGATCTTATCGAGTATCTCTCTCAGCCAACAGAAGTACCTCAGCCTGGGCTCTCATATCCAGCAGAGCATCTTGCTCATCCTGAAGGATCAACAGCTCATCTCGTCACCAAAGAAGTCAATGATGTGGAAGACGAAGAAGACAACTGCAACTGGAGCAACTGGATATTCCCTACTCACAACAATGGATTGAACAACTGGGAAGCCGAAGATGTTATCTCCTTTGATCAGGAGTAAATGCAATTTCCTGTTTTCGTTGTTTATATGTTCAAAAATAAAAATGGTTCCTGTACTATCGAACCATGAACTTAAAAGCCAGATGCCTTGCCAGAAGCATACTGGTCCTTTTTATAAGGGTTTGTCATACCATGATCATATGTTCATTCAATAAAATCATGGGACGTTTGCATATTCAAATTTTGCGATCCTTTTTGTTTCTTTCTTTACTTTATTCATTTTCAAATAGCTATGTGTTCTTACACACACCCACATAATAAATGCAGATTCACATTCACTCTGGATCCTGTTGATAACGATTCTGCTATTGCCAGTCATGACTTTGAAAATCCGATCTACCAAACTGAGGACGAAAGTGAGGAAGGTTGTGAAGTACCTAGGGAACTTGCAAGGCTATTAGAACAAGAAGAAAGGACTATACAGCCGCATGAAGAGCCAATTGAGATTATCAACCTGGGCAGTGACGAAGAAAAGAAAGAAGTCAAGATAGGGGCTGATTTAGAAGACAGTGTCAAGCAAAGACTGATTTAAATGTTACAAGACTACGTTGAGATATTCGCTTGGTCCTATGAAGATATGCCTGGTGTCGCCCTCGGTTTTTTATATATCTCGCGTGAGAGATACGAACTGACTCTTCTTTTGTTTTTGAGTTTTGAAAATCAGAGAGTCGCCACCGACTTTTATTTTATTCAATTAAGGAAAGGTTTATAAAAGAAACAGAAAAAGACCTTTAAGAGATTTTGGGTTCGGGGGTAGGTTATACAAAGGGAAGGTATTAGCACCCCTTTGTATCCATGGTTATCCATGGGCTCTTAATTGCTTAGCTCACTTGTTTGAATCATTTTGTCTTGCCTTGAAATGCTTGTATGTGGTTTTAAAATTCATTTTGTAAATTGACTTTGTAATGATCCTTGTGTGTATGTATACAAAGTGTTTTATCTTTCGAAAGATGTTTTTAAAAAAAGAGCTTTAACTTCGTAATGATCCTTGTTTGGATATATACCAAGTATTGTCTTTTTTGAAAGTTTTATTTGAAAAACAATGATATATGAGACATTTTGTTGTTTTGATTTGAGCAAGCAATTAGGAGATCTACCCTAAGTTTATAAGGTCCTTTCCTAATTCTTTTAAAAAATTCTCCTTTGACCGGATGTAAACAAAAATTTAGATTTGCATTTTTGAAACAGTAGAATTTGATTTTGAAAAGAGTAACAGAGGGATTACCCTAAGAGGTGCAAGTGTGATTGTGTTTTGATTCAGATATTTTTGTCTTTTGAAGTTAGTGACCTAACGCTTCGGTTTTTATCTTTGGCATACACGCAGTTTTATATGTACAGGAATTAAAATGCGGGAATGTAAAATGCGGAAAGTAAATCTACGCTATTACATCAATTGTGCGGGAAATGTAAACTACGCTATTTACATGAATTTGACAACATATACACTTATCTATGAATTTAAATTGCAATCTATGAATTTAAATTGCAATAAGATAAAGGGAGAATATTTTTGATTTTTTAGATGGTTGATTTTACTTAGAATTAATGCATGATTAATTTAATTAAATGAGAAATAAAATTTAAACCTAAAAATTAGGTCTAAAATATGTTCAAAATGTTTGTTAATTAATTTTAAAACAAAACTATTTTTTTTTGGATTTTTTGAAGTTGTTTTGGAAATTTATTAAGCTAATTAACATATAATTATATAAACAATTATACAAATAATTAAAACTTAAAGAAAAAAATATTCTAAATATGTACAAAATTAGTCTATAATATATAAACTAAATTTAACAAAAAGAACAAATTTTTTCTGATTTTTTGATAGGTTGAAATAATTAAAAAGAAAATATATAAATATATACTAATTAATTAAACAAAATATTTTAATTATTAAGAAAAATAAAATATTTTTGTGTCAAAAATTAATAGATTATTTTATAAACCTAAAAATATTTTTATTATATTTTTTTGATTTTTAAAACTATTTTAAATTAATTTTGCAAGTTATATTAAATAAAATGGAAAATAAATAATTAATAATCAAGTGTGGTTGGCTGGAGAGTCCATGGTAAGGACTAGCATGTCATAAGCGTTAGATGAGCTGGCAAGTTGATCTGAGGGTGATTAGAGTGGAGGCACGTGGTAACAATAGAACCTGCAAAACACTGGATCACAAATTATTTTAAAAAACACGCGCGTGCTCTGGCCAATAGGGAGAGGCCACGTCTTCATCTTCAACCTCTCGCCACCACTTTTAACAGCGCTTTTGTAAAAACAACGCTGTAATAAGTGAGTCTCAAACCTGCAAAATAGCGAATATGGGTAAACTCATGCATAAATTTTTCGCGACCTATGAAATCAACTAGCCTTGATCCACTGAGTTCAAATATGCCATTAGTTTCTCCTAATTTTGCCTAAATCGAATAATCCTAAAATGGAGCTCAAGAACCCTAGAATGGCAACCTCGTGTACAAGCATCCAAACCTCAATTAAACTTCCAGAAACGATCAGTACATCAAACTAAACTCAAATATATGTCTACATCTTGTTAAACATGCGTGTATGATCAGATATGAGGTGATTTATGTTTGAACAAACCGTGGCTTGTGTGGCTTTATTTGTGAGGCTTTGATGCTTAAAATTTGTTTGGATAGGTTCAATGAAGTTCAGAGATGATGTTTGAATACTTAGTTTGGATTGAAACTAGCTGAAACTTAAAATTCGAATTTCAAATTTCTTGCAAAATTTCAAGTATGATACAAGTGTGTTACAAGCATGGATTTGATTCTGCAATTGTGTGTCTTTCCTACTGAAGTGTTCTACTTCATTTATAAGCAATGAAGTGCTTAAAATTGAAGCTATCACGCATTGATTGCTTTTTGAACTTTGAATTTTTTAATATAAAAAATCTTGAATTCTTTGGCCATGGCTTTGAATTTTCTTCAATCTCTTGCTCTAGGCCTGCTATGTACTTCTCTTGCTGCAGAGTTGAATCATTCTTGGTGGCTCTAGCTTAAGAATCAAGCATTGTATCATTATCCTTCACCATTTCTTTTTCAATTTAACTTTAAATGTAATAAAATTAAACCAAAAAAGAAATAAAAATGATATGGGCCTTAGGTTGGTCGTGGGAGGCCCTTAACATTGTTAGAATCATTTTTGGATCATGGAAACTTGGCCCCTTTCGGAAAAAAAACATTTTTGATCAATGTTGGTTTCATGCATTTTCCCAAAATACAGCCAACTTCAACAAGGCATAAATCCCTCAATTTTTATCATATGAAGGAGTTCTTATACTTTTTAGAAACCTCAAGATGTCCTCTACAAGCTACTTTGGAAACTTTTTTTCATTTGGAGAAGTTATCTTGATGTTATGGCCTTTGACAAAAAACCACTTTTTGTTGACTTTGAAAATGACCTGTAATGTCTGAGCTCATATTTTTCAAATGGTGAATCCAATGACCATGGGATCAATTGCATTTGAAAGATAATTGAATTTCCTTCAAAACAAGCTTTGGTTGGAATTTTTTGAATGAACGAGGAGAGAGTTATGGCCGGTCAAAGTTCAGTTGACTTTTTAGGAGAAAACCCTAATTTTGAAACTTAGGGTTTTGTTGATTTTTGATCTTTCCTTGATGAATTATGATCAACCAATGATCAAATGATGAATCTTTTGACAAAATATGGATGTTGACAAAAAATTTCATTTTTGACTGTCTGTTGACTTTTCAGTCAAACTGGTCGTCTGTTGACTGTTTGAGCTGCTGACTGTGCGTCTGAGTGAATTGAAGTTTGAAAATTTGTATGGTGGTACTTTGAGATATATGGAGGTCCATGAAATCCATTTGAGGTCTCAAAAAACTTGTTCTCCTAAAAAAAACAAAAACCCTAGTTATGGACTGTTTGTTTAGGAGACAGTTAAGCGTACCTGATTTTTGTGCAGTGATGAGTCTCTGCTGATCATGTGATTATCAGAAGACTTCTAGAACAAAAATCTTGGAATTTTGAAATGCAAAAGATTGATTTGATTGATGGTGCAAAACACGGAGAATCGTGCTGTCAGCGGGTTTGACTGTCAACTGGCTGTCTGGGCATTAACGTAATAATTAAAGTGAAAATTCAACAGTTAAAGTTAATTTTTTTTCTTTTTGTTTTTTGTTATGTTAATGGTGAAGATTTATTTACATGAGTTGTTAGAAAAACACAAACATAATAAATAAATAAAATATATTGTACGCGAACGAAAATACCTTTAATAACCTTGAAAAATATTCAATGCGCAGAAAAATAAATATTTACCTAGCAGAAAACACACAAAATATTATCTGGATAATTAAACTACAGTACGACAGATAGTATGACATTTAATACTGACAGTACAAATATTACATAATATAATGAACAGTACGACAAATAAACGTTACATTATTTGAAAGCAAAAGATACGACAAACTTTAAAAATGACGATTAAAAACCCATGCTATAAATAAGAACATATAGATGATCGGGAGTGTAAGCAACCCAGGTCCGCATTTTTCAGGACTATGCAGACAGAAAAAGGACATGATCACCACCAAGACGGTGATGACCATAAGAAAACACGTATCCATCCACTTCGCCATTTTTGCCAGGGAAGAAGAGAAAATAAATATGAGGTCGAAATTTGAGAGATGAGTTGAAATTTGATGTGAGAATTTATGAAAAAAATGAGAGGTATTTATAGAGTGAAAAGAAGGATAGAGACGTTGGGGAATGAAGTGATTCCGTACAAAAAAGGAAAATTTGAGTGGTAGTAGGATTTGAAAGAAAGTGTATGGTAGGGTTTGAAAAGAGAGATGTATAGAATAAAGTTAGGATTTGATTTTGAAAGAAAGAGATTTGAAAAGAAAGGAAAAGATTTTGAAAATAATAGAATATAGTACAAAAATTAGTGGGAAACAAAAACTAATAATAATTTACTCGTTACCAGTACAGTCTGAATCCCCGGACTTTGCGCCTGCAAAAAAAATTTAATTTTGTACCAATTGCGTCAGTACTATTTATCTGCAAATAAATCTCAAATAAACAGTGTGTGTGAAGTGATAAACAGTAATTGGCGTTTGTGTAAGAATAAATTCAACAGCGAACCAAAATACCGTATAAGAAAAATTCTAAAAACCGAGTATTCATAAAATCAGGATATTTATGGAATAAAATCCAAGATTATATGAAACTCCCAATTTTTAGACAGAAGTCTGTTGCCTTCTTTCTGAAAAAGATGCGGGCAAATTTTGGGGTATAACAGTTGCCCCTATTCAATCTTCTTAAACCTGAAGAGACTGATTAGAATCTGAAGGTAGAAGATGATTGAATATTTTAGATGCCCTGAAAATTTGCACTTACATCCATCGGAAGTGATGTTGGAAATTGCATTTGAGTGTTGTCTGAGACATGTTGTTGGCAGATCGAAACATTACCTGAGATGGGCTTTCAGATGCCCTCTGGAAAATGTGTTGATGGTTTGTTCATCAGAATGAATCCATTGATTATATCTTGATGAAGGATTTGAAAACCTCTGCGTTGACCGTTTCGGAACCGTCCGAGGTTACCACTTTAAGTCTTGGAGGCTGATCGTTACGGAACTGTCCGAAGTTTTTCCGCTTTAGATTTTGAAAGTTGATCTATGAGGAACCGTCTGAGGTATCCGCTTTATATCTTTGAAGGTAGATCATGAAGGAACCGTCTAAGGTATCGACTTAGATCTTTGAAGGTTGACTGCTTTAAGGAACCGTCTAAGGTATCGACTTAGATCTGAAGGTAGATCGTTGTGGAACCGTCTGAGGTATCCGCTTTGGATCTTGAAGATTGATCGTTGTGGAACCGTCTGAGGTATCCGCCTTATATCTTTGAAGGTAGATCATGAAGGAACCATCCAAGGTATCGACTTAGATCTGTGTTGCTTGTTTTGAGTTGATAGGTGATTTGGTAAGAGAGATCTCTTAAGAATGAATCTTTAGCTTGATTATATCTGAGAGGAATGTTCGTCTGAATAGAATTTAGGGGAACACTACATGTGACTGAGAACAACATTTCTGAGGATATTCGTCCACCTGAAAAAAATCAAGTTAGTGACATGCAATGTTATGATGCATGTAATGTATATGTTGAGATTCTCAAACTAAATGAGAAACGTGCATGTTAAGTATACGTTTTTCATGAAACATTATATGCTATGTATGAATATGCGTATGATGTATGATGCAATTTAGAGCGTATCAAACTTCTGGTATGGAAAATAAATCCCTGCTTGCTATTTTGGAAACAAAAGCATTGTGATTGTTGATGATTTTTGTCCAAGTATACTCGGCTGGGGAGCTTCCTGGTGGACCAGGGTGTTCTCTTGAGGGATATTTGACTACCGCTTGGGGATGAAGGTATTTTGAAAGTTCTGATTTTGATGCCTTTTGAATGGGAATGAGAAAGATGCATGATCCTCCGATGCACTATTTGACCAAGCCTTGGAGTGAAGGATCACACTTTCTGGGGATATTGATCTTGAACAGCCTTGCTGGGGAATAAAGTTTCTCGAATCGCTTTGTTGGAGAGAAAAATCTCATTGAGGAATTTGCTGAGAAATACGTCTCCGTTGGGGAATTTTCTTCTGAAGCTGGTTTCGGGATGATGTCCAGATGATTGGGACACTACCTGAATGCTATTCCTGTTTTTCTTATAAACATCAGTCATATTCAAATGCATATGTTCATTCAGAGTTATCATTGGGACGTTTATGTATTCAAAACAGAAAAAATGAAAACATTGATTTTGAGCCTGAACTGTATTGATTTTGAAAGAGAGCCATAATAGGCGGATTATTACAAGGAGACAAAAATCCTAGTAGTAGGAAATTGTCATAAAACTTTGAAAAGTACTTATAAAGAGAAATAGCTATGTGAAAACAATCCAGTCAAGTTTCAACTCTGCTATTGCCAATCTGTCTTTGAGTATCTCATCCCTCACTTGTTGGAAGAAAGTGATTGGACTGATTGGTGCCTTTGATGTGCTGAACCTTGAAGGTGAGTAGGTAGCCAAACGGGACATAGTCGTACGCTTTATTCCCTAACTTTTGCCTAGGTTGCCTTTTCAGGTTTTCAGCCTACCGGGATAATTATTTATTTTTTAGTCTCTAACTTTTGCCTGGATCGCCCTTTCAGGTTTTCAATCCACCGAGACGCTCATTTTTGCCTAAGTCGCCCTTTCAGGTTTTCAACTTAGCGAGCTTTTCTTTAAGCGAAGTACTTCTTGACTATGTCTGCATTTACAGGGTGTGGGAAATCCTCGCCATCCATAGTGGTAAGCAACATGGCTCCGCCGGAGAATACTTTCTTGATTACAAACGGTCTCTCATAAGTGGGAGTCCACTTGCCCATGGGATCACCTTGTGGTAGGATGATGCGTTTTACAACCAAATCACCGGTTTGATATGCCCGACTTTTGACTTTCTTGTTGAAGGCTTTGATCATACGCTTCTGGTACAACTGACCATGACAAATAGCTGCGAGCCTCTTCTCATCAATCAAGTTTATCTGGTCCAACCGAGTCTGAATCCAATCGTCTTCATCTAGATCGGCTTCTTTCATAATCCTTAGGGAAGGAATCTTAATTTCAATTGGAAGAACTGCCTCCATAACATAGACTAAGGAAAATGGAGTTGCCCCTGTTGAAGTACGTGCTGATGTGAGATAACCATGAAGAGCAAAAGGTAACATCTCATGCCAGTCTTTGTAGGTTACTGTCATTTTCTGGATGATCTTCTGAATGTTCTTGTTGGCAGCTTCCACGGCGCCATTCATCTTTGGTCGATATGGAGAGGAATTATGGTGTTTGATCTGGAATTGTATGCAGAGTTCAGTAATCATTCTGTTGTTTAAATTTGTGCCATTGTCTGTGATGATCCTTTCAGGGATGCCATACCGACAAATGAGATTGTGCTTGATAAACCGGGCCACAATATTCTTGGTGACTGAAGCAAACGAGGCTGCTTCTATCCACTTTGTGAAGTAATCAATAGCGACCAGGATAAAAACGATGTTCGTTGGAGGCAGTAGGCTTGATTTCTCCAATCATATCAATACCCCACATTGCAAAAGGCCAAGGAGTCGTCAGGACGTTTAATGGGACTGGAGGTACATGTACCTTGTCGGCATATATCTGGCGTTTGTGACAGGTTCTGGAGTGACGATGGCAGTCTGTCTCCATGGTAGACCAGTAATAACCTGCTCTTAAGATCTATTTAGCCATTGTATGTCCACTTGAATGAGTACCAAAGGCACCATCGTGTATATCTTCCATAATCTGTTCCGCTTCCGTCTTGTTCACACAACGAAGCAAAGTCGAGTCATGGTTGCGTTTGTACAGGATTCCATTACTTAGAAAGAATTTAGCAGCAAATCTTCTTAGAAACTTTCTATCGTTAATGGATGCCCCTTCAGGGTATTCTTGGACTTCGAGATATCTTTTTACTTCATGGAACCATGGTTTTTCTTCCATTCCTTCGGTATCAATCTCATTGCAAAAGGATGGTTCATCCTGTCTGTAAATCGTGATCATTGGCGCCTCATTGTCCCACCTGACTTTGAACATGGATGACATGGTAGCTAAGGCATCAGCCAATTGATTTTCTTCGCACGGGATGTGTTCAAAAGTGATTTCTTCAAAATAAGGAATCAAACTCAGTACATATTCTTTGTATGGAATTAGATTCGGGTGCTTCGTGTCCCATTCCTCTTTGACTTGATAAATTACAAGCGCCGAGTCTCCGTAGACCTCCAGGAACTTGATTCTTAGATCAATTGCAACTTTGAGACCCAGAATACATGCTTCATATTTGCCTATATTGTTAGTGCAGTTGAAACATAATCTGGCAGTGAATGGTGTATGTCCTCCTGTAGGAGAAATGATCACAGCTCCAATGCCATTGCCAAGTGCATTAGAAGCTCCATCAAAAACCATAGTCCATCGGGATCCTGGCTCAGGTCCTTCCTCTGGTCCTGGTTGTTTGTAGTCAGTAACTAGCATATTGTCTTCATCTCGGAAGTCAAAGTTCAACGCTTGATAATCATCCACTGCTTGATGAGCCAGATGATCAGCTACCACACTTCCTTTGATCGCTTTTTGTGAAGTGTACTGGATGTCATACTCTGTTAAGATCATTTGCCATCTTGCTATTCTTCCAGAGAGAGCCGGTTTTTTCGAACACATATTTGATAGGATCCATTTTGGAGATTAGGAAAGTGGTATGGTTTAGCATATACTGCCTTAGTCGGCGAGCCGCCCATGCTAAGGCACAACAAGTTTTCTCGAGTAGTGAGTATCTTGTCTCACAATCGGTAAACTTTTTGCTAAGATAGTAGATCGCATGCTCTTTTCGGCCAGACTCGTCATGTTGCCTCAGTATACACCCCATTGAATCTTCTAACACTGTCAGGTACATTATCAGAGGTCTTCCTTCCACTGGAGGTAACAAGATTGGTGGTTTTTGAAGATATTCTTTAATCTTATCAAAAGCTAATTGGCATTTGTCATTCTATCTTTCCACTTGATCTTTCTTCAATAGTTTGAAGATCGGCACACAAGTAGTAGTCATATGAGCAATAAATCTGGCTATGTAGTTCAGACGTCCCAGGAATCCTCTGACTTGTTTCTCGGTACGGGGTATGGGCATTTCTTGAATGGCTTTGACCTTATCAGGATCAACTTCAATACCTTTGCTGCTGACGATGAAACCTAAAAGTTTACCGGATCTTACTCCAAAGGTACACTTGTTCGGATTCAGTCGCAACCTGTACTTCTTGAGTCTGTCAAACAGCTTGTGTAGATGACCCAGATGTTCTTATTCAGTGTTGGACTTTGCAATCATATCATCGACATAAACCTCTATTTCTTGATGAATCATATCATGGAACAGAGCTACCATTGCATGCTGATATGTTGCTCCTGCATTCTTTAAACCAAAGGGCATCACTTTGTAACAAAAGGTTCCCCAGGGTGTTGTGAAGGTTGTTTTTTCCATGTCTTCGGGCGCCATCTTGATTTGATTGTACCCTGAGAATCCATCCATAAAGGAGAATACCTTGCATTGTGCAGTATTGTCAACCAGTACATTGATGTGAGGTAAATGGAAATCATCTTTGGGGCTTTCCCGATTCAGATCTCTATAGTCTACACACATTCTGACTTTCTCGTCTTTTTTAGGCACAGGCACGATGTTAGCTATCCATGGAGGATAACTCACAACTTTCAGAAAGCCAGCATTGAATTGCTTTTCAACCTCGTCTTTGATCTTCTTGGACATGTCGGGCCTGCTTCTTCGCAGCTTCTGCTTAACTGGAGTGCTACCTTCTTTGATTGGCAGGCGATGAACCACAATATCCGTGTCAAGGCCAGGCATATCTTCATAGGACCAGGCGAATATCTCAACGTAGTCTTGTAACATTTGAATTAGTCTTTGCTTGACACTGTCTTCTAGATCAGCCCCTATCTTGACTTCTTTCTTTTCTTCGTCACTGCCCAAGTTGATAACTTCAATTGGTTCTTCATGCGGCTGTATAGCTTTTTCTTCTTGTTCTAATAGCCTTGCAATTCCCTTGGTACTTCACAATCTTCCTCACTTTCGTCCTCCGTTTGGTAGATCGGATTTTCAAAGTCATGACTGGCAATAGCAGAATTGTTATCAACAGGATCCAGAGTGAACGTGAATCTGCATTTATTATGTGGGTGTGTGTAAGAACACATAGCTATTTGAAAATGAATAAAGCAAAGAAAGAAAAAGGATCACAAAATTTGAATATGCAAATGTCCCATGATTTTATTGAATGAACATGATCATGATATGACAAACCCTTATAAAAAGGACCAGTGTGCTTCGGGCAAGGCACCTGGCTTTTAAGTTCATGGTTCGATAGTACAGGAACCATTTTTATCTTTGAACATATAAACAACGAAAACAGGAAATTGCATTTACTCCTGATCGAAGGAGATAACATCTTCGGCTTCACAGTTGTTCAATCCTTTGTTATGAGTAGGGAATACCCAGCTGCTCCAGTTGCAGTTGTCTTCTTCATCTTCCACAGCATTGATTCCTTTGGTGGGGAAATGAGCTGTTGATCCTTCAGGGTGAGCAAGATACTCTGCTGGATACGAGAGCCCAGGCTGAGATACTTCTGTAGGCTGAGAGAGATATCCGATAAGATCGTCCCATCCAGTTGGGATGATGTCTTTGAGGGAGACTTGTGCATTCTTGGGAGCAGCGTACTGCATCAGAAAATCATTCTCATTATTTGGTGTTTCCCAGACTTCTTCAGGAGCGTCAGGGCTTGTGAATGTCATATTGTCTTCGAAATGGTTGTCCCATCCAGTTGGGGCGATGTCTTCAATAGCGATCTGCGAGCTCAGGGGAGCGGAATACTTCACCATAAAGTCATACTTACCACTTGGTTCTCCTAGTGTATCCCAGACTTCTTTTGGACTAGGTGGGCTTTGGTATTGCTCAGTAATGGAACTTGTGAAACTTTTGCAATCTTCAAACTGATCACCCCATCCAGTTGGGACGATGTCTTCAATGGCAATAAAAGAACTCTTAGGTGCAGTGTACTTTACTAGAAAATCATACCCGCCGCTTGGTTCTCCCAAAGTATCCCAAACTTCCATGGAAACAGGTGGAACTTCATTTGGATATTGCTGAATAATATGGTTCAAGATCACTCCATCGTCTTCAATAGCATTCACTCCTTGGCTGATGAAATGTGACATTAATCCTCCAGAAGAGGACTTTGATCGTTCTTTTGAGTTCCATTAGTATAGCCCAGACCAAGCTTATCGAACTTGTAAGGCACATCAAGGAGTTGTCCCCATACTGTGCAACCACCCTCTTCGATCACAGCTTTGGCATCTTTGAGAGAAGCCATAGTTGGAGTTACTTTTGTAGCAGGAGTAGCAGAAATATGTTTGGCAGTAGAGACATCTGGAGGGACCACCTCAAAAGATTGGCAGGGAGTTTCGATGAATTTCCATCCATCTCAACATACATGGAGTTACTCAGGTGGCTAACCACATATTCTTCTTCGCCATAAACTGTGACGACCTTGCCTTTTACCGGATACTTTAACTTCTGATGCATGGTAGAAGTTACAGCATTTGCCCCATGTATCCAAGGGCGTCCTAGTAAACAGGAATATGCTGGGTGAATTTCCATTACGTAAAAGTTAGAATCAAAGATTTGAGAGCCCACTCTGATTGGGAGCTTCACTTTTTCGTACACTGTTCTTGTTGACCCGTCGAAGGCTCTTACCACAACATCACTTGGTTGTAACACAACTCCTTCGAAGTCAAGTTTTTCCAGTACTGCTTTTGGTAACACGTTCAAAGAGGAACCGTTGTCTACCAACACATGAGACAGAGTAGTGTCGTTACATTCAATAGAGATGTGCAGGGCTTTATTGTGATTTTTCCCAGCAGGGGTTAAATCAGCATCAGAGAAACCGAGACCATTATTCACTGTTAGACTGGCAACACAATTTTCGAATTGATCGATTGATATCTCCTGTGGTACATGTGCAGCTTTCAGGAACTTCATCAGGGCCTTGGCATGAGCTTCTGAATACTTTAGCAGAGACAGCATTGAGATTTTTGAAGCAGTGTGCCTCAGTTGTTCGAAAATATTGTAATCACTTTTGCAGATGATTTTCAATATTTCCTCCATTTCTTACCTCGACGGATCTTCAATAGTGACTTCCACCGGTATTTGAACTGGTTCAACTAGTGGCTCTTTGCCTCGAGCGTTGATATCTTGATTATGAACTGGGACTTGGACTGGATTAGTAGCAACATTTGGAGAAATTTCTGGTGAAAAGATCCTTCCACTTCTCGTAATCTTACTAGTACCCACAATATTATCAACAGTTGGAGTAGTAAAATTCATGGCCTCTTCAGTCAAGGTGTCTTGTTTAACTCCATAGACATAAACATTAGTGTCATAACTCCACGGGACAGCTTTGTCTGAGGAGTATGGAAATGGAGCCGGGCTGGTGATGATTACAGATGCCACTTTGGGTGCAGCAGAAATTTTGAAGGGAGTTTTGGTAGGGATTTTCAATGGTATGTTAGAAACCACTGAGACGTCCTCTATTCTCATCCCATTTGAAAAAACTTCGTATAAATCGTCCATAGAAGGGAGCCTCTCAAACATAATGATACGGCGATCCATCCACTTTTGAATTCCTATTTTCAGATTTTCACAACCATTGGGCAGGTATGCAGAATAAAAGCAATCAGGGTCACAACCTGGAAAGAAACCAGCTCGGATTAGCTTTCTTTTGACTTCAAGGAGCGGAGTTGACAATTCTCTCACATCATAGATGTAAACAGTGTCTATGATAGCATTAACGGTCTTGTCGTGCTTTGGCATAGGTGCAGTGATGACATTTGGAGTCTCTGGAGGATCGAATTCAATTTCTCCAGCATCTATCATGTCTTGTATTTTAATTTTTAGGGCCCAATAGTGATCTGCGTCATGTCCTGGACAGTTAGAATGGTATGCACATGTTGCATCGGGGCGATAACTCGGAGAGGAAGTGTTGACATTCTTTGGAGGATCTTTCAATGTGATCAGATCTGCTTTTAATAAGTGTTGTAATGCTTGAGAGATTGGCATATTGATTCTGGTGAAATTTCTTCTTGGTGCATCTGGTCGACGCGTATACTTCGGCGGTTGATCTTTTTGAGGTGCAGATGCAGAGATCAAAACAGCCCCTACAGATTGGTGATGCTCACTTTTGCGACCTTTCTGACTGTGCATTGTATTGACTTCATTTCTCCCACTGATGGGCCTCTTTGTAGTACCAGAGGAGGAGCCTATTTGAATTTTTCCACTTTGAATACCGCTTTCAACATGCTCTCCAATTAATATCAGGTCAGTGAAACCTGATGATGAGCTTCCCAGCAAATGACTGTAGAAAGGGCCAGTTAAAGTACCCATGAACATGTCGACCAGCTCGCGATCAGATAAGGGTGGTTGAACCCTTCCAGCTAGATCTCTCCAGTTTTGTGCATACCCTTTGAAACTTTCTTTTGGTGCCATAGTCATGCCTCGTAGTTGAGTACGGGTTGGTGCAAGGTCAGCGTTGTATTGATACTGTTTGTAGAAAGCAGCAGCCAAATCTTCCCAGGTGTGAACTTTTGCACTTTCCAGTTGGTAGTACCACTCGAGTTGCGTACCCGACAGACTTTCCTGGAAGAAATGAATCCACAATTTGTTATCTGCTGTATGAGGTAGTATCTTCCTCACATAGGACCTCAGATGTAGTTTTGGGCAAGAAACTCCATCATACTTTGCAAAGACAGGAACTTTGAACTTTGGAGGGATATCAATATCTGAGACTAGTCCAAGATCATTGAAGTCTAAACCAGGTATTTTTTGTATCTCCATAGCTTTCATGCGTTCTTCCAACTGCTGGAATTTGTCATCACCCTTTTCGTCTTCGGAATGATAATCTTCTTCGTTAGAAGAAGGAGAGGGTTTGGCAGAACCCTGGTTGCTGTGATTGTCTTCTCGATCACCTTCTCCGACTATTTCAAGGATCGGTGCCTTTTTGGACCTCTTGACTGGGATTTTGACCTTCCTTGCAAGGTGACTTAAGCCTATAGATCCTTTGGGCTTCTTTTTCTTCTTGATTATCAGGGCTTTCAGTTCTTGTTGCCCCTTTGCTAGCTCCAGAATTGCTACCTGAACTTGGGCGTTCTATGCTTCGAGATTCTTGACGCTTGTTTCGGAATCCATCTCTTCTGACTGAAATAAACAGCGAGGAGATGAGAAACCCGTCATGTGAACCTGTTATGCAATGTTTATGAATGAAATGCATATGCAATGTTTTCAAGGATCTTGAAATTTAGATTTGTTTAAACAAAAGAGAAACAAACATTTATCAGTCAAACAATTATTTCTTTTTCTCTTTTTTTTTAATTTTTTTTATTTGCCTCTTTCGGGCTTACAAGATAAAATAAAGAAAATGAAGGATTCCTCAAGCCTCCCATGGACGCTTTCTCTTTGCACCCAGGAATGTGTTGATCTGCTGTTCTTCCTGGAGTTGTCTGGTGAGCTCCAACACTTTCCGCTCATAGTCTTGACAGTGTGCTTTGAAGGTGTCTCTTTCTTCTCTTAGTTGAACCCAAGATTTCTGCAGCTCTTCCAGGTCAGTCGGCATGTCCGGATGTAGAACAACTCGAGGTTCGTCCCCTTCGATTTCTGGTTCAATAGTCACAGGTAGAATAGCGGGATATGGCATGATGAGCTTCTGAGCACGAGCCCGCACCCATTTGAGGTAAGGCTCCATGGGAATAGAGTTCCATTGTCCTAAAGTTTTGCTTTCTACTTTGTAGACACTGCCCCACGCATGTATAAACCTTCGTTGATGTCTTTGGGAATCATCTTCGTAGTCGAACACAATGCCACGGATAATCATGTCATGAGGGCCGTTTCTTCGTGCATATCCGAATTGGCGCAAAGCTAAAGAGGGGTTGTAAGTGATGCCTCCCTTGATGCCAAGGAGTGGCACATTAGGGTACTCTCCACAATGGTCAATGATAGTAATGTCTCTTTGAAAGAAGTTGTTCCACCGGATATCTGAATGAGATAAAGACATAATCCTGCGAGACCATTGCATCCTTTGTTCATTTCTCAACACTAATCGGGGAAGGTGTAATGTGAACCATCTAGCCAGCAGTGGTACACAGCACATAAGAGTTCCTCGTTTTTTCATGGTACGAGTGTGTAAAGAATGTAGTATGTCTCCCAGCAAGGCAGGTACCGGGTTGCGGGTTAAGAAAATGTTGATAATGTGTACACTTATGAACTGGTCGGGATTAGGGAATAAAACCAACCCATAAATCAAAAGAGCCACAACTTCTTCAAAAGCTAGGTAACTTCTGTTTTTTAGTAGTAATCGAGCCTTTTCCATTAAGAACTTAGCAAGCAAACCCTTGACTCCACTCTTTGTTTCCCAATTGGACTCGATTTCTGACTTTCGCAAATGTAAGGCAGCGGCAATGATTTCAGGTTTTGGAATCTTTTCTAAACCAGTGAAAGGTAATTGATCTCGAACAGGTAACCCAATCAGTTCAGAGAACTCTTCCAAAGTGGGTACTAACTGGTAATCAGGGAACGTAAAACAATGATGTTCGGGATCAAAGAACTGGAACAGGACCCGTATCATGTCTTCTTTAAATTTTGAGGTAACCAAATGGAGTAGGTGACCGTGCTTTTCAGTGAATTGAGCATTTCTAGGAAATTCTGATATTAAGTCCTTAAGTTCAGATGGTATTGTTGAAATGTTGATCCGGACATAATCTCTGGTAGCGGGAGCCATTACCTGCAACAACAGAACAAAGGTAAACTCTTCGATCATTGAAATGATTAGTGAGAAAATGATATGTTTATGATGCTTATGATGTCATGATGTCAAACATGTGGCACACACAAACAAATCAAACAATAGCCTTAGGTTTAAAGGCTTGCATGAGGTTGATAGGTGATACCCTCCCCACTGAAGTTGAGTTGGTTAAAACCTGTCTTAAAATAGTATTCGGGTTCTGTGATCCTTGGAGACAACATCTCAATACGGCGCTCGGACGGCCGATCAAAACATTCCTCGAGGACAACTAACTTTGATCAATTTCAAAGCTAGTCACTTAATAGGCCACAAGTCAAGTTCAACTAAAGGTTCTAAGACAAATTAGTGTTTAATGACATTTCGGAAGCCTAACATACTTGATTGGAAAATTATAGCAAGTCTACTATTTTCTCGATGTAGTAATAATTGGGGTTATCCCTAGTGTCGATCTCTTGAGGACTGCGCAGAAACTTAAGTGTTTTAACAAATTCAATTGAACAAAAACTCCTTGGTTTGTTTCAATGTTGTTTGCAAAATTATAAAATATGAATTGAAAATTAACAACTAAATAAACTTGTATTAGACAAATAGTAAAGTAATGCTAGGGGATTGTGTATGAAATTCCTTATAACAACAATACGCTTAAAATTAATTAGATCAATGCTAATTCATATCATCACCAAAGTATGAGTGTGACTTTCCAAAATTCCTTTAGAGAAAATCATTTAATATTCCCTTTATACCCAAATTCCTTCGTTGTATAATATGACTACTAATCTCTTTGTTTTAGCAGAAGAGTTACGGTTACAAACCTATATCTCAATTCCTTGATGATACGGATTTATATTATTATATAAAAGCATTAACCTTGGTTTTTCCGACCTAACGTTAACCATAAATCAAAACCTTATTTTCCAATAATGGTTTGCATTAAGAACACTATATAAAAAGATGATAGTGAAAAAGTTATGAAATTACTTATAAAATAAGCAAATTGTCATTACAATACGAAATCAGGGACACCCCCTAGCATTGGGGGGTTTAGCCTCTCATGTTCATGAAATTAAAAACAAACATAGTGAAAGAGAAATTCATTACAATAGGATTAGGATGACTTTGATCTTCAATAGCTTCCGCGGTTGAGAGATCTTCGTTTTCCCAACAATTGCATGTATCTGCTCCTCTCCCAAATTGTACGTTAAAAATAAAACTTCAATTCTCCAAGATGCCTTCTTTTCTTGAAAAATAGGTTTAAGTAGTGATATTGTGTTTCCATCTAGTGCAGAATGACAAAATTGCCCTTAATGAGTCCAAACTGAACAAACAGCAAAAATTTAGAATTTCTACACATTCACGCTGACACGGCCGTGTCAAATGACACGAGCTTCCCGTGTCAGCTTCTGCCCACGCCCTTCTCTTGCTGTTTACGCGACACTGCCCGCGTCAAACGACACTGGCAGCCTGCGTCAAGCTGGCAGCCCGCGTCAAGCTGGCAACCCGCGTCAAACGACACTGGCAGCCCACGTTTTCTTCTGCTCTTGTTCTAATTCTTTTAGAAACTTTTTTTTTTCTGAAATCAATAAACACTACCAAAACAATGTCTCAAAAGCATCTTATATAAAATAAATTAAAACAAGAACTAATTTGCAAAATGTTAGAAAATTAAATAAAATTATATAAAACTAAACCATGGTATTACCGGAATGAGCGATTTCTTACCAAATAATTGATGGAAAATATGTAAAATTGGTGACCGATCACAACCCCAAACTTGTCTCATTGCTTGTCCTCACGCAATGCATGAACAGACAAAACTGAGGTCACCCCTGAATTTAGGTTACCACAATACAACCGTGCTTTTCGCAACTCAACTTCCACCATTCCGGTCAATCTTGTCAGTTACACAACCCGAATCGCCCGCTTCACTTCCACATTAAAGTACTCCTTCACCTGTAAGCTTTTTCACACATCTCACAAATTCTCTCTGGGTTAAGAATAAAAATTCACTCACAAGTCATAATATGCAATACCAACTTTTAAATTCGAATACATTCTACTTTCATACAAAAACACACTGCACACACTTTTTGAGGTCTTTGGGTTGTAACGGGGCTTATGACAGGTGGGATAAACAAGGAATAAGATACGCAAGAGGTGTAGGCTCAGCATTTGTGTTGTTGTTCTTGTTTTGGTGCTTCTTTTAGTATCATGGGATTCAATCACACCGTTTCTACTATTTTAGCTTCACTCAATTGTTGCTTTGAGCGTATGATGAATTAGCGATATCTCTTTGCTTAGTGTCGCCCTCGGTTTTTTTTGCCATACCTCTCGTGGAGAGATACGCGAACTGACTCTTTTTTGTTTCTGCTTTTGTATTTTTGAAAATCAGAGAGTCGCCACCGACCTTTTATTTTATCCAATTAAGGAAAGGTTTATAAAAGAAACAGAAAAAAGACCTTTAAGAAATTCTGGGTAAGGGGGTAGGTTATACAAAGGGAAGGTGTTAGCACCCTTTGTATCCATGGTTATCCATGGGCTCTTTAATTTGCTTAGCTCACTTGTTTTCAATTACTTTTCTATTGCCTTGAAATGCTCGTATGTGGTTTCAAATACCTTTGTAAATTGATTTTGTAATGATCCTTGTGCGGATGTATACAAAGTGTTTTTATCTTTCAAAAGATGTTTTGAAAAAAAGAACGTTAACTTCGTAATGATCCTTGTTTGGATATATACAAAGTATTGTCTTTTTTGAAAGTTTTGTTTTGAAAAACAATGATATATGAGAGATTTGTTTGTTTTGATTTGAGCAAGCAAATTAGGAGGTCTACCCTGAGTTATAAGGTCTTTATCCTATTTCCTTTAAAAATCTATCCTTTCACCGGATATAAACAAAAGTTCGATTTTGTACTCGAAACAGTAGAATTTGATTTTGATTGATTTTGAAAAGAATGAGGAAAGGGATTACCTTAAGAGGTGCAAGTGTGACTGTGTTTAGATTCAGATATTTTATCTTTGAAGTTTAGTGATCTAACGGTTCAATTTTATCTTTGACATACACACAGTTTATATGTGCTGGTATTTAAAATGCGGAAATGTAAAATGTGGAAAGTAAATCTACGTTATTACATCGATTGTGCAGGAAATGTAAACTACGCTATTTACATGGATTTGACAACCTATACATTTATCTAAGAATTTAAATTGCAAGAAAATAAAGAAATGTTTTTGGGTTTTTCATGATTGATTTTAATTATAATTAATGCATGATTAATTAAATTAAAATGAGGAAAAAATGGAAATAAAATTTAAACCTAAAAATTAAGTTTAAAATATGTTCAAAATGCTTGTTAATTAATTTTAAAACAAAACTAATTTTTTTGGAATTTTTTGAAATTGATTTTGAAATCATTAAGTTAATTAATACATAATTATACAAATAATTATACAAATAATTAAAATTAAAGAGAAAATTATCCTAAATATGTACAAAATTAGTTTATAATATATAAACAATATTTAATATAAAGAACAAAGTTTTTATGATTTTTTTTATTGGTTGAAATAATTAAAAGGTAAATATATGCATATTATCTAATTAATTATACAAAATATTTAAATTATGAAGAAAAATAAAATATTTTTATATCAGAAAATAAAATATTATTTTAGAAGCCTAAAAATATTTTTTGTGTATTTTTTGGATATTTAAAGCTTATTTTAATTAATTTAACAAAGAAATTAAAATAAAATAGAAAATAAAAAGATAGTAATCAGATGTGGAAATTAAATAAAGTCCATGGTAAGGATGAGTGTTTTGATGCGTTGGATTGAGAGTTAATGAAATCAGATGGCTCAGATATTGAGACACATGGCAAAAGTGACACCTGCAAAGCACCGGATCACAAATTAATTTAAAAACACGCGCGCGCGTTCTGACCAATAGGGAGAGGCCACGTCTTCGTCTTCAACCTCTCGCCACCTCTTTTAACAGCGTTTTCTTAAGAAAAGCGCTGTAATAGGTGAACCTTATACCTGGAAAATAACGAATAGGGGTTAGACACAAAAGAAATTTGGCGCGAGGTCATGGTTCGATTCGTCTAGTCCATACGAATTCAATGGTACCACTTAGAACCTGCAATTTTTCCTAATTCAAAAAGCCCTAATTTTGAGATCATGAACCCTAAAATGGTAGCTTCGTGAATACTCAACCAAACCTTAATTAAATGTCCAGAAACGATAAGGACATCAAACTAAACTCAAATATATGTCTACATCTTGTTAAACATGCATGTATTTTGAGATACGAGTTGATTTTTGTTTGAACAAATCGTGACCTGTAGTGCTTGATTCAGTGAGTTTCAAGGCTTGCAATTGATCTGGATACGTTTAGTGAGGGTCAGGGAATGTGTTTGAGTACTTAGTTTGTGTTAAGACAAGCTGGAAATTAAAATTCGAATTTTAAATTTCCTTCAAAATTTCAAATTGATACAAGTGTGTTTACAAGCATAGAATGGTTCTCAATTCATGTCTCCTTTGTTACTGAAGTGTTATAGCTCTTATATAGGCATTGAAGTGCTTAAGAACTAAGCTAGAAAGCATTAAGTGCTTTTGTTGAATTCTTGACTTTTTCAACACTTATGGCTTTGCATTTAAGCTACCATGGCTTGACTTTCAACCCTCCTTCTGCTGTACTTTGGCTTGGGGTAGAGTTTGATTGATTCCCTTGATGAGTCATGCTTAGAAATTAAGCCATCCATTATCCTTCCATTTTCCATTTTCATTTTAATCTTAAATGGGATAAAATTAAACCAAAAATGGAAAAAAAATGGTGTGGGCTTTGAAAATGACCTGTAATGTCTTGGTTCATATTTTTCAAATGGTGAATCAAATGATCATGGGACCAATTGAATTTGAAAGATAATTGAATTTCCTTCACAATGAGCTTTGGTTTGAATTTTTTGGATGAAGGATGAGAGAGTTATGACCAGTCAAAGTTCAGTTGACTTTTTAGAAGAAAACCCTAATTTTGAATCTTAGGGTTTTGTTGATTTTTGATCTTTCCTTGATGAATTATGATCATCCAATGATCAAATGATGAATCCTTTGACAAAATATGGATGTTGACAAAAAATTTCATTTTTGACTGTCTGTTGACTTTTTTGGTCAAACGGGTCGTCTGTTGACTATTTGAGCTGCTGACTGTGCGTCTGAGTGAATTGAAGTTTGAAAATTTGTATGGTGGTACTTTGAGATATATGGAGGTCCATGAAATCCATTTGAGGTCTCAAAAACTTGTTTCTCCTGAAAAAACAATAAACCCTAATTAGGGACTGTTTGTGTAGGAGACAGTTAAGCGTACCTGATTTTTGTGCAGTGCTGAGTCTCTGCTAATCATGTGATATTCAGAAGACTTCTAGAACAAAAATCTGGGAATTTTGAAATGCAAAAGTTTGATTTGATTGATGGCACAAAACACGGAGAATTGCACTGTCAGTGGTTTGACTGTCAACTGACTGTTCAGGTATTAATGTAGCAGTTAGAGTGAAAAATCAACAGTCAAAGTTAATTTTCTTTTTGTTGTTTTTTTTTATGTGAAAGATGAAAGTTTATTCACATGACTTGTTAAAAACACAGACATAATAAAGAACTAATATTTACTGTACGCGAGCAATATTACCGATAACCCTAAAAATCATTTAATGCACAGAAAAATAAATATTTAACTGGCAGAAAACACACAAAATATTATCCGAATAATTAAGCAACAGTATGACAAATAGTACAACATTTAATACTGACAGTACAAACATTACATACTATAATGAATGGTACGACGAGTAAACGGTACATTTAAGAAAATAAGAGATACGGCAAACTTTAAGAATGACGATTAATAACCCATGCTATGACCAACAGAAAATAGATGATCGGGAGTGTAACCATCGCAGGTCCACATTTTTCAGGACTATGCAGACAGAAGAAGGACATGATCACCGTAGCAATGGTGATGACCATAAGAAAACACGTTTCCATCCGCTTCGCCATTTTGCCGGGGAGGAAGAGAGAATGAATATGAAGTAGAAATTTGAGAGATGAGTTAGAATTTGATGTGAGATATTATGGAAAATATGAGAGGTATTTATAAAATGAAAAGAAGGATAGAGACGTTGGGGAATGAAGTGATTCCGTACAAAAGGAAGATTTGAGTGGAAGTAAGATTTGAAAGAAAGTGTATGATAGTGTTGGAAAAAGAGAGATGTGTAGAATAAAGTTAAGATTTGATTTTTGAAAAAGACATTTGAATAGAAAGGAAAAGATTTTGAAAATAATGGAATATAGTACAAAAGTTAGTGGGAAACAAAAAATTAATAATAATTTACTTGCTACCAGTACAGTCTGAATCCCGGACTCTGCGCCTGCAAAAGATTTATCTCTGTACCAATTGCGTCAGTACTATTTATCTGTAAATAAATATCAAATAAATAGCGTGTGTGAAGTAATAAACAGTAGTTGGCGTTTGCGTAAGAATAAATCCAACAGCGAGCCAAAATACTGTATAAGAAAAATTCTAAAAACCAAGTATTCATAAACCAGGATATGAAAATCCAAGATTATATGAAACTCTTAATTTTTAGATTGAAGTTTTCTTGAAAAAAGATGCGGGCAAATTTTGGGGTATAACAGTTGCCCCTATTCAATATTCTTAAACCTGAAGAGATTGTCTGAAATCTGAAGGTGGAAGATGATTGAATATTTTAGATGCCCTGAAAATTTGCACTTACCTTGATCGGAAGAGATGCTGGAATTTGTCTTTGAATGTTGTATGAGAAATGTTGTTGGCAGATTGAGACATTACCTGAGATGGGCTTTCCAGATGCCATCTGGCAAATGTATTTGATGGTTTGTTCACCAGAATGAATCCATTGATTATATCTTGATGAAGGATTTGAAAACCTCTACGTTGACTGTTCCGGAACCGTCCAAGGTTACTGTTTTAAGTCTAGGAGGATGATCGTTATGGAACTGTCCAAAGTTTTTCCGCTTTAGATTTTGAAAGTTGATCGTTGTGGAACCGTCTGAGGTATCAGCTTTAGATCTTCGATGGTAGATCGTTCTGGAACCGTCTGAGGTATCAGCTTTAGATCTTCGATGGTAGATCGTTCTGGAACCGTCTGAGGTATCAGCTTTAGATCTTTGTTGGTAGATCGTTCTGGAACCGTCTGAGGTATCAGCTTTAGATCTTCGATGGTAGATCGTTCTGGAACCGTCTGAGGTATCAGCTTTAGATCTTCAATGGTAGATCGTTTTGGAACCGTCTGAGGTATCAGCTTTAGATCTTTGTTGGTAGATCGTTCTAGAACCGTCTGAGGTATCAGCTTTAGATCTTTGTTGGTAGATCGTTCTGGAACCGTCTGAGGTATCAGCTTTAGATCTTCGATGGTAGATCGTTCTGGAACCGTCTGAGGTATCAGCTTTAGATCTGCGTTGCTTGTTTTTTGAGTTGATAAGTAATTTGAAAGGAGAGATCTGTTCAGAACGAATCCTTGGCTTGATTATATCTGAGAGGACTGCTTATTTGAATAGAGTTCAAGGGGAACACTGTATGTGATTGAGAACATCTTTGTTGAAGACATTCGTCTGCCTGAAAAATCAAGTTAGTGATATGCAATGGCATGATGTATGTAATGCATGAAATTCTCTAACTAAAGGAGAAATATGCATGTTATGTATGCGTTTGTCATGAAATATTATATGCTGTGTATGGATATGTGTATGACGTATGATGTATGATGTATGATGTATGATGTATAATGTATGATGTATGATGTATGATGTATGATGTATGATTGGGAAAATAAATCCCAGCTAGTCAGTCATCTGGAGATGAAGGTATTGTGATAGTTGATGATCTTTTGTCGTCTTGTTTGAGTACCCTCGGCTGGGAACCTTTTTTGAGAACCATGGTACTCTGTTGAAGGATCTTTAACTACCGTTCGGGGATGAACGGTAATTGGAAAGTTCTGATTTTGTTGCCCTTTAAAGTGGGAATGAGGAAGATGCATAATCCTCCGATGCACTATTTGACCAAGTCCTGGTGTGGAGACCACACCTTCTGGGGATAACAATCTGGAACAGCCCTGCTGGGGAATAAGATTTCTCGAATCACTTTGTTGGAGAGAAAAATCTTATTGAGGAATTTGCTGAGAAATGCATCCCTGTTGGAGATTTTTCTTCTGATGCTGGTTTCGGGATGATGTCCAAATGATTGGGACATTACCTGAATGCTATTCCTGTTTTTCCTGGTAAACATCAATCATATTCAAATGCACATGTTCATTCAAAATTATCATTGGGACGTTTACGTATTCAAAACGAAAAAATGAAAATGTTGATTTTGAGCATAAGATGCATTGATTTTTTGAAAAAGAGCCGTGATAGGCTGATTAGTACAAGGAAACAAAAATCCTAGTAGTAGGAAATTGTCATAAAGTTTTGAAAAGAGTTTATATAGAAAATAGCTATGTGAAAACAACCCAGTCAAGTTTCAATTCTGCTATTGCCAATCTGTCTTCGAGCATCATCATCCCTCACTTGTTGGAAGAAAGTAATTGGACTGATCGGTGTCTTTGATGTGTTGAATCTTGAAGGTGAGTAGGCAGCTGAACGGAACATAGTTGTACGCTTTATTCCCTAACTTTTGCCTAGGCTGCCATTTCAGGTTTTCAGCCTACCGGGATAGTATTTATTTAGTCTCTAATTTTTTCCTGGATCGCCCTTTCCGGTTTTCGATCCACCGAGACGCTCATTTTTTGCCTAAGTTGCGCTTTCAGGTTTTCAACTTAGCGAGCTTTTCTTTTCAAGCGAAGTACTTTTTGACTATGTCCGCATTCACAGGGTGTGGGAAATCCTTGCCATCCATAGTGGTAAGCAACATGGCACCGCCGGAGAATATTTTCTTGATTACGAATGGTCCCTCATAAGTGGGAGTCCACTTGCCCCTCGGATCACCTTGTGGTAAGATGATGCGTTTGACAACCAAGCCACCAGTTTGGTATGCTTGACTTTTGACTTTCTTGTTGAAGGCTTTGATCATACGCTTTTGGTACAACTGACCATGACAAATAGCTGCGAGCCTTTTCTCATCAATCAAGTTTATCTGGTCCAACCGGGTCTGAATCCAATCGTCTTCGTCTAGATCGGCTTCTTTCATAATCCTTAGGGAAGGAATCTGAATTTCAATTGGAAGAACTGCCTCCGTACCATAGACTAAGGAGAATGGAGTTGCCCCTGTTGAAGTACGCGCAGATGTGCGATAACCATGAAGAGCAAAAGGTAACATCTCATGCCAGTCTTTGTAGGTTACTGTCATCTTTTGTATGATTTTCTTGATGTTTTTATTGGCAGCTTCCACTGCGCCATTCATCTTTGGTCGATATGGAGAAGAATTATGATGTTTGATCTTGAACTGTGTGCAAAGTTCAGTAATCATTCTGTTGTTTAGATTTGTGCCAATGTCTGTGATGATCCGTTCAGGGATGCCATACCGACAAATGAGATTGTGCTTGATAAATCGGGCCACAATTCGAAATAAGGAATCAGACTCAGCACATATTCTTTGTAAGGAATTAGATTCGGGTGCTTCGTGTCCCATTCCTCTTTGACTTGGTAAATTACCAAGGCCGAGTCTCTGTAGAATTACCCAGAATACATGCTTCATACTCGGCTATATTGTTAGTGCAGTTGAAGCATAATCTGGCAGTGAATGGTGTATAACCTCCTGAAGGAGAAATGATCACAGCTCTGATGCCATTGCCAAGTGCGTTAGAAGCTCCGTCAAAAACCATAGTCCATTGGGATCCTGGCTCGGGTCCTTCTTTTGGTCCTGGTTGTTTGTAGTCATTGACTAGCATAATGTCCTCGTCTAGGAAGTCGAAGTTCAATGTTTGATAATCATCCACTGCTTGATGAGCCAGATGATCAGCTACCACACTTCCTTTGATTGCTTTTTGTGAAGTGTATTGAATGTCATATTCTGTTAGGATCATTTGCCATCTTGCTATTCTTCCAGAGAGAGCAGGTTTTTCGAACACGTACTTGATAGGATCCATTTTGGAGATTAGGAAAGTGGTGTGATTTAGCATATACTGTCTTAGTCGGCGAGCCGCCCTTGCTAAGGCACAGCAAGTTTTTTCGATTAGTGAGTATCTTGTTTCACAATCGGTAAACTTTTTGCTAAGATAGTAGATTACATGCTCCTTTCGGCCGGACTCGTCATGTTGCCCCAGTACACACCCCATTGAATCTTCTAACATAGTTAGGTACATTATCAGAGGTCTTCCTTCCACAGGTGGTAACAAGATTGGCGGTTTTTGGAGATACTCTTTGATTTTGTCAAAGGCTAACTGGCATTTGTCATTCCACCTTTCCACTTGATCTTTCTTCAATAGTTTGAAGATCGGCACACAAGTAGTTGTCATATGGGCAATAAATCTGGCTATGTAATTCAGACGTCCCAAGAATCCTCTGACTTGTTTCTTGGTACGGGGTATAGGCATTTCTTGAATGGCTTTGACCTTGACAGGATCAACCTCAATACCTTTGCTACTGACGATGAAACCTAAGAGTTTGCCGGATCTTATTCCAAAGGTACACTTATTTGGATTCAGTCGCAACCTGTATTTCTTGAGTCTGTCAAACAGCTTGTGTAGATGACCCAGATGTTCATCTTCGATGTTGGACTTTGCAATCATATCATCGACATAAACCTCTATCTCCTAATGAATCATATCATGAAACAAAGCTACCATTGCACGTTGATAGGTTGCTCCTGCGTTCTTTAAACCAAAGGGCATTACTTTGTAACAAAAGGTTCCCCAGGGTGTTGTGAAGGTTGTTTTTTCCATGTCTTCGGGTGCCATCTTGATTTGATTGTACCCTGAGAATCCATCCATAAAGGAGAATACCTTGCATTGTGCGGTATTATCAACCAGCACATCGATGTGAGGTAAAGGGAAATCATCTTTGGGACTTGCCCGGTTCAGATCTCTGTAGTCTACACACATTCGGACTTTCCCGTCTTTTTTGGGCACGGGTACTATGTTAGCTATCCAAGGAGGATAACTCACAACTTTCAGAAAGCCGACATTGAATTGCTTTTCAACCTCGTTTTTGATCTTTTTTGACATATCGGGCCTACTCCTCCGCAATTTCTGCTTGACTGGAGTGCTACCTTCTTTGATTGGCAGGCGATGAACCACAATATCCGTGTCAAGGCCAGGCATATCTTCGTAGGACCAGGCGAATATCTCGACGTAGTCTTGCAACATTTGAATCAGTCTTTGCTTGACACTGTTTTCTAGATCAGCCCCTATCTTGACTTCTTTCTTTTCTTCGTCGCTGCCTAAGTTGATGATCTCAATTGGTTCTTCATGCGGCTGTATAGTCTTTTCTTCTTGTTCTAGCAGCCTTGCAAGCTCTCTTGGTACCTCACAATCTTCCTCACTTTCGTCCTCAGTTTGGTAGATCGGATTTTCAAAGTCATGACGGGCAATAGCAGAATTGTTATTGACTGGATCCAAAGTGAATGTGAATCTGCATTCATTTATGTGAGTGTGTGTAAGAAAACATAGCTATTTGAAAAGAAAAGAAAGAAAAAGGATCACAAAATTTGAATATGCAAACGTCCCATGATTTTATTGAATGCACATGCTCATGATATGATAAACCCTTATAAAAGGACCAGTGTGCTTCGGGCAAGGCACACGGCTTTCAAGCTCATGGTTCGATAGTACAGGAACCATTTTTATCTTTGCACAATATGAACAACGAAAACAGGAAATTGCATTTACTCCTGATCAAAGGAGATCACATCCTCAGTTTTCCAGTTGTTCAATCCATTGTTGTGAGCAGGGAGTATCCAGCTGTTCCAGTTGCAGTTGTCTTCTTCATCCCCCGCAGCATTGATTTCATTAGTGGGGAAATGAGCCGGTGATCTTTCGGGATAAGTGATATACTCTGCTGGATACGAGAGCCCAGGCTGAGATATCTCTGTTGGCTGAGCGAGATGCTTGATAAGGCCGTCCCATCCAGTCGGGATGATGTTTTGGATAGAGACTTGTGTATCCTGGTGAGGGGTGTATTCTGACAGAAAGTAACCCTCGTTATTTGGTGTTTCCCTGGTGTTTTCGAGAGTGAAATTGTCGTCGTAATGTTCATCCCATCCAGTTGGGACAATGTCTTCCATGGCGATTTGTGAGCTCGGAGGAGCGGAATATTTCACCATAAAGTCATATTTTCCACTTGGCTCTCCTAGCGTATCCCATACTTCTTTAGGTGGATTTTGATATTGCTGAGTGCTGGGACTTGTGAGACTTTTGTCATTTTCAAATTGATCACCCCATCCAATCGGGGCAATATCTTCCATAGCAATAAAAGAATTATGAGGTGCGGTATATTTGATAATTATACCCGCCGCTTGGTTCTCCCAAAGTATCCCACATTCCCATGGGAAGGGGTGGAATTTCATTTGGATATGGCTGAATGATATGGTTCAAGAACACTCCATCGTCTTCAGTAGCATTCACTCCTTGGCTGATGAAATGTGACATTAGTTCTTTAGAACAAGGACTTTGATCATTCTTTTGATTTCCACTATCATAGCCCAGGCCTAGCTTGTCGGACTTGTAAGGTATATCGAGGAGCTGTCCCCATACTGTGCAATCACCTTTTTTGATCACAGCTTTGGCATCTTTGAGAGAAGCCATAGTTGTAGTTGGAGTAGCAGAAATATGCTTGGTAGTAGAGACATCTGGAGAGACCACCTCAAAAGATTGGCAGGGAGTTTCGATGAATTCGTCATCCAACTCAACATATTTGGAATTGCTCAGGTGACTAACCACATATTCCTCTTCGCCATAAACTGTGACAATCTTTCCTTTTACTGGATATTTCAACTTCTGATGCAGGGTAGAAGTTACAGCATTTGCCCCACGTATCCAAGGGCGTCCAAGTAAACAGGAATATGCTGGGTGAATTTCCATTACGTAAAAGGTAGAATAAAAAATCTGAGAGCCCACTCTGATTGGGAGATTCACCTTTCCGTACACTGTTCTTGTTGACCCATCAAAGGCTCTTACCACAACATCGCTTGGTTGTAACACAATTCCTTCGAAGTCAAGCTTTTCCAGTACTATTTTTGGTAACACGTTCAACGAAGAACCGTTATCTACCAGCACATGTGATAGAGTGGTGCCATTACATTCAATGGAGATATGTGGGGCTTTATTGTGATTCTTTCCAGCAGGGGTTAGATCAACATCAGAGGAACCGAGGCCATTATTCACTGTTAGATTGGCAACACAATTTTCAAATTGATCGACTGAAATCTCTTGAGGCACATGGGCAGCTTTCAGGAACTTCATCAGTGCTTTGGCATGAGCTCCTGAATACTTTAGCAGAGACAACATTGAGATTTTTGAAGCAGTGTGCCCCAGTTGTTCGACAATATTGTAATCACTCTTGCAGATGATTTTCAATATTTCCTCCATTTCTTGCTTTGATGGATCCTCAACAGTGACTTCCACCGGTATTTGAACTGGTTCAACTTGTGGCTCTTTGCCCCGAGCGTTGACATCTTGATTAGGAAATGGGACCTGGACTGGATTAGCAGCAGCATTTGGAGAAATTTCTGGTGAAAAGATCCTTCCACTTCTCGTAATCTTACTGGTACCCATAATGTTATCAACAGTTGGAGCAGTAAAATTCAGGGCCTCTTTGGTCAAGGTATCCTGTTTAACTCCATGGACATAAACATTAGTGTTGTAACCCCACGGGACAGATTTGTCTGAGCAGTATGGAAATGGAGTTGGACTAGCAATGATTACTGATGCCACTTTGAGTGTAGCAGAAATTTTGAAAGGAGTCTTGGCAGAGATTTTGAATGGTAAGTTGGAAACCACTGAGACATCCTCTATTCTCATCCCGTTTGCAAAGACTTCGCATAAAACGTCCATAGAAGGGAGCCTCTCAAACATAATGATACGGTGATCCATCCATTTTTGAATTCCCATTCTCAGATTTTCACAACCGTTGGGCAGGCATGTGCAATAAAAGCAATCAGGGTCACAACCTGGAAAGTAACCAGCTTGGATTAGCTTTCCTTTGACTTCGAGGAGCGGAGTTGACAATTCCCTCACATCATAGATGTAAACAGTGTCTAGGATAGCGTTAACAGTTTTGTCATTCTTCGGCATAGGTGCCGTGATGACATTTGGAGTTTCTGGAGGATCGAACTCAATTTCCCCAGAATCTATCATGTCCTGTATTTTATTTTTCAGGGCCCAACAGTGATCTGCGTCATGTCTTGGACAGTTGGAGTGATACGCACATGTTGCATCGGGACGATAACTCGGAGAGGAAGTGTTGACATTCTTTGGAGGATCTTTTAATGTGATCAGATCTGCTTTTAGCAAATGCTGCAATGCCTGAGAGATCGGCATATTGATTCTGGTGAAATTTCTTCTTGGCGCATCTGGTCGACGTGTATATTTTGGCTGTTGATCTTTTTGAGGTGCAGATGCGGAGATCAGAATTGCCCCCACAGAATGGTGTTGCTCACTTTTGCGACCTTTCTGAATTTGCATTGTATTGACCTCATTTCTCCCACTAATGGGCCTTTTTGTAGTACCAGAGGAAGAGCCTATTTGAATTTTTCCATTTTGAATGCCACTTTCGACACGTTCTCTAGTCAATATTAGGTCAGTGAAACCTGATGATGAGCTTCCCAGCAAATGACTATAGAAAGGGCCAGTTAAAGTGCCCATGAACATGTCGACCAGCTCGCGATCAGATAAGGGTGGTTGAACCCTTCCAGCCATATCTCTCCACTTTTGTGCATATCCTTTGAAACTTTATTTTGGTGCCATGGACATGCCCCTTAGTTGAGTACGGGTTGGTGCAAGATCAACATTGTATTGATCTTTGGTACTTTCCAGCTGGTAGTACCACTCGAGTTGTGTACCCGACAGGCTTTCTTGGAAGAAGTGAATCCACAATTTGTTATCTGCTGTATGAGGTTGTATCTTCCTTACATAGGACCTCAGATGTAGTTTCGGGCAAGAAACTCCATCATATTTTGCAAAGACAGGAACTTTGAACTTTGGAGGGATAACAATATCCGAGACGAGTCCCAGATCATTGAAATCTTAGCCAGGTATTTTTTGTATCTCCATAGCTTTCATGCGTTCTTCCAACTGCTGGTATTTGTCATCATCATGTTCGTCTCCGGAATGATAATCTTCTTCATTAGAAGAGAGAGAGGGTTTGGCAGAACCCTGGTTGCTGTGATTGTCTCCTTGTTCACCATCACCGACTATTTCAGGGATCGGTGGTTTTTTGGACTTTTTGACTGGGATTTTGATCTTCCTTTTCAGGTGACTTAAGCCTACAGATCCTTTGGGCTTCTTTTTCGTTTTGATTATCAGGGCTTTCAGTTCTTGTTGCCCCTTTGCCAGTTCCAGAATTGCCACTTGAACTTGGGCGTTCTGTGCTTCGAGATTCTTGATGCTTGTTTCAGATTCCATCTCTTCTGACTGAAATAAACAGCGAGGAGATGAGAAATCCGTCATGTGAACCTGTTATGCAATGTATATGAATGAAATGTATATGCAATGAATGAAATGTATATGCAATGAATGAAATGTATATGCAATGTTTTCAAGGATCTTAGAGTTTAGATTTGTTAAAACAAAAGAAAAACAAACATTTGTTAGTCAAACAATTTTTTTCTTTTTTTTCTTTTTCTTTTCTTTGCCTCATTCGGGCTTACAAAACAGAAATTAAAGAAAATGAAGGATCCCTCAGGTCTCCCATGGACGCTTTCTCTTTGCACCCAGGAATGTGTTGATCTGCTGTTCTTCTTGGAGTTGTCCGGTGAGCTCCAATAATCTTCTCTCATAGTCTTGACAGTGTGCTTTGAAGGTATCTCTTTCCTCTTTTAGTTGAACCCAAGATTTCTGCAACTCTTCCAGGTCAGTTGGCATATCCGGATGTAGAATAACTTGAGGTTCGTCTCCTTCGACTTCTGGCTCAATAGTCACAGGTAGAATAGCGAGATATGGCATGATGAGTTTCTGAGCATGAGCCCGAACCCATCTGAGGTAAGGTTCCATAGGAATAGAATTCCATTGTCCCAAAGTTTTGCTTTCTATTCTATAGACACTGCCCCACGCATGTATGAACCTTCGTCGATGTCTGTGGGAATCATCCTCGTAATCAAACACAATGCCACGGATAATCATGTCGTGAGGACCGTTTCCCCTTACATATCCGAATTGGCGTAAAGCTAAAGAGGGATTGTAAGTGATACCTCCCTTGATGCCAAGGAGTGGCACATTAGGGTACTCTCCACAATGATCAATGATAGTAATGTCTCTTTGAAAGAAGTTGTTCCACCGGATATCTGAATGAGACAAAGACATAATCCTGCGAGACCATTGCATTCTTTGTTCATTTCTCAATACTGATCGGGGAAGATGAAATGTAAACCACCTAGCCAGTAGTGGTATACAGCACATGAGAGTTCCTCGTTTCTTCATGGTACGAGTGTATAGAGAATGTAGAATGTCTCCCAGCAATGTTGGTACCCCCGGGTTACGGGTTAGGAAAAGGTTGATGATGTGTACACTTATGAACTGGTCGGGATTAGGGAATAAAACCAAACCATAGATCAAAAGAGCCATAACCTCCTCAAAAGCTGGGTAACTTTTGTTTTCTAGTAGTAATCGAGCCTTTTCCATTAAGAACTTAGCAAGCAAACCCTTAACTCCACTCTTTGTTTCCCAATTGGACTCGATTTCTGACTTTCGCAAATGTAAAGCAGCAGCAATGGTTTCAGGTTTTGGAATCCTTTCTAAACCAGTGAAAGGTAATTGATTTCGAACAGGTAATCCAATTAGTTCAGAAAACTCTTCCAAGGTGGGTACCAACTGGTAATCAGGAAAGGTAAAGCAATGATGTTCGGGATCAAAGAACTGGAACAGGACCCGTATCATGTCTTCTTCAAATTTTGAGGTAACCAAATGGAGTAGGTGACCGTGCTTTTCGGTGAATTGAACATTCCTGGGGAATTCACATACTAAGTTTTTCAGTTCAGATGGCACCGTTGAGATGTTGATTCGGATGTAATCTCTGGTGGCGGGAGCCATTACCTGCAATAACAACGGTAAACTCTTTGATCCTTGAAATGATTAGTGAAAAAATGATATGCTTATGATGTTATGATGTCAAACATGTGGCACACAAAAACAAATCAAACAATAGCCTTAAGTTTAAAGGCTTGCATGAAGTCCATAGGTGATACCCTCCCCACTGAAGTTGAGTTGGTTAAAACCTGTCCTAGAATAGTATTCGGGTTCTATGATCCTTGGAGGTAACATCTCAATACGGCGCTCGGACGGCCGATCAAAATATTCCTCGAGGATAACTAACTTTGATCAACTTCAAAGCTAGCCACTTAATAGGCCACAAGTCAAGTTCAACTAAAAGGTTCTAAGACAAATTAGTGTTTAATGACATTTCGGAAGCCTAATATACTCCTTGATCGTTTTCAAGGGACATCAGTATAAACCAAAGTATCGCACTAACGGTGACTACCAGATCAACCGTATCGGTACATGCCGTACAGTTTCCTTGGTCTATTGTCACATACTTAAGGTATCTCGAGATTCGGGTTAGAATCTTTCACACAAGCAAAATACCCAAACATCCTTTGAAAAATAGAGCAATCAAGTCAAACAATTGAAAACATCGGAATGATCTATTCTCTAAAGGTAACCCCTTTTGAAAACATTTTGTTTTTAGAAAGAAAATCCCCAGCAGAGTCGCCATACCTCTCGTGGAGAGATACGCGAACTGACTCTTTTTTGTTTCTGCTTTTGTATTTTTGAAAATCAGAGAGTCGCCACCGACCTTTTATTTTATCCAATTAATGAAAGGTTTATAAAAGAAACAGAAAAAAGACCTTTAAGAAATTCTGGGAAAGGGGGTAGGTTATACAAAGGGAAGGTGTTAGCACCCTTTGTATCCATGGTTATCCATGGGCTCTTTAATTTGCTTAGCTCACTTGTTTTCAATTACTTTTCTATTTCCTTGAAATGCTCGTATGTGGTTTCAAATATCTTTGTAAATTGATTTTGTAATGATCCTTGTGCGGATGTATACAAAGTGTTTTTATCTTTCAAAAGATGTTTTGAAAAAAAGAACGTTAACTTCGTAATGATCCTTGTTTGGATATATACAAAGTATTGTCTTTTTTGAAAGTTTTGTTTTGAAAAACAATGATATATGAGAGATTTGTTTGTTTTGATTTGAGCAAGCAAATTAGGAGGTCTATCCTGAGTTATAAGGTCTTTATCCTATTTCCTTTAAAAATCTATCCTTTCACCGGATATAAACAAAAGTTCGATTTTGTACTCGAAACAGTAGAATTTGATTTTGATTGATTTTGAAAAGAATGAGGAAAGGGATTACCTTAAGAGGTGCAAGTGTGACTGTGTTTAGATTCAGATATTTTATCTTTGAAGTTTAGTGATCTAACGGTTCAATTTTATCTTTGACATACACGCAGTTTATATGTGCTGGTATTTAAAATGCGGAAATGTAAAATGCGGAAAGTAAATCTACGCTATTACATCGATTGTGCAGGAAATGTAAACTACGCTATTTACATGGATTTGACAACCTATACATTTATCTAAGAATTTAAATTGCAAGAAAATAAAGAAATGTTTTTGGGTTTTTCATGATTGATTTTAATTATAATTAATGCATGATTAATTAAATTAAAATGAGGAAAAAATGGAAATAAAATTTAAACCTAAAAATTAAGTTTAAAATATGTTCAAAATGCTTGTTAATTAATTTTAAAACAAAACTAATTTTTTTGGAATTTTTTGAAATTGATTTTGAAATCATTAAGTTAATTAATACATAATTATACAAATAATTAAAATTAAAGAGAAAATTATCCTAAATATGTACAAAATTAGTTTATAATATATAAACAATATTTAATATAAAGAACAAAGATTTTATGATTTTTTTTTATTGGTTAAAATAATTAAAAGGTAAATATATGCATATTATCTAATTAATTATACAAAATATTTAAATTATGAAGAAAAATAAAATATTTTTATATCAGAAAATAAAATATTATTTTAGAAGCCTAAAAATATTTTTTGTGTATTTTTTGGATATTTAAAGCTTATTTTAATTAATTTAACAAAGAAATTAAAATAAAATAGAAAATAAAAAGATAGTAATCAGATGTGGAAATTAAATAAAGTCCATGGTAAGGATGAGTGTTTTGATGCGTTGGATTGAGAGTTAATGAAATCAGATGGCTCAGATATTGAGACACATGGCAAAAGTGACACCTGCAAAGCACCGGATCACAAATTAATTTAAAAACACGCGCGCGCGTTCTGACCAATAGGGAGAGGCCACGTCTTCGTCTTCAACCTCTCGCCACCTCTTTTAACAGCGTTTTCTTAAGAAAAGCGTTGTAATAGGTGAACCTTAAACTTGGAAAATAACGAATAGGGGTTAGACACAAAAGAAATTTGGCGCGAGGTCATGGTTCGATTCGTCTAGTCCATACGAATTCAATGGTACCACTTAGAACCTGCAATTTTGCCTAATTCAAAAAGCCCTAATTTTGAGATCATGATCCCTAAAATGGTAGCTTCGTGAATACTCAACCAAACCTTAATTAAATGTCCAGAAACGATCAGGACATCAAACTAAACTCAAATATATGTCTACATCTTGTTAAACGTGCATGTATTATGAGATACGAGTTGATTTTTGTTTGAACAAATTGTGACTGGTAGTGCTTGATTCAGTGAGTTTCAAGGCTTGCAATTGATCTGGTTACGTTTAGTGAGGGTCAGGGAATGTGTTTGAGTACTTAGTTTGTGTTAAGACAAGCTGGAAATTAAAATTCGAATTTTAAATTTCCTTCAAAATTTCAAATTGATACAAGTGTGTTTACAAGCATAGAATGGTTCTCAATTCGTGTCTCCTTTGTTACTGAAGTGTTATAGCTCTTATATAGGCATTGAAGTGCTTAAGAACTAAGCTAGAAAGCATTAAGTGCTTTTGTTGAATTCTTGACTTTTTCAACACTTATGGCTTTGCATTTAAGCTACCATGGCTTGACTTTCAACCCTCCTTCTGCTGTACTTTGGCTTGGGGCAGAGTTTGATTGATTCCCTTGATGAGTCATGCTTAGAAATTAAGCCATCCATTATCCTTCCATTTTCATTTTAATCTTAAATGGGATAAAATTAAACCAAAAATGGGAAAAAAAATGGTGTGGGCTTTTTCTTGGTCTTGGGAGGCCCTTTACATCATGGTAGACATGTTTGGATTATGGAAATTAGGCCCCATTTGGAAAAAATACATTTTTGATCAATGTTGGTTTCATGCATTTTCCCAAAATTTAGCCAACTTCAACAAGGTGTAAATCCCTCAATTTTTGTCATATGAAGGAGATCTTGCACTTTTTGGAAACCTAAAAGAGTCCTCTAACCAATGTCTTTGGTATCATGTCAATATGATTTTTTATGCTCCTTGTGTGTCCTTTTGAAAAAATTGTCTTTTTGTTGACTTTGAAAATGACCTGTAATGTCTTGGTTCATATTTTTCAAATGGTGAATCAAATGATCATGGGACCAATTGCATTTGAAAGATAATTTAATTTCCTTCACAATGAGCTTTGGTTTGAATTTTTTGTATGAAGGATGAGAGAGTTATTACCAGTCAAAGTTCAGTTGACTTTTTAGGAGAAAACCCTAATTTTGAATCTTAGGGTTTTGTTGATTTTTTTATCTTTCCTTGATGAATTATGATCATCCAATGATCAAATGATGAATCCTTTGACAAAATATGGATGTTGACAAAAAATTTCATTTTTGACTGTCTGTTGACTTTTTTGGTCAAACGGGTCGTCTGTTGACTGTTTGAGCTGCTGACTGTGCGTCTGAGTGAATTGAAGTTTGAAAATTTGTATGGTGGTACTTTGATATTTATGGAGGTCCATGAAATCCATTTGAGGTCTCAAAAACTTGTTTCTCCTGAAAAAAACAATAAACCCTAATTAGGGACTGTTTGTGTAGGAGACAGTTAAGCGTACCTGATTTTTGTGCAGTGCTGAGTCTCTGCTAATCATGTGATATTCAGAAGACTTCTAGAACAAAAATCTTGGAATTTTGAAATGCAAAAGTTTGATTTGATTGATGTCACAAAACACGGAGAATTGCACTGTCAGTGGTTTGACTGTCAACTGACTGTTCAGGTATTAATGTAGCAGTTAGAGTGAAAAATCAACAGTCAAAGTTAATTTTCTTTTTTGTTGTTTTTGTTTTATGTGAAAGGTGAAAGTTTATTTACATGACTTGTTAAAAACACAGACATAATAAATAACTAATATTTACTGTACGCGAGCAATATTACCGATAACCCTAAAAATCATTTAATGCACAGAAAAATAAATATTTAACTGGCAGAAAACACACAAAATATTATCCGAATAATTAAGCAACAGTATGACAAATAGTACAACATTTAATACTGACAGTACAAACATTACATACTATAATGAATGGTACGACGAGTAAACGGTACATTTAAGAAAATAAGAGATACGGCAAACTTTAAGAATGACGATTAATAACCCATGCTATGACCAACAGAAAATAGATGATCGGGAGTGTAACCATCGCAGGTCC
Source organism: Vicia villosa (assembly GCF_029867415.1). Lineage (NCBI taxonomy): Eukaryota > Viridiplantae > Streptophyta > Magnoliopsida > Fabales > Fabaceae > Vicia > Vicia villosa. The sequence continues at coordinate 132,408,223 of NC_081186.1, read as the reverse complement.
ACATTTTTCAGGACTATGCAGACAGAAGAAGGACATGATCACCGTAGCAATGGTGATGACCATAAGAAAACACGTTTCCATCCGCTTCGCCATTTTGCCGGGGAGGAAAAGAGAATGAATATGAAGTAGAAATTTGAGAGATGAGTTAGAATTTGATGTGAGATTTTATGGAAAAGATGAGAGGTTTTTATAAAATGAAAAGAAGGATAGAGACGTTGGGGATTGAAGTGATTCCGTACAAAAGGAAGATTTGAGTGGAAGTAAGATTTGAAAGAAAGTGTATGATAGTGTTGGAAAAAGAGAGATGTGTAGAATAAAGTTAAGATTTGATTTTTGAAAAAGAGATTTGAATAGAAAGGAAAAGATTTTGAAAATAATGGAATATAGTACAAAAGTTAGTGGGAAACAAAAAATTAATAATAATTTACTTGTTACCAGTACAGTCTGAATCCCGGACTCTGCGCCTGCAAAAGATTTATCTCTGTACCAATTGCGTCAGTACTATTTATTGTAAATAAATATCAAATAAATAGCGTGTGTGAAGTAATAAACAGTAGTTGGCGTTTGCGTAAGAATAAATCCAACAGCGAGCCAAAATACTGTATAAGAAAAATTCTAAAAACCAAGTATTCATAAACCAGGATATGAAAATCCAAGATTATATGAAACTCTTAATTTTTAGATTGAAGTTTTCTTGAAAAAAGATGCGGGCAAATTTTGGGGTATAACACTTAGGCAAGTGCTAATTCCAATTCTTCTCTTTTTGTTTGTTTTTTTTTCTTTCAACACATATATATGTTTTTTTTTTTCGCACTCTTCTTTCTTTTAGGTGTCCTACCCCAAACTTATAATTTTGCACTGACTTAACAACAACATCACACACTTATGTCGAGCAGGGTAGGAGAAAAAATGGAATTTATTTTATTTTTTTCTTTTCTTTTTTTTTATGGCCAAGGGTTAATAGATGTGGTTAACACAAACAAGGGATACAGGCTCAAAGGGGTTTGCAATGGATGAACATAATGAAGGGTGGCTGAAAAGGCTCAATGTTAACACAAACGACGTGCCTCAGTGTGTGTCAACGTGTAGTGTCATATGAGTAGAACATACGCAAATTCAAAGAGGTAAAGTCATACCTGACTATTCTCTCATGATGATGCATTTTTGGCTTTTTGAGTTCTCACCTTGTTGGGCATAGCTTACAGGATCCATAGTATTTCTTGTGCAATGTTGCTTCTTTTTCGGTTCATGGATGCCAACTTTCAATCTCAATCCGGTGTTGTTAAGTTGCGTCCCACAATAATTTAGTTGTATCACTTTCAGGGGTGCCTAAGGTGCATCTTTCTCCTTTTTCTACCACTCCATCAATCATTCAGTATATATCATCATCCTGTAACACATGGTAAAGATAACATAACAAAAGACTAGAAACACACACACATAATTTAAAATAAAGAACTGAAAGCAATAAAAATTAAATTGAAAAGAAAAAAAAAACAATAAAGAACCCCCCCACACTTGAACCAAACATTGTCCTCAATGTTTTAGAACCAGCCTTGGAGAGGTTGCTTACAAAGGTATTGCATTCCAATGATCACTTCCTGGCTTCCACTAGAGATGCTCTCTTTTATTTCCTGAAAGTAAAACAAACAAACAAAGAAATTAATTATTAAAACCGTGGGTTGCCTCCCACGAAGTGCTTCGTTTAACGTCGCATGGCTCGACGGTCCATTACCCTTTATTATGGAGGGTATTTCCTTTTCCAAACCTTGTTGCTTTTCACTTCCGCTACCACGAACTCATGAAGATGAAAAGCATGGATAACTTTTCTCTTCAATTTACTTCCCAAATTCTTCTTGACTTCCTTAGCTTTCTTAGGACTTTTGACAGCTACATAAGTTGGTTCCACCCGAGAGGCTATGCTTGAAACGTTTTCTTGGAGTTGTTTAGGCTTTTTGTATTTTTTCTCACTTTCTATCATACCACCAGAAGTTTGATCATTTACAACCGCCCTAGGTTTCTTAACTCCTAACATCTTCAAGGTTACTTCTTCATCAAAAGATCTCAGTGTTAGTGTCCCTTTTTCAATGTCGAGGTTGCAGCGGCCTGTCGACAAAAATGGTCTCCCAAGAAGGATAGGAGTTTCTTCGTCTTCCGGAATGTCCATGATGTGGAAGTCAACAGGGAATACAAACTTATCAACTTCCACTAGTACATCTTCAGCTACCCCATATGATTTCTTAACGGTGTGATCGGCGAACCTTAATTGTGTCTTACTTTCACTAATCTTTTCCAATTCAAGCTTTTTGAAAATGGACAACGGCATTAAACTCACACTAGAACCAGAATCGAGGAGTACCTTTTTAAATGTTATATTCTTGATAGTGCATGGTATCGCCACCACTCCAGGATCTTTCCTCTTTATTGGGATCTTTCTTGCTGACGAGACTATTCCACACTTCTCAGTTTCAATTTTTGATTCTCCTCCCAGTGATCTCTTTTTCGCCAACACCTCCTTCATAAATTTCTTATACAAGGGCATGTGCTCAAGTGCTTCAAAGAATGGTAGATTTACCTCTAGCTTTTTGAACAATTTAGTGAACTTCTCAAAGTCTTTCTCTTTTGAATTCTTCCTTGTCACTCTGGAAGGGAAGGGTAGTTTGATCACCGGTTTAACATCTTTCTTATTATTTTTTTCTTCAACTGGTTTAACCGGTGGTATCACAACTTCTGGCTCTTTCGGATTCTCTCTTATTTCCAGATCCACCTCTATTACCATAGGGTCATCTATTTCCTCTTTTTCTTTTTCCGATTCTAAAACCTTTTTAATCCTTGTTGTAACAGCATTAATCTTCTCTTGATCTTTCGGATTTTTCACAGTTGCGCTTGGAAAGTTACCTTGTGCCTGTAGAGTGAGATGTTGTGCTATTTGACCCACTTGAACTTCTAAATTTTTGATCGAAGCTGTAGTGTTCCTGTGGTTGTTTCTGGTTTCTTCTTGAAACGGAAGCCATTGTCCAGCCAATCTCTCGATAGCCACTTCCCATTCCGCCTTCTGAGGGCCTTGTTGTTGGTTTTCTTTCCAAGCAAAATTTGGATGATTCTTCCATCCTGGATTGTAGGTGTTAGAATACGGATTGTTTTGCCTCAGGAATTTGATTTCTTCAATCTGCTTGGGAGTAGCAACACAGTATACAGTTTGGTGAGGACCTTGGCAAATTTCACAAATTACAGGTTGAGCTTGTTGGACTTGAGCAACCTGTTGAGTACCTATATTCATAGCCTTTAATCTCGTTTCTACCTCTGCAGCTATAGCATCTTCAACCCGAATTTTTGAGGTTTCCAACTTCAGATCAATAACTCTTTCAGGTTTATTGGTACACCTGTCATACAACTCCAAATGCTCATTTGCAGCTATCGCTTCAATGATCTTGATAATTCCGGAGGCTGTTGTGAAATTTGTTGAGCCTCCAGCTGCTGTATCGATCAACTGCTTTGTTTTCATTTTGAGCCCATTCACAAATATCTGCATTTGGTCAGTTTTGTCCATGTTGTGAGTGGGACATGCCACTAGGATCCTTTTGAATCTTTTAAAAGCATCTCCTAAGAGATCACCCTCCTGTTGTTTGAAATTCAAAATATCATACCTCTTCCTTATAAAGACCGAGGCGGGGAAATACTCATTCAAGAACGCCTTCTCCATCTCTTCCCATGACGTGATACTGCCCGCTGGAAGAGAATAGAACCATTCTTCTGCTTCTTCGGCCAAGGTGAACGGGAACATTCTCAGCTTCTTTGCCTCTTTGGTATGCCCTTCAATTTTTAAAGTCGTACTCATGGTAAGAAACCTCTGTAGGTGCTTGTTTGTATCTTCATTAACCTTTCCGGTGAAAGGTTTTCTTTCCAGCTGATTTATTGTGCTCGGATGCAATTGAAAGTTAGCCGCATTTACCGGTTGGTTGACAATTGTCAGTCTACCTCCCGACGTGTTTGTAGCACCGTAGTCACCAAGGAGTCTCTCCGGCGCTGGTGGATTCTCTCCCATGACTTCTCCTTCACTTTCAGAATCTGAACCAGAATGAACTGAAATAATTTCTTCTTCAGATTCCAGATTTTCTCGACGAGCTTGTCTGCGCCTTGCGTGCAAAGTTCTTTCGATTTCTGCGTCAAAAAGAAATTCAGCTGAGGCCTTACCTCGCATAAACAGATTAGACAATTTTTAGAATAAGAAAAAAAATAAAAATAAAAAGTGCAGAAAATAAAATTTTAGTCGCAGAGCAACAAAATTTCAATTGAACTTAAGTTAAAAATCTGTATTTTGGCAGTCCCCGACAACGGCGCCAAAAACTTGATCGGAAAATTATAGCAAGTGTACTATTTTCTCGATGTAGTAATAATTGGGGTTATCCCCAGTGTCGATCTCTTGAGGACTGCGCAGAAACTTAAGTGTTTTAACAAATTCAATTGAACAAAAACTCCTTGGTTTGTTTCAATGTTGTTTGCAAAATTATAAAATATGAATTAAAAATTAACAACTAAATAAACTTGTATTAGACAAATAGTAAAGTAATGCTAGGGGATTGTGTATGAAATTCCTTATAACAACAATACGCTTAAAATTAATTAGATCAATACTAATTCATATCATCACCAAAGTATGAGTGTGACTTTCCAAAATTCCTTTAGAGAAAATCATTTAATATTCCCTTTATACCCAAATTCCTTCGTTGTATAATAAGAATACTAATCTCTTTGTTTTAGCAGAAGAGTTACGGTTACAAACCTATATCTCAATTCCTTGATGATACGGATTTATATTATTATATAAAAGCATTAACCTTGGTTTTTCCGACCTAACGTTAACCATAAATCAAAACCTTATTTTCCAATAATGGTTTGCATTAAGAACACTATATAAAAAGATGATAGTGAAAAAGTTATGAAATTACTAATAAAATAAGCAAATTGTCATTACAATACGAAATCAGGGACACCCCCTAGCATTGGGGGGTTTAGCCTCTCATGTTCATGAAATTAAAAACAAACATACTGAAAGAGAAATTCATTACAATAGGATTAGGATGACTTTGATCTTCAATAGCTTCTGCGGTTGAGAGATCTCCGTTTTCCCAACAATTGCGTGTATCTGCTCCTCTCCCAAATTGTACGTTAAATATAAAACTTCAATTCTCCAAGATGCCCTCTTTTCTTGAAAAATAGGTTTAAGTAGTGATATTGTGTTTCCATCTAGTGCAGAATGACAAAATTGCCCTTAATGAGTCCAAACTGAACAAACAGCAAAAATTTTGAATTTCTACACATTCACGCTGACACGGCCGTGTCAAATGACACGGGCTGCCCGTGTCAGCTTCTGCCCACGCCCTTTTCTTGCTGTTTACGCGACATTGCCCGCGTCAAACGACACTGGCAGCCCGCGTTAAGCTGGCAGCCCGCGTCAAGCTGGCAGCCCGCGTCAAACGACACTGGCAGCCCACGTTTTCTTCTGCTCTTGTTCTAATTCTTTTAGAAACTTTCTTTTTTTTTTGAAATCAATAAACACTACCAAAACAATGTCTCAAAAGCATCTTATATAAAACAAATTAAAACAAGAACTAATTTGCAAAATGTTAGAAAATTAAATAAAATGATATAAAACTAAACCATGGTATTATCGGAATGAGCGATTTCTTACCAAATAATTGATGGAAAATATGTAAAATTGGTGACCGATCAATACTCCTTGATCGTTTTCAAGGGATATCAGTATAAACCAAAGTGTCACACTAACGGTGACACCAGATTAACCGTATCGGTACATGCCGTACAGTTTTCTTGTTCTATTGTCACATACTTAAGGTATCTCGAGATTCGGGTTAGAATCTTTCACACAAGAAAATACCCAAACAAACCTTTGAAAAATAGAACAATCAAGACAAGCAATGGAAAACATCGAAGTGATCTAGACTCTAAGGTAACCCCTTTTGAAAACATTTTGTTTTTTGAATATCCCCAGCAGAGTCGCCAGTTCTATCGCCCTTGGTTTTTTATATATCACGCATGAGAGATACGAACTGACTCTTCTTTTGCTTTTGAGTTTTGAAAATCAGAGAGTCGCCACTGACTTTTATTTTATCCAATTAAGGAAAGGTTTATAAAAGAAACAAAAAAAGACCTTTAAGAGATTTTGGGTTCGGGGGTAGGTTATACAAAGGGAAGGTATTAGCACCCCTTTGTATCCATGGTTATCCATGGGCTCTTAATTGCTTAGCTCACTTGTTTGAATCATTTTGTCTTGCCTTGAAATGCTTGTATGTGGTTTTAAAATTCATTTTGTAAATTGACTTTGTAATGATCCTTGTGCGGATGTATACAAAGTGTTTTATCTTTCGAAAGATGTTTTTAAAAAAAGAGCTTTAACTTCGTAATGATCCTTGTTTGGATATATACCAAGTATTGTCTTTTTTGAAAGTTTTATTTGAAAAACAATGATATATGAGACATTTTGTTGTTTTGATTTGAGCAAGCAATTAGGAGATCTACCCTAAGTTTATAAGGTTCTTTCCTATTTCTTTTAAAAAATTCTCCTTTGACCGGATGTAAACAATAATTTAGATTTGCATTTTTGAAACAGTAGAATTTGATTTTGAAAAGAGTAACAGAGGGATTACCCTAAGAGGTGCAAGTGTGATTGTGTTTTGATTCAGATATTTTTGTCTTTTGAAGTTAGTGACCTAACGCTTCGGTTTTTATCTTTGGCATACACGCAGTTTTATATGTACAGGAATTAAAATGCGGGAATGTAAAATGCGGAAAGTAAATCTACGCTATTACATCGATTGTGCGGGAAATGTAAACTACGCTATTTACATGAATTTGACAACCTATACACTTATCTATGAATTTAAATTGCAATAAGATAAAGGGAGAATATTTTTGATTTTTTAGATGGTTGATTTTAATTAGAATTAATGCATGATTAATTTAATTAAATGAGAAAAATGAGAAATAAAATTTAAACCTAAAAATTAGGTCTAAAATATGTTCAAAATGTTTGTTAATTAATTTTAAAACAAAACTATTTTTTTTGGATTTTTTGAAGTTGTTTTGGAAATTTATTAAGCTAATTAACATATAATTATATAAACAATTATACAAATAATTAAAACTTAAAGAGAAAAATATTCTAAATATGTACAAAATTAGTCTATAATAAATAAACTAAATTTAACAAAAAGAACAAATTTTTTCTGATTTTTTGATAGGTTGAAATAATTAAAAAGCAAATATATAAATATATATACTAATTAATTAAACAAAATATTTTAATTATTAAGAAAAATAAAATATTTTTGTGTCAAAAATTAATAGATTATTTTATAAACCTAAAAATATTTTTATTATATTTTTTTGATTTTTAAAACTATTTTAAATTAATTTTGCAAGTTATATTAAATAAAATGGAAAATAAATAATTAATAATCAAGTGTGGTTGGCTGGAGAGTCCATGGTAAGGACTAGCATGTCATAAGCGTTAGATGAGCTGGCAAGTTGATCTGAGGGTGATTAGAGTGGAGGCACGTGGTAACAATAGAACCTGCAAAACACTTGATCACAAATTATTTTAAAAAACACGCGCGCGCTCTGACCAATAGGGAGAGGCCACGTCTTCATCTTCAACCTCTCGCCACCACTTTTAACAGCGCTTTTGTAAAAACAACGCTGTAATAAGTGAGTCTCAAACCTGCAAAATAGCGAATAGGGGTAAACTCATGCATAAATTTTTTGCGACCTATTAAATCAACCAGCCTTGATCCACTGAGTTCAAATATGCCATTAGTTTCTCCTAATTTTGCCTAAATCGAATAATCCTAAAATGGAGCTCAAGAACCCTAGAATGGCAACTTCGTGTACAAGCATCCAAACCTCAATTAAACTTCCAGAAACGATCAGTACATCAAACTAAACTCAAATATATGTCTACATCTAGTTAAACATGCGTGTATGATCAGATATGAGGTGATTTATGTTTGAACAAACCGTGGCTTGTGTGGCTCGATTTGTGAGGCTTTGATGCTTAAAATTTGTTTGGATAGGTTCAATGAAGTTCAGAGATGATGTTTGAATACTTAGTTTGGATTGAAACTAGCTGAAACTTAAAATTCGAATTTCAAATTTCTTGCAAAATTTCAAGTATGATACAAGTGTGTTACAAGCATGGATTTGATTCTGCAATTGTGTGTGTTTCCTACTGAAGTGTTCTACTTCATTTATAAGCAATGAAGTGCTTAAAATTGAAGCTATCAAGCATTGATTGCTTTTTGAACTTTGAATTTTTTAATATAAAAAATCTTGAATTCTTTGGCCATGGCTTTTAATTTTCTTCAATCTCTTGCTCTAGGCCTGCTATGTACTTCTCTTGCTGCAGAGTTGAATCATTCTTGGTGGCTTTAGCTTAAGAATCAAGCGATGTATCATTATCCTTCACCATTTCTTTTTCAATTTAACTTTAAATGTAATAAAATTAAACCAAAAAAGAAATAAAAATGCTATGGGCCTTAGGTTGGTCGTGGGAGGCCCTTAACATTGTTAGAATCATGTTTGGATCATGGAAACTTGGCCCCTTTTGGAAAAAAAAACATTTTTGATCAATGTTGGTTTCATGCATTTTCCCAAAATATAGCCAACTTCAACAAGGCATAAATCCCTCAATTTTTATCATATGAATGAGTTCTTGTACTTTTTAGAAACCTCAAGATGTCTTCTACAAGCTACTTTGGAAACTTTTTTTCATTTGGAGAAGTTATCTTGATGTTATGGCCTTTGACAAAAAACCACTTTTTGTTGACTTTGAAAATGACCTGTAATGTCTGAGCTCATATTTTTCAAATGGTGAATCCAATGACCATGGGATCAATTTCATTTGAAAGATAATTGAATTTCCTTCAAAACAAGCTTTGGTTGGAATTTTTTGAATGAACGAGGAGAGAGTTATGGCCGGTCAAAGTTCAGTTGACTTTTTAGGAGAAAACCCTAATTTTGAAACTTAGGGTTTTGTTGATTTTTGATTTTTCCTTGATGAATTATGATCAACCAATGATCAAATGATGAATCTTTTGACAAAATATGGATGTTGACAAAAAATTTCATTTTTGACTGTCTGTTGACTTTTCAGTCAAACTGGTCGTCTGTTGACTGTTTGAGTTGCTGACTGTGCGTCTGAGTGAATTGAAGTTTGAAAATTTGTATGGTGGTACTTTGAGATATATGGAGGTCCATGAAATCCATTTGAGGTCTCAAAAAACTTGTTCTCCTGAAAAAAAAAAAAACAAAAACCCTAGTTAGGGACTGTTTGTGTAGGAGACAGTTAAGCGTACCTAATTTTTGTGCAGTGCTGAGTCTCTGCTGATCATGTGATTATCAGAAGACTTCTAGAACAAAAATCTTGGAATTTTGAAATGCAAAAGATTGATTTGATTGATGGTGCAAAACACGGAGAATCGTGCTGTCAGCGGGTTTGACTGTCAACTGACTGTCTGGGCATTAACGTAATAATTAAAGTGAAAATTCAACAGTTAAAGTTAAATTTTTTTCTTTTTGTTTTTTGTTATGCTAATGGTGAAGATTTATTTACATGATTTGTTAGAAAAACACAAACATAATAAATAAATAAAATATACTGTACGCGAAAGAAAATACCGATAATAACCTTGAAAAATATTCAATGCGCAGAAAAATAAATATTTGCCTAGCAGAAAACACACAAAATATTATCTAGATAATTAAACTACAGTACGACAGATAGTACGACATTTAATACTGACAGTACAAATATTACATAATATAATGAACTGTACGACAAATAAACGGTACATTATTTGAAAGCAAAAGATACGACAAACTTTAAAAATGACGATTAAAAACCCATGCTATAAATAACAACATATAGATGATCGGGAGTGTAAGCAACCCAGGTCCGCATTTTTTAGGACTATGCAGACAGAAAAAGGACATGATCACCACCAAGACGGTGATGACCATAAGAAAACACGTATCCATCCACTTCGCCATTTTTGCCGGGGAAGAAGAGAAAATAAATATGAGGTAGAAATTTGAGAGATGAGTTGAAATTTGATGTGAGAATTTATGAAAAAAATGAGAGGTATTTATAGAGTGAAAAGAAGGATAGAGACGTTGGGGAATGAAGTGATTCCGTACAAAAAAGGAAAATTTGAGTGGTAGTAGGATTTGAAAGAAAGTGTATGGTAGGGTTTGAAAAGAGAGATGTATAGAATAAAGTTAGGATTTGACTTTGAAAGAAAGAGATTTGAAAAGAAAGGAAAAGATTTTGAAAATAATAGAATATAGTACAAAAATTAGTGGGAAACAAAAACTAATAATAATTTACTCGTTACCAGTACAATCTGAATCCCCGGACTTTGCGCCTGCAAAAAAAATCTAATTCTGTACCAATTGCGTCAGTACTATTTATCTGCAAATAAATCTCAAATAAACAGTGTGTGTGAAGTGATAAACAGTAATTGGCATTTGTGTAAGAATAAATTCAACAGCGAACCAAAATACCGTATAAGAAAAATTCTAAAAACCGAGTATTCATAAAATCAGGATATTTATGGAATAAAATCCAAGATTATATGAAACTCCCAATTTTTAGACAGAAGTCTGTTGCCTTCTTTCTGAAAAAGATGCGGGCAAATTTTGGGGTATAACACCTGGCCTCGACACGGATATTGTGGTCCATCGCCTGCCAATCAAAGAAGGTAGCACTCCAGTTAAGTAGAAACTGCGGAGAAGTAGGACCGATATGTCCAAGAAGATTAAAGACGAGGTTGAGAAGCAATTCAACGCTGGTTTTCTAAAAGTTGTGAGTTATCCTCCATGGATAGCTAACATCGTGCCTGTGCCTAAAAAAGACGGGAAAGTCGGAATGTGTGTAGACTACAGAGATCTGAATCGGGCAAGCCCCAAAGATGATTTCCCTTTACCCCACATCGATGTACTGGTTGACAATACTGCACAATGCAAGATATTTTCCTTTATGGATGGATTCTCAGGTTACAATCAAATCAAGATGGCGCCCAAAGACATGGAAAAAACAACCTTCACAACACCCTGGGGAACCTTTTGTTACAAAGTAATGCCTTTTGGTTTAAAAAATGCAGGAGCAACGTATCAACGTGCAATGGTAGCTCTATTCCATGACATGATTCATCAGGAAATATAGGTTTTTGTGGATGATATGATTGCAAAGTCCAACACCGAAGAAGAACATCTGGGTCATCTGCACAAGCTATTTGACAGACTCAAGAAGTACAGGTTGCGACTGAATCCGAACAAGTGTACCTTTGGAGTAAGATCCGGTAAACTCTTAGGTTTTATCGTCAGCAGCAAGGGTATTGAAGTTGATCCTGCCAAGGTCAAAGCCATTCAAGAAATGCCCATACCCCGTACCGAGAAACAAGTCAGAGGATTCTTGGGACGTCTGAACTACATCGCCAGATTTATTGCCCATATGACTACTACTTGTGTGCCAATCTTCAAATTGTTGAAGAAAGATCAAGTACAAAGATGGAACGACAAATGCCAATTAGCCTTTGATAAGATCAAAGAATATCTTCAAAAACCACCAATCTTGTTACCACCAGTGGAAGGAAGACCTCTGATAATGTACCTAACAGTGTTAGAAGATTCAATGGGGTGTGTACTGGGGCAACATGACGAGTCTGGCCGAAAAGAGCATGCAATCTACTATCTTAGCAAAAAGTTTACCGATTGTGAAACAAGATACTCACTGCTCGAGAAAACTTGCTGTGCCTTGGCATGGGCGGCTCGCCGACTAAGACAGTATATGCTAAACCATACCACTTTGCTGATCTCCAAAATGGATCCTATCAAATATGTGTTCAAAAAACATGCTCTCTCTGGAAGAATAGCCAGATGGAAAATGATCTTGACTGAATATGACATCCAGTACACTTCGCAAAAGGCAATCAAAGGAAGTGTGGTAGCTGATCATCTGGCTCATCAAGCAGTGGATGATTATCAAGCATTGAACTTTGACTTCCTAGATGAAGATATTATGCTAGTTACTGACTACGAACAACCCGGACCGGAGGAAGGACCCGAGCCAGGATCCCGATGGACTATGGTTTTTGATGGAGCCTCTAATGCGCTTGGCAATGGCATCGGAGCTGTGATCATTTCTCCTGCAGGAGGGCATACACCATTCACTGCCAGATTATGTTTCAACTACACTAACAATATAGCCGAGTATGAAGCATGTATTCTGGGTCTCAAAGCTGCAATCGATCTGAGAATCAAGTTCCTAGAGGTCTACGGAGACTCGGTCCTTGTAATTTATCAAGTTAAAGAGGAATGGGACACGAAGCACCCGAATCTAATTCCTTACAAAGAATATGTGCTAAGTTTGATTCCTTACTTTAAAGAAATCACTTTTGAACATATCCTGCGAGAAGAAAATCAATTGGCTGATGCTTTAGCTACCATGTCATATATGTTCAAAGTCAGGTGGGACAATGAGGCGCCTATGATCACCATTTGCCGACATGATGAACCAGCCTATTGCAATGAGATTGATACTGAAGGAGTGGAAGAAAAACCATGGTTCCATGAAGTAAAAAGATATCTCGATGCCCAAGAATATCCTGAAGGGGCATCCATTAATGATAGAAAGTTTCTAAGAAGATTTGCTGCCAAATTCTTTCTAAGTATTGGAATCCTGTACAAACGCAACCATGACTTGACTCTGCTTTGTTGTGTGAACAAGAAGGAAGCAGAACAGATTATGGAAGAAATACACGATGGTGCCTTTGGTACTCATTCAAGTGGACATACAATGGCTAAAAAGATTCTGAGAGCAGGTTGCTACTGGTCTACCATGGAGACAGACTGCCATCATCACTCCAGAACTTGTCACAAATGCCAGATATATGCCGACAAAGTACATGTACCTCCAGTCCCATTAAACGTTCCGACGACTCCTTGGCCTTTTGCAATGTGGGGAATCGATATGATTGGAGAAATCAAGCCTACTGCTTCCAACGGACATCGTTTCATACTGGTCGCTAGTGACTACTTCACAAAATGGGTAGAAGCAGCCTCGTTTGCTTCAGTCACCAAGAATGTTGTGGCCCGGTTTATCAAGCACAATCTCATTTGTCGGTATGGCATCCCTGAAAGGATCATCACAGACAATGGCACAAATTTAAACAACAGGATGATTACCGAACTCTGCACGCAGTTCCAAATCAAACATCATAATTCATCCCCATATCGACCAAAGATGAATGGCGCGGTGGAAGTTGCCAACAAGAACATCAAGAAGATCATACAAAAAATGACAGTAACCTACAAAGACTGGCATGAGATGTTACCTTTTGCTCTTCATGGTTATCTCACCTCAACACGTACCTCAACAGGGGCAACTCCCTTTTCCTTAGTCTATGGTATGGAGGCAGTTCTTCCAATTGAAGTTCAGATTCCCTCTCTAAGGATTATGAAAGAAGCCGATCTAGACAAAGACGATTGGATTCAGACTCGGTTGGACCAGATAAACTTGATTGATGAGAAGAGGCTTGCGGCTATTTGTCATGGTCAATTGTACCAGAAACGTATGATCAAAGCCTTCAACAAGAAAGTCAAAAGTCAGGCATATCAAATCGGTGATTTGGTTGTAAAACGCATCATCTTACCACAGGGTGATCCCAGGGGCAAGTGGACTCCCACTTATGAGGGACCATTTGTAATCAAGAAGGTATTCTCCGGCGGAGCCATCTTGCTTACCACTATGGATGGCGAGGATTTCCCACACCCTGTAAATACGGACATAGTCAAAAAGTACTTCGCTTAAAGAAAAGCTCGCTAAGTTGAAAACCTGAAAGGGCGACTTAGGCAAAAATGAGCGTCTTGGTGGATTGAAAACCTGAAAGGGCAATCCAGGCAAAGATTAGAGACTAAAAAATAATTACTATCCCGGTAGGCTGAAAACCTGAAAAGGCAGCCTAGGCAAAAGTTAGGGAATAAAGCATACGACTATGTCCCGTTTGGCTACCTACTCACCTTCAAGGTTCAACACATCAAAGGCACCAATCAGTCCAATTATTTTCTTCCAACAAGTGAGGGATGAGATACTCAAAGACAGATTGGCAATAGCAGAGTTGAAACTTGACTGGATTGTTTTCACATAGCTATTTCCCTTTATAAGTACTTTTCAAAGTTTTATGACAAATTCGTACTACTAGGATTTTTGTCTCCTTGTACTAATCCTCCTATTACGGCTCTCTTTCAGATTAATACAGTTCATGCTCAAAATCAATGTTTTCACTTTTTCTGTTTTGAATACGTAAACGTCCCAATAATAATTTTGAATGAACATATGCATTTGAATATGATTGATGTTTATAAAAAAAACAGGAATAGCATTCAGGTAATGTCCCAATCATCTGGGCATCATCCCAAAACCAGCAACATGGGAATATCCCCCACAAAGCAATCTTCAAGGAGTTATCCCCGGATAAGCAAGGTCCAATTAATTCCCCGACGGAATGTTTTATCACCGACACTGAGTACGGGCATCAGAAGAAACAGTTCCGGAACAGCGATACATTTCTCAGCATAATCCTCGATGAGATTTTTCTCCCCAACGAAATGACTCAAAAAGCCTTATCTCAAAGCTTGGATAGATATTACATCGGACAATTGCTCCTTGTTCCCCAGCAGGGCTGTTCAAGATCATTATCCCCAGAAGGTGTGATTCTCCACATCAAGGCTTGATCACATAGTGCATCGGAGGATTACGCATCTCTCTTATTCCCAGTCAGGGTGCATCAAAATCGGAACCTTCAAATTACCTTCATCCCCAAGCGGTAGTCAAAGATCCCTCAACAGAGCATCCTGGTCCGTAAGGAAGTTCCCCAGCTGAGTATACTCGAACAAGATAGTAAAGATCATCAACGGTCATAATGCCATCGTTTCTGAAATAACAAGCAGGGATTTATTTTCCCAACCAGAAGTTTGATACGCTCTAAACTGCATAAGTCATGTCCATACATCATACATCATACGCATATTCATACATAGCATATAATGTTTCATGACAAACGCATACATAACATGCACAGTTCTCATTTAGGTTAAGAATTTCAACATATACATTACATACATCATGACATTACATGTCACTTACTTGGTTTTTCAGGTGGACGAATATCCTCAGCAAGTTATTCTCAATCACATGCGGTATTCTCCCGGGTTCTGTTCGGACGAGCATTCCTCTCAGAACCAAAGATTCAATCTGAAGAGTTCTCTCTTTCCAAACCACTTATCAACTCTAAACAAGCAAAGCAGATACGGTCTAATGGTGACTCATTCTGACACTTCCAGGCTATACCACAGTCGAATAAACAACTTCAAATCCTTCAGATCTAAGTTGATACCTTGGACGGTTCCTTAATGATCTACCTTCAGATTTAAGTCGATACCTTGGACGGGTCCTTAATGATCTACCTTCAGATCTAAGTCGATACCTTGGACGGGTCCTTAATGATATACCTTCAGATCTAAGTCGATACCTTAGACGGTTCCTTAATGATCTACCTTCAGATCTAAGTCGATACCTTGGACGGGTCCTTAATGATCTACCTTCAGATCTAAGTCGATACCTTGGACGGTTCCTTAATGATCTACCTTCAGATCTAAGTCGATACCTCAGACGGTTCCTTAAAGCAATCAATTTCAAGATCTAAAGCAGAAACTTTTGACGGTTCTGTAACGATCAACATTCAAAATCTAAAGCGGAAACTTTGGACAGTTCCGTAACGATCAACCTCCAAGATTTAAAGCGGTAACCTCGGACGGATCCGTAACGGTCAACACAGAGATTTAAATCCTTCATCAAGATATAATCAATGGATTCATTCTGATAAACAAACCATCAACACATTCACTAGATGGCATCTGAAAGCCCATCTCAGGTAATGTTTTGATCCGCCAACAATATTTATCAAGCCACATTCAATGCAATTTCCAACATCACTTCCGGTGAAGGTAAGTGCAAATTTCAGGGCATCTAAATATTCAATCATCTTCTACCTTCAGATTCCAATCGGTCTCTTCAGGTTTAAGAATATTGAATAGGGGCAACTGTTATACCCCAAAATTTGCCCGCATCTTTTTTTCAGAGAGAAGGCAATAGACCTCTGTCTAAAAATTGGGAGTTTCATATAATCTTGGATTTTATTTCATAAATATCCTGATTTTATGAATACTCAGTTTTTAGAATGTTTTTATACGGTATTTTGGTTCGCTGTTGAATTTATTCTTACACAAACGCCAAATATTGTTTATCACTTCACACGCTGTTTATTTGAGATTTATTTTTCAGATAAATAATACTGACGCAATTGGTACAGAATTAAATTTTACAGGCGCAGAGTCCGGGGATTCAGACTGTACTGGTAACAATTAAATTATTATTGGTTGTTTCCCTCTAATTTTTGTACTATATTATTGTTTTCAAATCTCTTTCTTTATTTTCAAATCTTTTTCTTTCAAATCAAACCCTAACTTTATTCTATACATCTTTCTTTTCAAACCCTACCATACACTTTCTTTCAAATCCTACTACCACTCAAACTTTCCTTTTTTGTACGGTACCACTTCATTCCCCAACGTCTCCATCCTTCTTTTCACTCTATATATATACCCCTCATTTTTTCCATAAATTCTCACATCAAATTTCACTCATCTCCCAAATTTCTATCATACTATCTCATAATTATTTTCTCTTCTTCCCCGGAAAAAATGGCAAAGTGGGTGGATACGTTTTTTCTTGCTATCATCACTATTTTTGTGGTGATCATGTCCTTTTTCTGTCTACATAGTCCTGAAAAATGCGGACCTGGGATGCTTGCACTCTCGTACATCTATATATTGTTGTTTATAGCATGGGTTTTTAATCGTCATACTTAAAGTTTGTCGTATCTTTCGCTTTCAAATAATGTACCGTTCATTGTATTTGTCGTACTGTTCACTATATTTTTATGTAATATTTGTACTGTCAGCATTAAATATTGTACTATCTGTTGTAATGTCGTTTAATTATCGAGATAATATTATGTGTGTTTATTGCTAGTTAAATATTTATTTCTCTGCATTAAATCCTTTTCAATTTTATTATCGGTAATTTCGATCGCGTACAGTATATTTTATTTATTTATTATGTTTTTGTTTTTCTAACAAATCATGTAAATAATTTTTCACCATTAACACAACAAAAAAAAGAAAAAAATTAACTTTAACTGTTAAGTTTTCACTTTAAATGTTACGTTAATGCCTGAACAGCCAATTAACAATCAAACTCGCTGACAGCACGATTCTCCGTGTTTGTACCATCAGTCAAGTCAATCTTTCGCATTTCAAATTTCCAAGATTTTTGTTCTAGAAGTCTTCTGATAATCACAAGATCAGCAGAGACTCAACACTGCACAAAAATCAGGTACGGTTAACTGTCTCCTACACAAACAGTCCCTAACTAGGGTTTTTGTTTTTTTCAGGAGAACAAGTTTTTTGAGACCTCAAATGGATTTCATGGATCTCCATATGTCTCAAAGTACCACCAGACAAATTTTCGAACTTCGACTCGCTCGGACGCACAGTCAACAGCTCAAACAGTCAACAGACGACCGGTTTGAACGAAAAGTCAACATACAGTCAACAAATGAATTTTTTTGTCAACATCCATATTTTGTCAAAATATTCATCATTTGATCAATGGTTGATCATAATTCATCAAGAAAAGTTCAGAAATCGACAAAACTCTAAGTTTCAAAATTAGGGTTTTCTCCTAAAAAGTCAACTGAACTTTGACCGGCCATAACTCTCTCCTCGTTCATCCGAAAAATTCCAACAAAAGCTTATTTTGAAGGAAACTCAATTATCTTTCAAATGAAATTGGTCCCATGGTCATTGGATTTACCATTTGGAAAATATGAGCCAAGACATTACAGATCATTTTCAAAGTCAACAAAAAGTGGTTTTTTGTCAAAGCCCATAACATCAAGATAACTTCTCCAAATGCAAAAAAGCTTCCAAAGTAGCTTGTAGAGGACATCTTGAGGTTTCTAAAAAGTACAAGAACTCCTTCATATGATCAAAATTGAGGGAGTTATGCCTTGTTGAAGTCGGCTATTTTTTGGGAAAATGCATGAAACTAGCATTGATCAAAATTGTTTTTTTTCCAAAAGAGGCCAAGCATTCATGATCCAAACATGTTTCTAATGATGTTAAAGGGCTCCCACGACCAACATTAGGCCTATGACATTTTTATTTCTTTTTTAATTTAATTTTATTTCATTTAAAGTTAACTTAAAAAAGAAATGGTTCAAGATAATGATTCAAGGCTTTTATCCTTAGCTTGAGTCACCAAGTTTGATCCAAGTTCTGCAGCATAGAGGTACAGAAGACCTATGGCAAGAGGGGTGAAGAAAATTAAAGCCATGGCCAAGAAATTCAAAGCTTTTATTATTAAAAAATTCAAAAGTTCAAAGACACTCAAAGCTTGTTAGCTTAAGTTTGCAGCACCTCTACTGCTTATAAATAGCTTAGAACACTTCAGCTAGGACACACACACGAATTTTGAACCAATATCATACTTGTATCACACTTGTATCAACTTGAAATTTTCAAAGAAATTTAGATTTCGAATTCTGAGTTTAAGCTAATTTCAAGTCCAAATAATTATCTAAACACGATCCTCAAACATCCCTGAACCTATCCCAATCATTTTCAGCAAGCAAAGCACTCAAAATCATCCACTAAGGCTCACGGTTTGTTCCAACAAAAATGAACACGAATACAATCTTTCAAGCATAATTAACATGTTTAATTTGTAGATTTGTGTTTAGTATCACACTCTGAACGATTCTGGACATTTAATTAAGGTTTGGTTGTGTATATATGGAGATACCATTCTAGGGTTCTTAAGCTAAAATTTGGGATCCTTTGATTTAGGCAAAATTAGAGGAAACTAGTGGCATATTTGAACTCAGGGGACGATTTTAAGCTGAACCATGGTCTCCTAAATAATTTATATTGCTTGTATGAAATTTTGACATGTACAGGTCTTGTAGCTACGGACAAAAACCGTAACTAAAATCTTTAGCTACGGTTGCAGAGGTTTTAGCAACGGAAGGAAGGAAGAAGATGAAGTGTGGCAGGCCCTGATAGGCCAGAAAGCGCGCGTCAGCTTTTTTGAATCCTTCGGTTCCTGTGCTTTGCAGTCCACACTCTTGCCATGTGCCTCACTCTATTCACCATTAGATGCATCTGATTCTCCATCCAGCACACGTGAGCGCGTAGTCCACCATGCTCCCTCAGAGGAGCACCACATAGGATCCTTCTATTTAATTTTTTTTCCATATTTCTTTTAAATTAGTTTAATTTCTCTTTTAAATTGATTAAAAATTGTTTTAAAAAATCAAAAAAATATGCAAAAAAATATTTTAGGTTGATAAAATATTGTCTTAATTTTTGACACAAAAATATTTTATTTTTCTTAATAATTAAAATGTTTTGTTTAATTAATTAGATAATACTATATATTTATCTTTTAATTATTCCTAACCTATAAAAAAAATCAGAAAAAAATATTTTTTTTATTAAATTAAGTTTATATATTATAAACTAATTTTGTACATAATTAGAATATTTTTCTCTTTAAGTTTAATTTATGTGTATAATTATTTGTATAATTATATGTTGATTAACTTAATAATCTCCAAAACAATTTCAAAAAATCACAAAAAAAATTAATTTTATTTTAAAATTAATTAACAAACAACTTGGACATATTTTAGACTTAATTTTTTAGGTTCAAATTTTATTTCTAATTTTTGACCTTTTAATTAAATTAATTATGCCTTAATCTTAATTAAAATCAACCATCCAAAAATCCAAAAATATTTTCCCTTTATCTTATTGCAATTTAAATTCATAGATAAGTGTATAGGTTGTCAAATTCATGTAAATAGCATAGTTTACATTTCTCGCACAATCGATGTAATAGCGTAGATTTATTTTCCGCATTTTACATTCCTGCACTTTAATTTCTGTACATTTAAAACTGCGTGTATGTCAAGAATAAAAATTGAAGCGCTAGATCACTAATCTCAAAGATAATATATCTGAAAACAATACACAATCACACTTGTATCCAGTCAAGGAAAATTTTCTAAAGAAATAGGAAAGAACCTTATAAACTTAGGGTATACCTCCTAATTGCTTGCTTAATCAAAAACAACAAAAGTTCTTACACATCATTGTTTTTTTTAAAACAAACTTTCAAAAAAGACTACACTTTGTATATATCCAAACAAGGATTATTACGAAGTTAAAAAAAAATCTTTTTTTCAAATCATCAAAATATCTTTCGAAAGATAAACACTTTGTATACATCCGCACAAGGATCATTACAAAGTTAATTCTTTACAAAATATTTAAAACCACATACAAGCATTTTAAAGCAAGACAAACTATTCAAACAAGTGAGCTAAGCAATTAAGAGCCCATGGATAACCATGGATACAAAGGGTGCTAACACCTTCCCTTTGTATAACTTACCCCCGAACCCAAAATCTCTTTAAGGTCTTTTTCTGTTTCTTTTATAAACCTTTCCTTAATTGGATAAAATAAAAGTCGGTGGCGACTCTCTGATTTTCACAACTCAAAAAATAAAAGAAGAGTCAATTCGCATCCCACAAAAAAACCGAGGATTACAGGCGCGCCGCGCCAAACCCGCTATTTTGGTCCGCGTCGCGGGAATTTGTGTCGCGCCGCGAACATGGAGAATCAGGAATTTGTATTATAAAAAGAAACCTTTGTTGTCATTATGGATGTACAATTTTTGGTGAGCAAAATTGAGAGAGAAATCCGATTCTACAGTAGAGAACAACAATTGAAGGTGGATTCTACACCAATTGAAGAGATTCTTTTGATCAAGATGAATACCTTAATCCAACTTTGTGTGTTTTTCATATTCATGGAGAGCTAATCCTCTTGTGTTGAGTTTGAGGTAGTGGTTAACTTATGATTATGCAGTACTATTGATTGAATTCTTGTGAACAATTATTTGAGTCTATTATCAATAAGAAACCTCATTTTTATGTTAAATTAATGTTGAACTTTTGATCGAAAGAAAAGGTTCAACCTTTTGATCTAGGTTACTATATTGATTCGTTCATAATTTGCAGAGATGGAATCATGAATGAGTTTTCATAATTATCTTGCTTTATTACTCTTATCGATATTGATATTCTGAGAGATCGAATCTTATAACGGTAAAAGATTATCTAACTTGATCTGAGACATGAGCTCAAGTTTGAGTATAAATGAAGATAATAATTCAAATAATGCTTCACTTATGATTTAATTAATAAATTGCGTAGGAATAGGGTAATGAACCCTAAAGCTCAACATATCTCTTCCATTGTTAACCAATTTTCAGCATTCTCATTTTGATAATTGTTTATGTTTAAAAGCAACTTTATAATAGTAAACCAAAACCACTTATTTTTACCTACTCAAAGTAATTAGACTATAGAACGACAGTAATATTAAACCAATCCATGTGTATACGATATATAGAAAATATTTACCCAAAAATACTTTCAACAAATTGGCGCTGTTGCTGGGGATTGGTGTCAATATTGCACGCATTGCAATAGTCTCATAATTTTGAGTTTGTTACTTTATTTTAATTTTGTTGTTTCACTCATTTGCTAGTTTTGTAGAACTTGGTGTATGCGCAACAAAGTTGCCAACGATTAACTTCTCTTTGATCCGGAGATTGAAAGAACAACTAGGAATATCAACAGCAAAACACGAAGAAAAGCAAAGTTAGCAAAAGCACGAGACAACGAAATACCATCATCGTCACAAAATCTAGAAACAATTGACGAGTCACTAGAAGGATTGCTCCTTCACGAAACATTTGTAGAAGATGAAGTAAAAGCCATCATACAACCCACGGCTGTCACCATGACTGCTACCACTCCGTTTGCAAATAGTCCAAGACTTAATCCACAGTTCTCTAGAACTGCCGCCAACGGGCGGACTTCCGAATTAAAGACAGGTATCCTACATTTTATTTGTGCTAGTCCTTTTTCCGGATTGGACCATAAAGACCCTTATACTCATCTCACTTGATTCAATGAGTTTGTGGGTACCACTAGAGTTGCTCAAGCCGATGAAGAAACACTCTTTAAGAGATTTTTACCACACTCCTTACTCTCTAAAGCGAAGGATTGGTATCTTGATTAACCTGAAGTTGTTACGAATGATTGGAATATCTTGGAAGAAAAGTTCTTGGAAAGATTTTATTCTCAAAATCGCTTCTTTGATGCAAAAACAACGATTGCAGTATTCTTGCAAGGTAGTGATGAATCTTTGAATGAAGCTTGGGAAAGATACAAGGCTATGTTGAGAAAATGCAAAGGGCATGGTTTCATAGTGTCATACCCCAAAATTTTCCCATCTTGTTTTTCTTAAAACAAACTCAGATCAAGGTACAAAGCTCAAAGACATCCCTCCTAAACAAAGGCTCAAGAAACTAGGGTTCGTGTTGTTCTGAAGAAAATCAATGGATCAAAAGCTCCAATGCATCTCATATGGCTTATGATGTTTCAAATTATCTCCAAGACAAAATCCAGGCTCTAATTCAAAGGATTGGTCACTCAATTGCTCAGAAAGTCAACAGTCGACTAATTTGGCCTAAAAGTCAACTGTGGTCAAAGTACAGTCAAAACTCCTGATTTTTTGTAAACATCCTTATTTTGAAGTATCATTCACCATTTGATCAAGGATTGATCATGGTTCATCAAGGAAAGATTAGAAATCAACAATTTCAAAAGTTTCTAAATTAGGGTTGTCATAGGAGAAAGTCAACTGAACTTTGACCAGCCATAACTTTAACATGGAACATCAGAAATTTCCCATCCAAAGCTCATTTTGAAGGAAATTGAATTCTCTACAACTTTGTCTCTCACATGCCAAGTCCAAAATTGCTTCGTTTGGAAGATATGAGCCAAAACATTACAGGTCCTTCTAAAAGTCAACAAAAGTCATCTTTTTGCAAAGAAGTGTACACAAACATGGAAACTTCAATGAATATGAAACCAAAAGGATCTTTTAGAGGACTCTTTGAGACTTCTAAAAAGTATAAGAACACCTTCATATGATTAAAAATGAGGGAGATACGCTTGGTACAAGTTGGTCGATTTTCAAGGAAAGGGCAAAACCCTAATTGGCAAATTTTCAATTTTTGAGTATTGGGCTTTGACTTTTGGTTTTCTCACGTGATTTTAAGCTCATAAGAGGCCCATAAACCAAATATTATTTATTCCTTGATTTTATTGCATTTTTATTTGAATTTATTCAATTAAATTCAATTTAAAATCAAAGAAATCATAAAATAAATAATAAAGGATTATGTGATCAATATTACAAATCAAAGTCAATCTAAAATCATTCATGAATCCATAATATTAATTTTGTGATATTTATTTATATTTTGTTTGAATTTTATTCATATAAATGTTAAATAAATTAAACAAAATATAAGCTTAATGGATCAATGGATAAGGCTTTAGTTCCTGATCATATAGAAGCCCAAAAATACTCCTCAAGGTCCAAGAAATTCGTTTGCTTATGTTATGAAGAGGGTTGACCAAAATTAGAAAGTTTTCATATGATTTCCAAACAAATATCAATCTTTATAATTACATGAGATCCAAGCCCAAAGGTTTGACCTAATTGGTTCACAATATATACACAGCATGGCCAAATGAAGAGAGGACGAAAAAAGAACCAAGGACACTAGGGTTTGCATTCAAAAATTACATAACAACTTGCACCATCGTTTTGGGAGTGGCAGCCATTCTCATGCACGTCTGAACGCCCCTTCTTGTTTCTGAGGTATTAAGGATCGATCATAGAACTGGAAGCAAGCTAAAAGCATCTCTGAACCGCACCGTTCAGCTGCCCAGGTTTGGTAAGGTTTTTTGAATTCGATTTTGAGTTTTTACGCATCTCCCACATATTTGATGAGTGTGTTCGTGTTCAGGACATCAATTAAGACAGGTTTGATCCCTTACATGTGAGGTTCCGCGTGAGAATCACGCTTTGCCATGGTTAGGGCTCAAAGGGATGTAAGCTTCGACTGGGGGGATTCATGGAGTTTCCAGCATAAATACCACCATATTTTGGATCAGGGATCAATTTTACCATGATCTGGGCATTTTGTTTTATCGTTTGATGTCAGTTTTTCAGGTTATTAGAAGTTTCAAAATAACTACGAAATCTTCAAAGAAGAACCGCAGCAAAACCCTAGGTATTTCGTAGCTATTTTTCTATCCAGATTTAAATGAAGAAGATGAAGTTTGGGGGCACGCGTGGCGTAATGACAATGGGCGGTCAACCACTCTCTCTCTCTCCTCGCGCGTGTTTACTTCTGAATGGCCAGTCAACACCTTTTGATTCCTCTCTCTCACTTCATTGGCTGCAGAGTTACACAGTGGGCCCAGTTGACCAGTCGTTTGAATTCTCATACATATCACTTTATTTTAATATTCATTCAATTTGTTTGGTTTTATTAATGACTTAACAACGTAGCACAACTGACAAGGGACAAAGGTCTTTATGTTCAGGAACCTGGGTTCGAATCCTACCCAAGTATTTTATTTTTTAACAAACTTTACTTTCAAATCCTATGCGCGCGCCTTCATGTGTGCCCAGTGGACCCTCAAGCGTCAACCTTTGGATCTCCAACGAAGACAAATCTGAGGGATCAAGATGCGTTACTCCACCATACCCCCTCAGGAGTGCACCACACAGAATCCCAGCTAAGTATTTTTTAATATTTTTTTAATTTAAATTACATAAACAATTTTATTTATGTTCCTTTTCTTTCCTTTTTATTATAACTCTTTTTATTTATGTTTTTTATTTTAATAAATTAGTTTTATAGTAAAATTATAAATATTGATTATTTAATCAAAAACCCGATTTTTCTTATTACATTAAAAATAATAGTTTTTTTTTGTTTTTAAGTTAACAACTATTTCAGGGTAACAATTTAATTTTAGGCTAATTTATTTTATGCCTTCAACCCTGATTTTATCATGATCACTAATAACTGTATTTTTAGGTTTGTTCATTAAACCTCAAGATTTATAATTTATCACCATAAAAAATCACTAATTGTCTTGCTAAACCTTATTGTTGATCTTTTAATGCACTAACCATTTCTCTTCTTTGTGCCAAATTTTCAGGATTAATCAAGAACTTTCAGCCACGCGCCCTACCAGATCAAAAAAGCTAAGTTTCTAATTTATTTTGTTTAAACATCATTTTATTTTTATTTCGCCTCTTAGGGTTTACGTCAATAATCCATGAATCATTCATACACTAATCCCTATTATTATCCGTTTAATTCTCAGATGATCAGAGTCAATCGAAGGTTCGAGGAAGATCAAGGCTGAAGATGTGTAAATTAATTTTCTGCCTTTATTTTTCCGTTACTCTTATAAGGGTTTTATTGTAATAGGTTAAGTTTTATTTTCCCCGCATCCCCGCAGGTGTTTATTGTAATAGCGTAGAATTTTAACTGTTTTATTTTCTGCCATGGTTAGTAATCCTAGGGAGTGCAAGCCTGCTAAATAACTTAGATCACTAATTACAAGATAAATGACTGAATTGAACTCACGTGATTGTGACACACACACACCTTTAGGGTAATCCCTCTTGTTGCCTTTGTTGCCTGTTGCCTTATGATTCTGTTGCCTCTAATTGTACTAAAAATAGTCAAGTCCCTCGATTCCGAGGATACCTAAAGCAATGTTGCCTATAGAGATTAAAAATCATCTAGTCCCTCGATGTTGCTTCGGAAAAATAAGATGATTGTCCTATTGCTAAGGTATCCTCGCATGATGCCTTAAGTGACTATTATATCCTTCCCTTAGACTACCTGCCCTCTTTATGGCAAGGGACGGTCTTATGGCGAACGATATCTCGATGACCCTTCAAACATCCAATTGAAAGACTTCCTGCCCTCTTATGGTATGGATAGACCCTTTCACCTGAAAAACTTAAAGAACATGAAAGAGAAAATTAGGGTAGGTAGTTCTTAATTGCTTGCTCCACACTTCAAATTCCTTTTCATAATCTCTTTTCAAATCAATTCAAAAACAAGGCTACGCTTATTTACAAGATAAATTCCTTAACAAAGTTTTACTATTCGCACACTGCTTTTCAAACGGTTCAAACAAAAGTGAGCTAAAGCAATTAAGAGCCCATGGATAACCATGGATGCAAAGGGTGCCTTACACCTCCCCTTTGCATAATTACCCCCCGAACTCAGTTTTTATTTAAAAGGTTTTTCCTATTCTTTTAGCCTTTCTGATATTTGGATAAAATAAAAGTCGGTGGCGACTCTTGCTTAACCGCGACATTTCGGATAAAAGTCAATTCACCGTATTACACATAGAGATTGATCAAATTCACATGTTCCTCAATGGTCTCACCCGAGTCAACAAAACACTTTTAGACGCCACATCTGGTGGTTCTCTTATGTCCAAAGCACCTGCTGAAGCTACTCAGATTATTAAGCAAATGGCTTTAAATGAGCGCCAAGGAAATCATGACCGCACTATCAAAGAAAAGAAACTAGGAGTTTTAGAGTTGAATACCAGTGATGATATTCTAGCACAAAATAAAATATTAACAATACAAGTGGAACTGTTGACACAAAAATGTCTAAGTTACCATAACAACTCAAAGAGCTAAATGGAGTTTCTAATCATTATCAAGTAGCATGTTGTGAGTTATGCAAAGGTAATCATCAAACTAAATTCTGCCCACCGGCTGTTGAAGAAGAAGTTAACTATGTGAACAATAATCAGGGTCAAAGGCATAATCAATATCAGAATCTGCAACTGTACCAACAAGGTTATCAACAAAGGAAAAATAACCAAGGTTATCAACAAAGACTAAATAATCAAGGTGATCAACAAAAATCCTTTCAACCTTATACTCAACCGCAACAACAACTATTAGAACAAGATTTGTTCTGATCAATATTCTTGTTTTGATGATAACAATGTATATGAATTTTGTATAAGACAATGTGGTACTCTAATACTATGCATTTTCCATTTTAGGAAATACATAAGGAGTATGCACAATTCAGCACTAAGAAGCACTGACTCAGAAGATTCTAGATTGCAACATCAGAACATGCTCTCGCAAGACATCAGAACATCATTGATCTGTTTGGCCCAGTCAAAACAGCATCTGTCAGAGGGAAGAAATATGGATTAGTCATCGTAGATGATTAGAGCAGATGGACATGGGTAAAGTTCTTGAAACACAAGGATGAGTCTCATACAGTGTTCTTTGACTTCTACACTCAGATCCAATCTGAGAAAGAGTGTAAAATCATAAAGGTCAGAAGTGATCATGGTGGCGGATTTGATAACAGATTCTTTGAGATTTATTTCAAAGAAAATGGTATTGCCCATGATTTCTCTTGCCCTAGAACTCCACAAAAAAATGGAGTTGTAGAGCGAAAGAATAGGACTCTACAAGAAATGGCAAGAACCATGATCAACGAGACCAATATGGCTAAGCACTTCTGGGCAGAAGCAATAAATACTGCATGTTATATTCAGAATAGAATCTCTATAAGACCAATTCTTAATAAGACTCCTTATCAATTATGGAAAAACAGAAAGCCCAACATTTCTTACTTCCATCCATTTGGATGTATATGTTATATTCTGAACACTAAAGATCATCTGAGTAAGTTTGATTCTAAGGCACAGAAGTGTTTCCTTCTTGGATATTCTGAACGCTCAAAAGGCTACAGAGTATACAATACTGAAACATTGATTGTTGAAGAATCAATCAATATCATATTTGATGATAAGCTTGGTCTTGAAAAGCCAAAGCAGTTTGAGAATTTTGTAGATATTGATATCTCAAACTCAAAAGCTGAAGAACCCAGAAGCAAATTGTCAAAAGATCAAGTTGCTGCTTCATTAGAGAATCTTAGAATTTCTGAAGAGCCAACTATCAGAAGATCTTCTAGACTCAACTCTGCTCACTCAGAAGATGTTATCCTTGGGAAGAAAGAATATCCTATCAGAACCAGATCATTCCTTAAGAACAATGCAGAATGTCAATTTGGTCTAGTATCTCTTATTGAGCCAACTTCTGTTGATCAAGCTCTGGAGGATGCTGACTGGATAATTGCCATGCAAGAAGAACTCAATCAGTTTACAAGGAATAACGTGTGGGATCTTGTTCCTAGACCAAAAGGATTCAACATCATTGGAACCAAGTGGGTCTTCAGAAACAAGCTAAGCAAAAAAGGAGAAGTGCATGTCCACCAACCTCCTGGTTTTGAAGACTCTAAGTCTCCAAAACATGTTTTTAAATTAAAGAAAACATTATATGGACTGAAGCAAGCTCCTAGAGCTTGGTATGAAAGATTAAGTTCTTTCCTTCTAGACAATGGTTTCACTAGAGGACAAGTGGATACTACTCTCTTTTGTAAAACCTTTAAAAAGGATATTTTAATTTGCCAAATTTATGTTGATGATATTATCTTTGGAACCTCTAATGCTACACTTGGAAAGGAGTTTGCTAAGTCTATGCAGGCTGAGTTTGAAATGAGCATGATTGGATAACTCAAGTACTTTCTTGGGATCCAGATCAATCAAACTTCTGATGGAACCTATGTTCATCAAACCAAGTACGTGAAAGAATTTCTGAAGAAGTTTAATCTTTCATAAAGCAAAGAAGCAAAAACTCCTATGCATCCAACGTGTGTCCTAGGTAAGGATGAGGTAAGTAAGAAGGTAGATCATAAGCTCTACAGAGGTATGATTGGATCTCTTCTATATCTTACTGCTTCTTGACCTGATATTTTATTCAGTGTTTGTCTGTGTACAAGATTCCAATAAGATCCTAGAGAATCTCACTGAACAGCTGTTAAGAGAATTCTGAGGTATCTGAAAGGTACTACTAATGTTGGTTTAGTCTACAGAAGATCTGAAGAATACAACTTAGTAGGATTTGTGATGCTAATTACGCTGGAGATAGAGTTGAAAGGAAAAGTACTTCTGGAAGTTGTCAATATCTTGGAAGTCACCTGATCTCCTGGTGTTAGACGATAGGCTTAAGGATCTAGAGGGGGGGTGAATAGATGCCTCATAATTTTTCGGATTTATTTCAAATTTAGGCGAAAGCGTTTCGGGATCGACTCGCGTCTATTCCGAACCACTATTGAAAGAATCAAATATGTGATTAAACCACAAAATAGTTGAGAGTTAACTATGAAAATACTGCTTAGTGAATCAATCAGTTAAGCTAATGTAAATCGTTTAACTGCTTGCTTGATTAACTTTGTTTGGAATGACTTGATAATGGTTGAAGCAATATATCAAACACTTGGTAATAATGTCCAAATTGATTATGATTCAATGTGTGGTGACTTGTGATGTTTATGCAGAATCTTATCACACAAGTTTATCACTTGAACCTTTGATCAATTTACAATTATGACCCAAATTAAGCGAAACGTAAAAGAAAAGATAAAAGCGATAAGAACATGATATTTGTTCAGGCAGTTCGTCGATCGTCCTCGCTACGACTACATCTGCCCCCAATTCCAAACGGGAATTGGGATGTCTTTCATTATGATTGAAAACAGTTTATACAAAGAAGATAACAAAGCGATAACGATAAACCGAATATGTTGATCCTTTGAATCTTCTTCCCCTTGATCTTGAGCCAGATCAAGTATCTTCCAAGAGCTTCACTTTGATTCTCTTTCTGCAGTGTTCTGAATTGCTCGAACCCATGTTCTTCAATCTTCACACTCAGTTGAATCTTTGATGAAGTCTCTTGATAAAACCCCCCAAAATTCACCAACCTTGGAGGACAAAATCCGCAGATTTTATTCACCAAAACCCCACAAATCTTCACCCACTAGGAATCTTCAATTCCGTTCCATGGACGTTATCGATCTTGATCGCAAACCCTCAATGCAAAAATGATTGTGTGTAGTTGTGTTGGAGTTGAGAAGAAGAACGAAGATGAGAAGCCTTTGTGTCTCTTTCAGTTGTTGGTGTTAAGCAGAAATAATTAGCATAAAAAGATATATAAAGGAGCTGGTATGTTGGTGCAGATCTGTTATACCCCAAAATTTGCCCGCATCTTTTTCAGAGAGAAGGCAACAGACTTCTGTCTAAAAATTGGGAGTTTCATATGATCTTGGATTTTATTTCATAAATATCCTGATTTTATGAATACTCGGTTTTTAGAATATTTCTTATACGGTATTTTGGTTCGCTGTTGAATTTATTTTACACAAACGCCAAGTACTGTTTATCACTTCACACACGCAGTTTATTTGAGATTTATTTACTGACGAAATTGGTACAGAATTAAATTTTTGCAGGTGCAGAGTCCGGGGATTCAGACTGTACTGGTAACAATTAAATTATTATTAGTTTTTGTTTCCCACTAATTTTTGTACTATACTATTGTTTTCAAATCTCTTTCTTTCAAATCAAATCCTAACTTTATTCCATACATCTTTCTTTTCAAACCCTACCATACACTTTCTTTCAAATCCTACTACCACTCAAATTTTCCTTTTTTGTACGGTATCACTTCATTCCCCAACGTCTCTATCCTTCTTTTCACTCTATAAATACCCCTCATTTTTTCCATAAATTCTCACATCAAATTTCACTCATTTCCCAAATTTCTATCTCATAATTATTTTCTCTTCTTCCCCGGCAAAAATGGCAAAGTGGATGGATACGTTTTTTCTTATGGTCATCACTGTTTTAGTGGTGATCATGTCCTTTTTCTGTCTGCATAGTCCTGAAAAATGCGGACCTGGGATGCTTACACTTCCGTGCATCTATATGTTGTTATTTATAGCATGGGTTTTTAATCGTCATATTTAAAGTTTGTCGTATCTTTCGCTTTAAAATAATGTACCGTTCATTATATTTGTCGTATTGTTCGTTATATTATGTAATATTTGTACTGTCAGTATTAAATATTGTATTGTCTGTCGTACAGTCGTTTAATTATCAAGATAATATTATGTGTGTTTATTGCTAGTTAAATATTTATTTTTCTGTGCATTAAATATTTTTCAAGATTATTATCGGTAATTTTGTTCGCGTACGGTATATTTTATTTATTTATTATGTTTGTGTTTTTCTAACAACTCATGTAAATAAATTTTCACCATTAACACAACAAAAAAACTAAAAGAAAAAATTAACTTTAACTGTTAAGTTTTCACTTTAACTATTACGTTAATGCCCGGACAACCAGTTAACAATCAAACCCGCTGACAGCACGATTCTCCGTATTTTGTACCATCAATCAAGTCAATCTTTTGCATTTCAAAATTCCAAGATTTTTGTTCTAGAAGTCTTCTGATAATCACATGATCAGTAGAGACTCAACACTGCACAAAAATCAGGTACGCTTAACTGACTCCTACACAAACAGTCCTTAACTAGGGTTTTTGTTTTTTTCAGGAGAACAAGTTTTTTGAAACCTCAAAATGGATTTCATGGATCTCCATATGTCTCAAAGTACCACCAGACAAATTTTCAAACTTCAATTCAATCGAACGCACAGTCAGCAGCTCGCACAGTCAACAGACGACCAGTTTGACCGAAAAGTCAACAGACAGTCAAAAATGAAATTTTTTGTCAAAATCCATATTTTGTCAAAAGATTCATCATTTGATCAATGGTTGATCATAATTCATCAAGAAAAGTTCAGAAATCAACAAAACCCTAAGTTTCAAAATTAGGGTTTTCTCCTAAAAAGTCAACTGAACTTTGACCGGCCATAACTCTCTCCTCGTTCATCCGA
Source organism: Vicia villosa (assembly GCF_029867415.1). NCBI lineage: Eukaryota > Viridiplantae > Streptophyta > Magnoliopsida > Fabales > Fabaceae > Vicia > Vicia villosa. The sequence continues at coordinate 132,376,222 of NC_081186.1, read as the reverse complement.
AAAATTCCAACAAAAGCTTATTTTGAAGGAAATTCAATTATCTTTCAAATGAAATTGGTCCCATGGTCATTGGATTTACCATTTGGAAAATATGAGCCAAGACATTACAGATCATTTTCAAAGTCAACAAAAAGTGGTTTTTTGTCAAAGCCCATAACATCAAGATAACTTCTCCAAATGCAAAAAAGCTTCCTAAGTAGCTTGTAGAGGACATCTTGAGGTTTCTAAAAAGTACAAGAACTCCTTCATATGATCAAAATTGAGGGAGATATGCCTTGTTGAAGTTGGCTATTTTTTGGAAAAATGCATGAAACTAGCATTGATCAAAATGGTTTTTTTTCCAAAAGAGGCCAAGCATGCATGATCCAAACATGTTTCTAATGATGTTAAAGGGCTCCCATGACCAGCATTTGGCCCATGACATTTTTGTTTCTTTTTTAATTTAATTTTATTACATTTAAAATTAAATTAAAAAAGAAATGATTCAAGACAATTATCCAAAGCTTTTGTCCTTAGCTTGAGTCACCAAGATGGCTTAACTTCTGCAGCATAGAGATTGTACAGCAGGCCTAGAGCATGAGGGTGAAGAAAAATGAAGCCATGGCCAAAGAATTCAAAGCTTTATATATTAAAAAATTAAAAAAGATCAAAAGCAATCAATAATTGTTAGCTTAAGATTGAAGCACTCTTATTGCTCATAAATAGCTTAGCATACTTCAGTAAGCATAGGGACACAAATTCAGAACAAACACATGCTTGTATCACTCTTGTATCAAACTTGAAATTTTCAAAGAAATTTGAATTTCGAATTTTTAGTTCAAGCTAATTTCAATCCAAACTAAACATTCAAACATCTTCCTCAAGTATCACTGAACCTATCCAAATCAAATTCAAGCTTTGAAATTCACTAAATCGAGCACTATAGCTCACGGTTTGTTCAAACATAAACCAACACGAATCTGATTATTCATGCATATTCAATAAGATGTAATCCCATATTTGTGTTTAGTTTGGTGCTCTGATCGTTTCTGGAGCTTTAATTGAGTTTTAAAGGTCGTTTGTAGAATATACCATTTTAGGGTTCTTAAGCTAAAATTTGGGATCCTTTGATTTAGGCAAAATTAGCAGAAACTAAGGGCATATTTGAACTCAGGGGACAATTTTAAGTTGAACCATGGTCTCCTAAATAATTTATCTCGCTTGTATGAAGTTTTGACATGTGCAGGTCTTGTAGCTACGGACGAAAACCGTCACTAAAGGCTTTACCTACAGTTGCAGAGCTTTAGCCACGGAAGAGAGGAAGAAGATGATTAGGTGTCCCAATCTCATTGGCTGGAAAACGCGCGCGTGGATTTTTAAATCCAGCCAGACTTTGTGCTTGCCATCCACGCGTATGCCATGTGCCCTCAACATCTGAACCATCAGATCAACTTGCCAGCTCATCCAACGCTTGTGACATGCTAGTCCTTACCATGGACTCTCCAGCCAACCACACTTGATCTTTTTTTTTTATTTTCTATTTTATTTAGTTTTCTTTGCAAAATTATTTAAAAATAGTTTTAAAAATCAAAAAAATATAATAAAAATATTCTTAAGTTGAAAAAATAATATATTATTTTTTGACATAAAAATATGTTATTTTTCTTCATAATTAAAATATTTTGTTTAATTAATTAGATAATATTGTTATATTTATCTTTTAATTATTTCTAACCCATCAAAAAAATCAGAAAAAATATTTTCATTTATTTAAATTAGGTTTATATATTATAAACTAATTTTGTACATATTTAGAATATTTTTCTCTTTAAGTTCAATTTATGTGTATAATTATTTGTAGAATTATATGTTAATTAACTTAATAACCTCAAAAACAATTTCAAAAATCCTAAAAAATTTTAATTTTATTTTAAAATTAATTGACACACAATTTGGACATATTTTAGACTTAATTTTTTTTAGGTTTAAATTTTATTTCTAATTCCTAACATTTTAATTAAATTAATTATGCATTAATTTTAATTAAAATCAACCATCCAAAAAATCCAAAAATATTCTCCCTTTATCTTATTGCAATTTAAATTCATAGATAAGTGTATAGGTTGTCAAATTCATGTAAATAGCGTAGTTTACATTTCTCGCACAATTGATGTAATAGCGTAGATTTATTTTTCGCATTTTACATTCCCGCACTTTAATTTCTGTACATATAAAACTGCGTGTATGGCAAAGATAATAACTGAAGCGCTAGATCACTAATTTCAAAGACAAAAATATCTGAATCAAAACACGATCACACTTGCACCTCTTAGGGTAATCCCTCTGTTACTCTTTTCAAAATCAATTCTACTGTTTCAAATACGATTCAAATTTCTTTTTCTGTATCCAGTCAAGGAAAATTTTCTAAAAATAGGAAAGGACCTTATAAACTTAGGGTAGATCTCCTAATTGCTTGCTCAAATAAAACAAAACTACAAATGTTTCACATAACACTGTTTTTTCAAAATGAACTTTCAAAAAGACAACACTTTGTATATATCCAAACAAGGATCATTGCGAAGTTAAAAATCTTTTTGAACCATCAAAACATCTTTCGAAAGATAAAACACTTTGTATACATCCGCACAAGGATCATTACAAAGTTAAATTCTTTACAAAAGTATTTAAAACCACATACAAGCATTTCAAAGCAAGACAAACGATTCAAACAAGTGAGCTAAGCAATTAAGAGCCCATGGATAACCATGGATACAAAGGGGTGCTAACACCTTCCCTTTGTATAACCTACCCCCGAACCCAAAATCTCTTTAAGGTCTTTTTCTGTTTCTTTTATAAACCTTTCCTTAATTGGATAAAATAAAAGTCGGTGGCGACTCTCTGATTTTCACAACTCAAAAAATAAAAAGAAGAGTCAGTTTGCATCCCACAAAAAACCGAGGACGACCCAATGGTTGTGAGAATCTGAAAAGAGGAATTCAAAGGTGGATGGATCGCCGTATCATTATGTTTGAGAAACTTCCTTCTATAGACAATTTGTGCGAAGTTTTTTCAAATGGGATGAAGATAGAGGACGTCTCAGTGGTTTCTAACATACCATTGAAAATCCCTACCAAAGCTCCCTTCAAGATTTCTGCTACACCCAGAATAGCATCTGTAATCATTACCAATCCGGCTCCATTTCCATATTCCTCAGATAAAGCTGTCCCGTGGAGTTATGACGCTAATGTTTATGTCCATGGAGTTAAACAAGACACCTTGACTGAAGAGGCTTTGAATTTCACTACTCCAACTGTTGATAATATTGTGGGGACTAGTAAGATTACAAGAAGCGGATGGATCTTTTCACCAGAAATTTCTCCAAATGTTGCTATTAATCCAGTCCCGGTCCCAGTTCCTAATCAAAATATCAACGCTCGAGGCAAAGAGCCACTAGTTGAACCAGTTCAAGTACCTGTGGAAGTCACTGTTGAAGATCCGTCAAGGCAAGAAATGGAGGAAATATTGAAAATCATCTGCAAAAGTGATTACAATATTGTCGAACAACTGGGGCACACTGCTTCAAAGATTTCAATGTTGTCTCTGCTGAAGTATTCAGAAGCTCATGCCAAGGCCCTGATGAAGTTCTTGAAAGTTGCACATGTACCACAGGAGATTTCAGTCGACCAATTTGAAAATTGTGTTGTCAGTCTAACAGTGGATAACGGTCTCGGTTTCTCTGATGCTGATTTAACCCCTGCTGGGAAAAATCATAATAAAGCCCTGCACATCTCTATTGAATGTAACGGCACCACTCTGTCTCATGTGCTGGTAGACAATGGTTCCTCGTTAAATGTGTTACCAAAAGTAGTATTGGAAAAACTTGACTTCGAAGGACTTGTGTTACAACCAAGCGATGTTGTGGTAAGAGCCTTCGACGGGTCAACAAGAACAGTGTATGGAGAAGTTAAGCTCCCAATCAGAGTGGGCTCTCAAATCTTTGATTCTACCTTTTACGTGATGGAAATTCATCCAGCATACTCCTGTTTACTAGGACGCCCTTGGACACATGGGGCAAGCGCTGTAACTTCTACCCTGCATCAGAAGTTAAAATATCCAGTAAAATGCAAGGTCGTCACAGTTTATGGCGAAGAAGAATATGTGGTTAGCCACCTGAGTAACTCCAAGTATGTTGAGGTGGATGGCGAATTCATCGAAACCCCCTGCCAATCTTTTGAGATGGTCCCTCCAGCTATCTCTACTGCCAAACATAGTTCTGCTACTCCTGCTACAAGAATAACTCCAACTATGGCTTCTCTCAAAGATGCTAAAGCAGTGATCGAAGAGGGTGGTTGCACAGTATGGGGACAACTCCTTGATATGCCTTACAAGTTTGATAAGCTAGGTCTGGGCTATACTAATGAAACTCAGAAGAATGATCAAAGTCCTCGTTCTGGAGGATTAATGTCACATTTCATCAGCCAAGGAGTAAATGCTATTGAAGACGACAAAGTTCCACCCGTTTCCAAGGAGGTTTGGGATACTTTGGGAGAACCAAGCGGTAAATACGACTTTCTAGTGAAGTACACTGCTCCTCAGAGTTCTTTTATTGCCGTTGAAGACGTTGTCCCAACTGGATGGGATGATCAGTTCGAAGATTACAAAAGTTTCACAAGTTCCATTACCGAGCAATACCAAAGTCCACCTAGTCCAAAAGAAGTATGGGATACACTGGGAGAACCAAGTGGTAAGTATGACTTTATGGTGAAGTATTCCGCTCCCCTGAGCTCGCAAATTGCTATCGAAGACATTACCCCAACTGGATGGGATGAACATTTCAAAGACAATATGACACTCACAAGCCCTGTCGCTCCTGAAAAATTCTGGGAGACACCAAATGACGAGAATGATTTTCTGATGCAGTACACTGCTCCCCAGAGTGCACAAGTCTCTATCAAAGACATCATCCCGACTGGATGGGACGATCTAATCGGGTATCTCTCTCAGCCAACAAAGGTATCTCAGCCTGGGCTCTCGTATCCAGCAGAGTATCTTGCTCATCCTGAAGGATCAACAGCTCATCTCATCACCAAAGAAGTCAATGCTGTGGAAGACGAAGAAGACAATTGCAACTGGAGCAACTGGATATTCCCTACTCACAACAATCGATTGAACAACTGGGAAGCTGAAGATGTTATCTCCTTTGATCAGGAGTAAATGCAATTTCCTGTTTTCGTTGTTTATATGTTCAAAGATAAAAATGGTTCATGTACTATCGAACCATGAACTTAAAAGCCAGGTGCCTTGCCCGAAGCACACTGGTCCTTTTTATAAGGGTTTGTCATACCATGATCATATGTTCATTCAATAATATCATGGGGCGTTTGCATATTCAAATTTTGTGATCCTTTTTGTTTCTTTCTTTCTTTATTCATTTTCAAATAGCTATGTATTCTTACACACACCCACATAATAAATGCAGATTCACATTCACTCTGGATCCTGTTGATAACGATTCTGCTATTGCCAGTCATGACTTTGAAAATCTGATCTACCAAATTGAGGACGAAAGTGAGGAAGATTGTGAAGTACCTAGGGAAATTGCAAGGCTATTAGAACAAGAAGAAAGGACTATACAGCCGCATGAAGAGCCAATTGAGGTTGTCAACCTGGGCAGTCACGAAGAAAAGAAAGAAGTCAAGATAGGGGCTGATTTAGAAGACAGTGTCAAGCAAAGGCTGATTCAAATGTTACAAGACTACGTTGAGATATTCGCTTGGTCCTATGAAGATATGCCTGGCCTCGACACGAATATTGTGGTCCATCGCCTGCCAATCAAAGAAGGTGGCACTCCAGTTAAGCAGAAACTGCGGAGAAGTAGGCCCGATATGTCCAAGAAGATTAAAGACGAGGTTGAGAAGCAATTCAACACTGGTTTTCTAAAAGTTGTAAGTTATCCTCCATGGATAGCTAACATCGTGCTTGTGCCTAAAAAAGACGGGAAAGTCGGAATGTGTGTAGACTACAGAGATCTGAATCGGGCAAGCCCCAAAGATGATTTCCCTTTACCTCACATCGATGTGCTGGTTGACAATACTACACAATGCAAGATATTTTCCTTTATGGATGGATTCTCAGGGTACAATCAAATCAAGATGGCGCCCGAAGACATGGAAAAAAACAACCTTTACAACCCCCTGGGGAACCTTTTGTTACAAAGTAATGCCCTTTGGTTAAAAAATGCAGGAGCAACATATCAACGCGCAATGGTAGCTATGTTCCATGATATGATTCATCAGGAAATAGAGGTTTATGTGGATGATATGATTGCAAAGTCCAACACCGAAGAAGAACATCTGGGTCATCTGCACAAGCTGTTTGACAGACTCAAGAAGTACAGGTTGCGACTAAATCCGAACAAGTGTACCTTTGGAGTAAGATCCGGTAAACTCTTAGGTTTCATCGTCAGCAGCAAGGGTATTGAAGTTGATCATGCCAAGGTCAAATCCATTCAAGAAATGCCCATACCCCGTACCGAGAAACAAGTCAGAGGATTCTTGGGACGTCTAAACTACATCGCCAGATTTATTGCCCATATGACTACTACTTGTGTGCCAATCTTCAAATTGTTGAAGAAAGATCAAGTGGAAAGATGGAACGATAAATGCCAATTGGCCTTTGATGAGATCAAAGAATATCTTCAAAAACCACCAATCTTGTTACCACCGGTGGAAGGAAGACCCCTAATAATGTACCTAACAGTGTTAGAAGATTCAATGGGGTGTGTACTGGGGAAACATGACGAGTCTGGCCAAAAAGAGCATGCAATCTACTATCTTAGTAAAAAGTTTACCGATTGTGAAACAAGATACTCACTGCTCGAGAAAACTTGCTGTGCCTTGGCATGGGCGGCTCGCCGACTAAGACAGTATATGCTAAACCATACCACTTTCCTGATCTCCGAAATGGATCCTATCAAATATGTGTTCGAAAAACCTGCTCTCTCTGGAAGAATAGCAAGATGGAAAATGATCTTAACAGAGTATGACATCCAGTATACTTCACAAAAAGCAATGGATGATTATCAAGCATTAAACTTTGACTTCCCAGATGAAGACATTACGATAGTTACTGACTACGAACAATCAGGACCGGAGGAAGGATCCGAGCCAGGATCCCGATGGACTATGGTTTTTGATGGAGATTCTAATGCGCTTGGCAATGGCATCGGAGCGGTGATCATTTCTCCTACAGGAGGACATACACCATTCACTGCCAGATTATGTTTCAACTGCACTAACAATATAGCCGAGTATGAAGCATGTATTCTGGGTCTCAAAGCTGCAATCGATTTGAGAATCAAGTTCCTGGAGGTCTATGGAGACTCGGCCCTTGTAATTTATCAAGTCAAAGAGGAATGGGACACGAAGCACCCAAATCTAATTCCTTACAAAGAATATGTGCGGAGTTTGATTTCTTACTTTGAAGAAATCACTTTTGAACATATCTCGCGAGAAGAAAATCAACTGGCTGATGCTCTAGCTACCATGTCATCCATGTTCAAAGTCAGGTGGGACAATGAGGCGCCAATGATTACCATTTACAGACAAGATGAACCAGCCTATTGCAATGAGATTGATACCGAAGGAGTGGAAGAAAAACCATGGTTCCATGAAGTAAAAAGATATCTCGAAGCCCAAGAATACCCTGAAGGGGCATCCATTAACGATAGAAAGTTTCTAAGAAGATTTGCTGCCATATTCTTTCTAAGTAATGGAATCCTGTACAAACGCAACCATGACTCGACTTTGCTTCGTTGTGTGAACAAGAAGGAAGCGGAATAGATTATGGAAGATATACACGATGGTGCCTTTGGTACTCATTCAAGTGGACATACAATGGCTAAAAAGATCTTAAAAGCAGGTTATTATTGGTCTACCATGGAGACAGACTGCCACCATCACTCCAGAACTTGTCACAAATGCCAGATATATGCCGACAAAGTACATGTACCTCCAGTGCCATTAAACGTTCTGACAGCTCCTTGGCCTTTTGCAATGTGGGGAATCAATATGATTGGAGAAATCAAGCCTACTGCTTCCAACGGACATCGTTTTATCCTGGTCGCTATTGATTACTTCACAAAATGGGTAGAAGCAGCTTCATTTGCTTCAGTTACCAAGAATGTGGTGGCTCGGTTTATCAAGCACAATCTCGTTTGTCGGTATGGCATCCCTGAAAGGATCATCATAGACAATGGCACAAATTTAAACAACAGGATGATTACCGAACTCTGCACGCAGTTCCAGATCAAACATCACAATTCATCCCCATATCGACCAAAGATGAATGGCGCGGTAGAAGCTGCCAACAAGAACATCAAAAAGATCATACAAAAGATGACAGTAACCTACAAAGACTGGCATGAGATGTTACCTTTTGCTCTTCATGGTTATCGCACATCAGCGCGTACTTCAACAGGGGCAACTCCATTCTCCTTAGTCTATGGTATGGAGACTGTTCTTCCAATTGAAATTCAGATTCCTTCCCTAAGGATTATGAAAGAAGCCGATCTAGACGAAGACGATTGGATTCAGACTCGGTTGGACCAGATAAATTTGATTGATGAGAAGAGGCTCGCAACTATTTGTCATGGTCAGTTGTACCAGAAACGTATGATCAAAGCCTTCAATAAGAAAGTCAAAAGTCAAGCATATCAAACCGGTGATTTGGTTATCAAACGCATCATTTTACCACAGGGTGATCCTAGAGGCATGTGGACTCCCACTTATGAGGGACCATTTGTAATCAAGAAGGTATTCTCCGGCGGAGCCATGTTGCTTACCACTATGGATGGCGAGGATTTCCCACACCCTGTAAATGCAGACATAGTCAAAAAGTACTTCTCTTAAAGAAAAGCTCGCTAAGTTGAAAACCTGAAAGGGCGACTTAGGCAAAAAAATGAGCGTCTCGGTGTATTGAAAGCCTGAAAGGGCGATCCAGGCAAAAATTAGAGACTAAAAAATAATAATTATCCCGGTAGGCTGAAAACCTGAAAAGGCAGCCTAGACAAAAGTTAGGGAATAAAGCGTACGACTAAGTCTCGTTTGGTTACCTACTTACTTTCAAGGTTGAACACATCAAAGACACCAATCAGTTCAATCATTTTCTTCCAACAAGAGAGGGATGAGATACTCAAAGACAGATTGGCAATAGCAGAGTTGAAACTTGACTGGATTGTTTTCACATAGCTATTTCCCTTTATAAGTACTTTTCAAAGTTTTATGACCATTTCCTACTACTAGGATTTTCGTCTCCTTGTACTAATCCGCCTATGATGGCTCTCTTTCAAAATCAATACAGTTCATGCTCAAAATCAATGTTTTCACTTTTTCTGTTTTGAACGCGTAAACGTCCCAATGATAATTTTGAATGAATATATGCATTTGAATATGATTGATGTTTATAAGAAAAACAGGAATAGCATTCAGGTAATGTCCCAATCATCTGGACATCCTCCCGAAACCAGCATCAAAAGAAACGCCTCCCCAACAGAGATACTTTTCTCAGCGGATTCCTCAATGAGATTTTTCTCTCCAACAAAGTGATTCGAGAAACCTTATTCCTAAGCAGGGCTGTTCAAGATCACTATTCCCAGAAGGCATGATCCTCCACACCAAGGTTTGATCAAATAATGCATCGGAGGATTACACATCTTTCTTATTCCCATTCAGGGTGCATCAAAATCAGAACTTTCAAATTACCTTCATCCTCGAGCAGTAGTCAAAGATCCCTCAACAGAGCACCCTGGTCCGTAAGGAAGTTCCCCAACTGAGTATACTCGAACAAGATAGCAAAGATCATCAACGGTCATAATGCCTTCATTTCCAAAATAACAAACAGGGATTTATTTTCCCAACCGGGAGTTTCATACACTCTAAAACTGCATAAGTCATGTCCATACATCATACGCATATTCATACATAGCATATAATGTTTCATGACAAACGCATACATAACATGCACGGTTCTCATTTAGATTGAGAATTTCAACATATACATTACATGCATCTTGACATTGCATGTCACTAACTTGGTTTTTCAGGTGGACGAATATCCTCAGCAAGTTATTCTCAATCACATGCAATATTCTCCTAGGTTCTATTCGGACAGGCATTCTTCTCAGAACCAAAGATTCGAACTGAAGAGTTCTCTCTTTTCAAACCACCTATCAACTCAAAACAAGCAACGCAGATCTAAGTCGATACCTTGGACGGTTCCTTAATGATCTACCTTTAGAACTAAGTCGATACCTCAGACGGTTCCTTAAAGCAATCAATCTTCAAGACCTAAAAACGGACACCTCAGACGGTTCTGTAACGATCAGCCTTCAAAGATCTAAAGTGGATACCTCAGACGGTTCCACAAAGATCAGTCTTCAAGATCTAAAAACGGATACCTTAGACGGTTCCACAAAGATCAACTTTCAAAGATCTAAAGCAAACACCTCGGACGGTTCTGTAATGATCAACCTTCCAAGATCTAAAGCGGATACATCAGACGGTTCCACAGCGATCAACATTCAAAATCTAAATCGGAAAAACTTTGGACAGTTCCGTAACGATCAACCTCCAAGATTTAAAGCGGTAACCTCGGACGGTTCCGTAACGGTCAACGCAGAGGTTTTCAAATCCTTCATCAAGATATAAACAGTGGATTCATTCTGATGAACAAACCATCAACACATTCGCTAGATGGCATCTGAAAGCCCATCTCAGGTAATGTTTTGATCCGCCAACAATATTTATCAAACCGCATTCAATACAAATTCCAGCATCACTTCCGGTGGAGGTAAGTGCAAATTTTCAGGGCATCTAAATATTCAATCATCTTCTACCTTCAGATTTCAATCGGTCTCTTCAGGTTTAAGAAGATTGAATAGGGGCAACTGTTATACCCCAAAATTTGTCCGCATCTTTTTCAGAGAGAAGGCAACAGATTTCTGTCTAAAAATTGGGAGTTTCATATGATCTTGGATTTTATTTCATAAATATCCTGATTTTATGATTACTCGGTTTTTAGAATATTTCTTATACGGTATTTTGGTTCGCTGTTGAATTTATTCTTACACAAACGCCAAGTACTGTTTATCACTTCACACACGCAGTTTATTTGAGATTTATTTACTGACGTAATTGGTACATGATTAAATTTTTGCAGGTGCAGAGTCCGGGGATTCAGACTGTACTGGTAACAATTAAATTATTATTAGTTTTTGTTTCCCACTAATTTTTGTACTATACTATTGTTTTCAAATCTTTTCCTTTCTTTTCAAATCTCTTTCTTTCAAATCAAATCCTAACTTTATTCCATACATCTTTCTTTTCAAACCCTACCATACACTTTCTTTCAAATCCTACTACCACTCAAATTTTCCTTTTTTGTACGGTATCACATCATTCCCCAACGTCTCTATCCTTCTTTTCACTCTATAAATACCCCTCATTTTTTCCATAAATTCTCACATCAAATTTCACTCATTTCCCAAATTTCTATCTCATAATTATTTTCTCTTCTTCCCCGGCAAAAATGGCAAAGTGGATGGATACGTTTTTTCTTATGGTCATCACTGTTTTAGTGGTGATCATGTCCTTTTTCTGTCTGCATAGTTGATCGCGACTTTACGTGTCTATTAGTCGGGATAACTGCAAGTGCACAGTCGTGTCGTGTAGTTTTAAAAGATATCGAATCCACAGGGACTATAAATCGACCTACCGTTATCTAAGTTACTATGTAAAGCTAAGGCTACTGATATTTGGTTTTTTTATAAATGAGGAAACTAAAATCTAAAATCTAGGTAAAATATAATAACAAACAGATATCAGTATGTATTTCATCTAACTTAGGTGATCCGAAGGTCCATTGGCTATGGTGTTAATTCAATTAAAAATCTTTATTAATTCTATTGATTAAAAGTCCTCCTCTCAAACTCTCGCTCTATTGATTCAGACTACGATCCTAACTCTTAATGTACGCTTTCGCCATCCCACCAGATTTAGAAACGCTTTTTGAAAACAACGTAATTAATAAAATGCTTATTTTATGAAGTCGTTATCTACTTAAATCTCCTAATCTCAAACTCTCGCTCTGTTGACTCGGAACATGCTAATATCCCTAACGTACGCTTTCGCCATCCCGCGCGGGTATAAAAACACTTTTTGAAAATAAATAAGTTCTAATTAGTTCTAATACGCTTTCGCCATCCTTAAAACTAATGTCCTATGTCTACTATCCAGTTAAAGATCTCAAACTTTCGCTCTATTGATTTTAACCTTTGACCGTCTTAACCCCTCAAACTTTCGCTCTATTGGTTTTAAGACTTACTAATTAAATTAGATATACAAACCAAAAACAAGTGATAATTAATAAAACATAATTAAGCCAATTTAATTCGGATCCCTACGGTTAAATTACTTTACATACCGACATCTAAATAAATTAGCCAGACATACTTAAAGAAACAAACATGAAATTATAATTATTAAACATGGAATTATAATTATTAAACATGAAATTATAATTACTAACCATATTATAATAATAATGATAAAACAATATTATAAGAACATAAAACTAAAATAATTGCAAATAAATAAACCTGGAAGTAAAGAAGACGAAATAAACTTGAATTAAATTGCGAACAAAACAAATCTTGAAACTTGAATGAAGCTTTGAAATAATGTCGGCAAGATTGTGATCCAAGAGTACATAAATTGTAGGCCTAAAACTAATGGTGTGGTAGTTCCTCAATGTGAGAAACTACCACTTTTACAAAGTGATAATATATGCCTAAAACTATGAACAGCGCTTCCGCGCCTAAAACTTGGATGACTTCAAATGAATGCTAAGACCCTTTATATAGTGAATGGCAATGGAAGTTACATTCAGCATCACGTGAGAAGTAGTGGAGATAGTGGAGTGGGAAGTTGAGAAAATATAGGAAGACTTGGTTGGTGGAGTATAGAATGGAGACGTGGGCCTTCAAATTTAAACTATATTTGAACGAGTCTTGAGACGTGGGTCTCAAAGTGGCTGGATTGTTGGAGACGGACGTCTCCTTCATGTGATGTGGCCTATGAACGTGGGTGAGCTTGGGAGACGGACGTCTCCTTTGATGACGTGGCCCTAGAACTTTGGAGACGGGCGTCTCCATGCAATTAGGCCCTTAGATGGGCGTCTCAGCTTCTTCATAGTGGGAGCTTCAGCTCCTTCGTGGGCTGGGCTTCCACACTTGATCCATCGTATTTTCACCCTTCACATTTGATTCATTCCATTTGCACCTCCACTTCACTACAGTACCTCTTTTCCATCTTTTAGGCACAAATAGTAGTGATTTTAGCTCAATTTCTTTCCTTTTCACAAATAGTCTCAATATGAGCGTAAAACCTGAAAACATAGAAAATACCGGCATAATACCAACATAAAGCAACATAATTAAGATAAAATAGGGAAATAATCATTGTAAATCAAGCCAAATATGTGATACATTTTCGTGTTATCAATAGTCCTGAAAAATGTGGACCTGGGATGCTTACACTTCCGTGCATCTATATGTTGTTATTTATAGCATGGGTTTTTAATCGTCATATTTAAAGTTTGTCGTATCTTTCGCTTTCAAATAATGTACCGTTCATTATATTTGTCGTACTGTTCGTTATATTATGTTATATTTGTACTGTCAGTATTAAATATTGTATTGTTTGTCGTACCGTCGTTTAATTATCAAGATAATATTATGTGTGTTTATTGCTAGTTAAATATTTATTTTTCTGTGCATTAAATATTTTTCAAGATTATTATCGGTAATTTTGTTCGCGTACGGTATATTTTATTTATTTATTATGTTTGTGTTTTTCTAACAACTCATGTAAATAAATTTTCACCATTAACAAAACAAAAAACAAAAAGAAAAAATTAACTTTAACTGTTAAGTTTTCACTTTAACTATTACGTTAATGCCCGGACAACCAGTTAACAATCAAACCCGCTGACAGCACGATTCTCCGTGTTTTGTACCATCAATCAAGTCAATCTTTTGCATTTCAAAATTCCAAGATTTTTGTTCTAGAAGTCTTCTGATAATCACATGATCAGTAGAGACTCAACACTGCACAAAAATCAGGTACGCTTAACTGACTCCTACACAAACAGTCCTTAACTAGGGTTTTTGTTTTTTTCAGGAGAACAAGTTTTTTGAAACCTCAAAATGGATTTCATGGATCTCCATATGTCTCAAAGTACCACCAGACAAATTTTCAAACTTCGATTCAATCGGACGCACAGACAGCAGCTCGTACAGTCAACAGACGACCAGTTTGACCGAAAAGTCAACAGACAGTCAAAAATGAAATTTTTTGTCAACATCCATATTTTGTTAAAAGATTGATCATTTGATCAATGGTTGATCATAATTCATCAAGAAAAGTTCAGAAATCAACAAAACCCTTAGTTTCAAAATTAGGGTTTTCTCCTAAAAAGTCAACTGAACTTTGACCGGCCATAACTCTCTCCTCGTTCATTCAAAAAATTCCAACCAAAGCTTGTTTTGAAGGAAATTCAATTATCTTTCAAATGAAATTTATCCCATGGTCATTGGATTTACCATATGGAAAATATGAGCCAAGACATTACAGGTCATTTTCAAAGTCAACAAAAAGTGGTTTTTTGTCAAAGCCCATAACATCAAGATAACTTCTCCAAATGCAAAAAAGTTTCCAAAGTAGCTTGTAGAGGACATCTTGAGGTTTCTAAAAAGTACAAGAACTCCTTCATATGATCAAAATTGAGGGAGATATGCCTTGTTGAAGTTGGCTATTTTTTGGAAAAATGCATGAAACTAGCATTGATCAAAATGGTTTTTTTTCCAAAAGAGGCCAAGCATGCATGATCCAAACATGTTTCTAATGATGTTAAAGGGCTCCCATGACCAGCATTTGTCCCATGACATTTTTGTTTCTTTTTTAATTTAATTTTATTACATTTAAAATTAAATTAAAAAAGAAATGATTCAAGACAATTATCCAAAGCTTTTGTCCTTAGCTTGAGTCACCAAGATGGCTTAACTTCTGCAGCATAGAGATTGTACAGCAGGCCTAGAGCATGAGGGTGAAGAAAAATGAAGCCATGGCCAAAGAATTCAAAGCTTTATATATTAAAAAATTCAAAAGTTTAAAAGCAATCAATAATTGTTAGCTTAAGATTGAAGCACTCTTATTGCTCATAAATAGCTTAGCATACTTCAGTAAGCATAGGGACACAAATTCAGAACAAACACATGCTTGTATCACTCTTGTATCAAACTTGAAATTTTCAAAGAAATTTGAATTTCGAATTTTTAGTTCAAGCTAATTTCAATCCAAACTAAACATTCAAACATCTTCCTAAAGTATCACTGAACCTATCCAAATCAATTTCAAGCTTTGAAACTCACTAAATCGAGCACTATAGCTCACGGTTTGTTCAAACATAAACCAACACGAATCTGATTATTCATGCATATTCAATAAGATGTAATCTCATATTTGTGTTTAGTTTGGTGCTCTTATCGTTTCTGGAGCTTTAATTGAGTTTTAATGGCGGTTTGTAGAATATACCATTTTAGGGTTCTTAAGCTAAAATTTGGGATCCTTTGATTTAGGCAAAATTAGCAGAAACTAAGGGCATATTTGAACTCAGGGGACAATTTTAAGTTGAACCATGGTCTCCTAAATAATTTATCTTGCTTGTATGAAGTTTTGACATGTGCAGGTCTTGTAGCTACGGACGAAAACCGTCACTAAAGGCTTTACCTACAGTTGCAGAGCTTTAGCCACGGAAGAGAGGAAGAAGATGATTAGGTGTCCCCATCTCATTGGCTGGAAAACGCGCGCGTGGATTTTTAAATCCAGCCAGACTCTATGCTTGCCATCCACGCGTATGCCATGTGCCCTCAACATTTGAACCATCAGATCAACTTGCCAGCTTATCCAACGATTATGACATGCTAGTCCTTACCATGGACTCTCCAGCCAACCACACTTTATCATTTTTTTTTCTATTTTATTTAGTTTTCTTTGCAAAATTATTTAAAAATAGTTTTAAAAATAAAAAAATATAATAAAAATATTCTTAAGTTGATAAAAATAATATATTATATTTTGACATAAAAATATGTTATTTTTCTTCATAATTAAAATATTTTGTTTAATTAATTAGATAATATTGTTATATTTATCTTTTAATTATTTCTAACCCATCAAAAAAATCAGAAAAAATATTTTCATTTATTTAAATTAGGTTTATATATTATAAACTAATTTTGTACATATTTAGAATATTTTTCTCTTTAAGTTCAATTTATGTGTATAATTATTTGTATAATTATATGTTAATTAACTTAATAACCTCAAAAACAATTTCAAAAATCCTAAAAAATTTTAATTTTATTTTAAAATTAATTGATACACAATTTGGACATATTTTAGACTTAATTTTTTTAGGTATAAATTTTATTTCTAATTCCTAACATTTTAATTAAATTAATTATGCATTAATTTTAATTAAAATCAACCATCCAAAAAATCCAAAAATATTCTCCCTTTATCTTATTGCAATTTAAATTCATAGATAAGTGTATAGGTTGTCAAATTCATGTAAATAGCGTAGTTTACATTTCTCGCACAATTGATGTAAAAGCGTAGATTTATGTTTCGCATTTTACATTCCCGCACTTTAATTTCTGTACATATAAAACTGCGTGTATGGCAAAGATAATAACTGAAGCGCTAGATCACTAATTTCAAAGACAAAAATGTCTGAATCAAAACACGATCACACTTGCACCTCTTAGGGTAATCCCTCTGTTACTCTTTTCAAAATCAATTCTACTGTTTCAAATACGATTCAAATTTCTTTTTCTATATCCAGTCAAGGAAAATTTTCTAAAAATAGGAAAGGACCTTATAAACTTAGGGTAGATCTCCTAATTGCTTGCTCAAATAAAACAAAACTACAAATGTTTCACATAACACTGTTTTTTCAAAATGAACTTTCAAAAAGACAACACTTTGTATATATCCAAACAAGGATCATTGCGAAGTTAAAAATCTTTTTGAACCATCAAAACATCTTTCGAAAGATAAAACACTTTGTATACATCCGCACAAGGATCATTACAAAGTTAAATTTTTTACAAAAGTATTTAAAACCACATACAAGCATTTCAAAGCAAGACAAACGATTCAAACAAGTGAGCTAAGCAATTAAGAGCCCATGGATAACCATGGATACAAAGGGGTGCTAACACCTTCCCTTTGTATAACCTACCCCCGAACCCAAAATCTCTTTAAGGTCTTTTTCTGTTTCTTTTATAAACCTTTCCTTAATTGGATAAAATAAAAGTCGGTGGCGACTCTCTGATTTTCACAACTCAAAAAATAAAAAGAAGAGTCAGTTCGCATCCCACAAAAAACCGAGGACGACAAGATCAAACATACAATTTGGCAATTCTTGAGAAGATAGGTTGACCTACTTCATTGATTAGGTCGACCTAAATGGAGTATATTAAACCAGTTGGTAATTGTTGCCAGTTGGGTCGACCTGTTGGGGGCCTAGGTCGACCTAAAATCAGTTGAAACACGTTGTTGAGATTTTTCTTCATTTAGGTCTACCTAGGAGCATGGGTGAGTCGACCTAACAGAGACATACTTTGTTTGCTTTAGTTTGAGTCGACCTGATGATGAGCTAGGTCGACCTAACAGAGGCAAAACTGTATGCTGAGTAATTGAAGCTTCACAGGTTGACCTGGGCACATGGTAGGTCGACCTACATTATCTTAGATAGCCAAACCTTGATTTTCCTTGAGTCATCCACTTGTGCTTTTATGTTTGCTCACTTATGATGTTTGCCATGAATCGAAAACTCCTTGGTGAGTATAGGCTTGTACTTACATACTCCCCCTTTTTGATGATGGCAAACAGTTGATTAAACGACGAAAGCTCCCCCGGACTTGTATGCGTAAGCTCCCCCGTACTAAGCTCCCCCGTACTCTCAACTCGTCTCCCCCTTTGACAACGTCAAAAGAAAGAGAACAGGAGAATAGTAGAAGAGAATAACATAATAATCGAAATAAAACAATGTCTTGCATAACATAATAGTAGAGCAGTAGAACATAATATTCAAACATAGTTAAAAGTACAAACCAAGCTTAAGTTCAAGGAATAAAAGTAAGCAGTAAAAAAATAGAAATGCAATGCAATGCAATGGGATGAGCTAATGAGATGCAATGCTCGTTAACGTCTGGCCCGTCTTCCTCTTCCTCTTTGGAAACCTTGAGGTCGATCCTCTTCAACTTGTTCCAGCAGGTCATGGACGGATGTGTTGAGAATGTTGAAGCGTTGGCTCAGACTAGCGTGTCGATTGTTTGTTGTTTCTTCAAAACGGTTCTGTCGTTCAACCATGTTTGATGCAAAGGTCTCAAAATCGCTTTTGTGCTCTTGAACCAAACGATGAAGATTTGCATACTGGAGTTGTTGTTCATTATAACGATCCTGTTGAAGCTGTTGCATATTCTGAAATTGGAGCTGTTGTGCTTCAAAGTTTTGTTGTTGAAGAAGTTGCATGTTCTCTAACATGGAAATGATGTTTGATTGATCCGGCTGAGGTAGGGCTGTGTATCCCCAAGGGATTTTCTCTTCTTGAGGAGGAACATATTGCCAATTTGAATCCCCATCATGAGGAATATCTTCCATGGTGTGATCATCATCATTTGGCATGTCAAGGTCATGCCCTTCCTCTTCATTACCTCCAAGGTGACCAAATTCTACAGGATCATCATAATTGTAGATAATTTTTCCGGTTCCCTTTGGGATGAGATGGTAAGTTTGCCTATTAGGATCCCAGTGATAGCCCATGAGGGTCAATGTTGTCTGAGAGAAGTCTTAAGGCTGTTTGACCCTAGTGTAAGACAGTCCATCAAGTTTCATACCAAAATGGTTCACAATTGTCTGAATGATTGATCCATAGCATAGAGCAGTAGTTTTCTGCTTTACCTCATAGAACTTGGTGGCGAGAAAATTTGGCCAGTTCACACGGGTTCTGTTTTGAAGCAGATACATTAACAGAATTTCATTTTGTTCAACTCTAGAGTATCCTCCTGCTCGTGGTCTAATGATTCTTGAGATAATCCAATTTAAGAGCCTAGGATCTCTTTTTAAGTGCCCTGCTGTAATTGTTTCATTTGGTTTGTCAATAACGGAAGGGTCTTTGAGGATTGATCTCATGTAGGCCAAGTGATCATAGTTAGCCGAAACCTCACCGTCTTCTATATAGAGTTCATCTCCCACAATTGTAAGACCAAAGATGCTGACCCAAACCCTTTTGTCAACCAGGTGCGATCTAGACCCCATCTTAAACCTGAAGCAACAACCTTCCCCCTTTTGTAACCCAGCATAGAAAGCCCTAACAGTGTTCTCACAGTAAGGAGTGTCACATTCCAATAGTGGATGGACATTTTGATGCCTAATCAAATTAGTAACTTCGGGTATATGCATACGGTCGGCTACCTTAGGGTTATAAACATATTGCTTAATTATTTTCCGTTTCATCTGCCATTTTTCAAAATTTTCTCTACAATTGGGATGAACGAGAGCTAGAGCACTTACCGGTTGAGAGGATGATCCGGATGCAATTTCCTTCCCTTTTCTGGATTTTGGGGCCATGATTGGAGATGATTTGTGTGAAAGTATTGAGAATTGGAGGAATTTGATCTTGGAGGATTAGGGTTAGCCGTAGACAAAGTGTTTGAGAATGAACAAGACTGAAAATGTATGCATTAGTATGTATGAGAATGGGTCGGTTCGACCTAAAAGCCCAATTTTTGACATTTATGTCTCAGTAGGTCGACCTAAACTAAGGCTGCGTCGACCTAGCAGAAGCAATGAAAAAAAACTTCAGAATAGGTCGACCTAAAACATGTGTAGGTCGACGTAGCTGGAAGTGTTTTTGTTAATTTTTAAAAAGTGCTTCAACAGGCCGACTCAGATGCATAGGAGGTCGACCTAAGATGGTTAAAATGCTCGAAATTGTAATGGAGAGACTTATGAGTGTTTGATGTGTGCTTATTCTACTATGTTTATGCCCAAACATGATATATTATGAGTAATGATGAACAACATATACATGTAAATGAGATAGGTGGAGAAGCATATATGAAGTCACTATAAACATGTTAATTGATAGCATATTATAGCATCAATAATATTTTTGGAAGTGAACAACAAACATGTTACCATTTTCTCAACTTGCAGATATCTTGTCATCTTTGTCAATGTAGCACGATCCTTGATTGATTTTGTACTACCTTCATACTAAGAGAGGTGTTAGCTTGAGCATAATCAGAGTATAGAATTAAAAATAATTAAATAAACAAACAAGAGCATGTTTAGCTCAAATTAGAGATATCTAATATCCCTAATTCTCTTCGAATGTTGAAGAACGGCTCGGTTGCAAGAGGTTTGGTAAAGATATCTGCTAGTTGTTTCTTGCTCTCTACATGTTCAAATATTACTTCTCCTTTTTCTACATGATCTCTTAGGAAGTGATGCCTTATTTCGATATGCTTGGTTCGTGAGTGTAGAATAGGATTCTTGCTTAAGTTGATGGCGCTTGTGTTGTCGCACATGATAGGTATTCGATCAAGCTTAATACCAAAGTCAATGAGCTGCTGCTTGAGCCATAATATCTGAGCACAGCAGCTTCCGGCAGCTACGTATTCTGCCTCAAATATAGATAATGCAACTGATACTTGTTTCTTGCTGTGCCAACTTATCAATGAATTTGAGAATAGATGACATGTCCCACTGGTACTCTTTCTGTCAGATTTGCATCCAGCAAAGTCGGAGTCGGAGTATCCCACCAAATAGCATTCATTTCCCTTAGGATACCATAGGCCATATGTAGTGGTTCCACGGAGATATCGTAGAATTCTTTTTACAGCTTTTAGGTGTGATTCCTTTGGGCATGATTGGTATCTTACGCACATGCATACACTAAACATAATGTCCGGTCTTGAAGCTGTTAGGTACAATAGTGAGCCTATCATACCTCGGTACAATTTAACATCAACTTCTTTACCCTTTTTCATCCTTGTCTACGTTGTCATTGGTTGCCATAGGTGTGTCAATTTCCTTTGCCTCACTCATTCCAAATCTCTTACGAAACTCCATGCAATACTTGGTTTGACTAACGAAGGTTCCTTGACTAAGTTGCTTGATTTGTAGACCAAGGAAGAAGTTCAATTCTCCCATGAGGCTCATCTCAAATTCACTCTGCATAAGCTTAGAAAATTCTTTGACAAGTTTTGCATTAGTCGACCCAAATATAATATCATCTACATAAACTTGAACCAAAAGTATATCTTTATCTTTTCTTTTAATGAAGAGAGTAGTGTCAACTTTACCCCTAAAGTATCCCTGACTAAGTAGAAATTTGCTTAAACGTTCATACCAAGCCCTAGGAGCTTGTTTAAGACCGTATAAAGCACGTTTCAACTTATAAACATGGTTTGGATACTTGTAATTTTCAAAACCGGGTGGTTGAGCTACATACACCTCTTCATTAATGTAGCCATTTAGAAAGGCACTTTTAACATCCATTTGAAAGAGCTTAAAGTCTTTTGAGCAAGAATAAGCAAGTAAGAGACGAATAGCCTCGAGACGTGCTACGGGAGCGTACGTCTCTTCATAATCAATACCTTCCTCTTGATTGTAGCCTTGAGCTACTAATCTAGCCTTGTTTCTAGTAATAACTCCGTTTTCATCAAGTTTGTTACGAAAAACCCATCTAGTACCGATCACTTGATGTGCTCCCAGATGAGGGACAAGGTCCCAAACATCATTCCGTTTAAATTGGTTTAATTATTCTCGCATGGCCATTAGCCAATGCTCATCAATTAATGCGTCCTTAGCGTTTTTCGGCTCAACTTGTGAAACAAAAGCAAAATGATGACAAAAGTTACTTATCTTGGAGCGTGTTGTAACACCCTTTAAGATGTCCCCTATTATGTTGTCGATTGGATGATCTTTTACGTTTGTCCAGGCCTTAGGAAGTTCTTCGTTGTTTGAGATGCTTTCTTTTTCAACATTATCATGAGACTCATCTTTCTCTTGCTTAGCATCTTCCTTTACAACACTTTCACTTTCGTCTTCCTTATCTTTGACAATGTCTTCAGTAGATGGGCCTGCACTATCAAAAGATATACCTTTCTCGACACATTTTGCATAAGATTCATCAAAGGACACGTGAACTGACTCTTCAACTATAAGTAACCTTTTGTTGTAAATCCTATATGCTTTACTAGATTGAGAGTAACCAAGAAAGATGCCTTCGTCAGCTTTAGCATCGAATTTCCCAAGGTTATCCTTACCGTTATTTAACACAAAACATTTGCAACCGAATACGTGGAGATGTGACACATTTGGTTTTCTACCCTTTAATAATTCATATGGTGTTTTGTTTAGTATAGGACGTATTAGTATCCTATTCAAAACATAACATGCGGTGCTAATAGCATCAGCCCATAAATATTTAGGTAGACTACCCTCATTGAGCATTGTTCTTGCCAACTTCTCTAGAACACGATTTTTACGTTCAACCACTCCGTTTTGTTGTGGTGTTCTAGGAGCTGAAAAGTTATGTTCAATTCCATGTTTATCACAGTATTTTTCAAAAAGATAATTTTCAACTATTTTAGTGTTCATTTTATTTTTACATAACCTTGCAAATTGAGTAAAAGCTGGAAAAGTTTGATCCTTACTAGGTAGGAAGATTGTCCAACAAAATCTAGAGTAATCATCAACAATCACAAAACCATAGATGTTTCCACCGATGCTTTTTGTCCTTGAAGGTCCAAAGAGGTCCATGTGAAGAAGCTCAAGGGGACGTGATGTTGAAACCACGTTTTTTGATTTAAAAGAAGTTTTTGTTTGCTTCCCCTTTTGACATGCATCACATAGATGATCCTTTGAAATCTTTATTTTTGGTAAACCGATTACTAAGTCTTTTGTGACAACCTTGTTAAGTAAGTCAAAATTTATGTGGGCAAGGCGTCTATGCCAAAGCCATGAGTCTTCACCTAGAGAAATGAGACACTTGGCACTTGACTTGGATACTTCGTCCAAATTCAGCATATAGATGTTGTTTACTCTTATGCCATTAAACATAATTCTCTTTTCTTAGTATGTTCTATTGTGCAACCAGAATTTGTAAGATTTACTTTGAAATCTTTGTCGCACAATTGACTTATACTTAAGAAATTATGTTTAAGACCTTCTACTAGTAACACATCAGTTATAGTTGTGGTAGACGGGTTACCTACACTTCCTTTACCAAGTATAGCTCCCCGATTGTTGTCTCCATAGGTGACATACCCCTGTTTCTTTGCGTGAAACTCAACAAAAAGTGATATGTCTCCCGTCATGTGTCTTGAACATCCGCTATCCAGGAACCACAACCTTTCGGCAATGTCAAGACACTTTTCCGGCAAAATTAATTTAGAATTGAAGGTCCCTAATCTTCATTGGGTCCTTGATAGTGAGCAAATAAGGTGTTGCACTTAAGCAACCATTGAAAGACACCTTTAGGAACTAAAATTCTCCTAAATTTGCATTTTTCAATGGTATGTCCCTTTTTGCAACAATAGTGACACGTAATATGATGAGAATATACCGTTTTGCTGGTTGATGCTTTAGGTACGAAGGTGTATTTACTATATGGAGGAGTATAAGATCTCTTGAATTTGTTTGGATCAACCGCAAACGTCACCTTTGGTTGTAGAGCCTTATCTAATTTGGCTTTTAGATCTCTTACTTCTTTTTGCCAAATATGACATGTCTCACAACCAAACCATGATGTAGGCTCTTTCTCAATTTTATCTTTTTGAATATCTAGCATAGACTGTTTTAAAGCTTCCATATCCTTTTCGGTTTTCTCAACTTTTGATTCAAGATATGAAAATTTTTTCTTATTTGAGGCCAAAAGTTTGAAAGCTTCAATTGCATCTCTATGTAGTTCTTCAAAGGCTAATTTTAATTGAGAATGAGATACCTTATCTACAAGTTCGGGTTTAAGATGACTTACACGTTTCTTTTTCTTGTGTTGATGAGCCATAAGACATAAGTTTGCCGATTCTTCTTCATCACTTGATGAGTCTTCACTAGATGAATCACTTTCCCATGCTATGTAGGCTCTTCTAGGCTTGTTGTGACCTTTGCTTTGATTCTTCTCCTTCTCCTTCTTAAGGTATGGACAATCCGGTTTGTAATGACCAACTTTACCACAGTTGAAACAAGGACCTTTGGATTTTCCTTTGTTATTCTCATCTTGTTTGTACTTGTTAAATTGTTTCCTATAGTTGATCAAGCTTTTGTCGGAGTGTTTTGCTCCATTTTTCTTTATGTATTTGTTGTACCTTCACACAAACAGTCCCATCTCCTCATCATCCGAGTCTTCCTCATCACTTGTATCACTATCCTCTTGCTCTTGCTTTGAGGTCTTGGAGCTTGAAGCCTTTAGAGCTATTGACTTCTTCTCTACCTCTTTCTCCATGTTCTTATCTTTCTTTGCCCTTCTCTCATGCATGTCAAGGAATTTAAGATGTTGCTCATGTTCTTCAAGTTTACCAAAGAGAGTGGTGATGTCTAAGGTATTTAGATCATTTGCTTCCTTTATGGCTGTAACCTTGGGTTGCCATTCCCTGTTTAAACATCTTAAAATTTTGTTAGTAGTAATTGCATTGGAAACAGGTCTATCAAGAGAATTTAAAAGATTTTTAAGATGCACGAATCTCTTTTGCATGTTTTCGATGGATTCACCATCTTCCATGTGAAAGAGTTCGAACTCTTGAGTTAACGTATTGATTCTAGCAAGTTTGACATCATCCCTGCCCTCGTGGGCAACTTGCAATGTGTCCCACATAGCTTTAGCGGATCTACAATGGGAAACACGATAGTATTCATAAACTCCTAGAGCTGATATTAGAATGTTTCTTGCTTTCCAATCGTATCCATATCTCTTTTCATCTTCAGCATCCCAAGTATTTTCTGGTTTAGGGACAACAGCACCAGCTGCACTTGTCATGGTAATTTGAAAGGGACCATTAACAATTGCTGTCCAAATGTTCCTATCAATGGCATTGATATGAACGCACATACAATCCTTCCAATAGCCATAGTTTTCACCGTTGAAAACTGGAGCTCTATTGTGAGCCCCTTTAGGTCCGGAAGCCATCTTTCCAATAAGTGTTTCACGTAGCACGGAATAAACTAGAGCTCTTGATGCCACTTGTTAGACGCTAGGCTTAAGGATCTAGAGGGGGGGTGAATAGATGCCTCAGAATTTTTCGGATTTATTTCAAATTTAGGCGAAAGCGTTTCGGGATCGACTCACGTCTATTCCGAACCACTATTGAAAGAATCAGATATGTGATTAAACCACAAAATAGTTGAGAGTTAACTATGAAAATACTGCTTAGAGAATCAATCAGTTAAGTTAATGTAAATCGTTTAACTGCTTGCTTGATTAACTTTGTTTGCAATGACTTGATAATGGTTGAAGCAATATATCAAACACTTGGTAATAATGTCCAAATTGATTATGATTCAATGTGTGGTGACTTATGATGTTTATGCAGAATCTTATCACACAAGTTTAACACTTGAACCTTTGATCAATTTGCAATTATGACCAGAATTAAGCGAAACGTAAAAGAAAAGATAAAAGCGATAAGAACACGATATTTGTTCAGGCAGTTCGCCGATCGTCCACGCTACGACTACATCTGCCCCCAATTCCAAACGGGAATTGGGATGTCTTTCATTATGATTGAAAACAGTTTATACAAAGAAGATAACAAAGCGATAACGATAAACTGAATATGTTGATCCTTTGAATCTTCTTCCCCTTGATCTTGAGCCAGATCAAGTATCTTCCAAGAGCTTCACTTTGATTCTCTTTCTGCAGTGTTCTGAATTGCTCGAACCCTTGTTCTTCAATCTTCACACTCAGCTGAATCTTTGATGAAGTCTCTTGATA
Organism: Vicia villosa; assembly: GCF_029867415.1. Taxonomy (NCBI): domain Eukaryota; kingdom Viridiplantae; phylum Streptophyta; class Magnoliopsida; order Fabales; family Fabaceae; genus Vicia; species Vicia villosa. The sequence continues at coordinate 132,350,119 of NC_081186.1, read as the reverse complement.
AAAACCCCCAAAATTCACCAATCTTGGAGGACAAAATCCGCAGATTTTATTCACCAAAAACCCCACAAATCTTCACCCACTAGGAATCTTCAATTCCGTTCCATGGACGTTATCGATCTTGATCGCAAACCCTCAACGCAAAAATGATTGTGTGTAGTTGTGTTGGAGTTGAGAAGAAGAACGAAGATGAGAAGCCTTTGTGTCTCTTTCAGTTGTTGGTGTTAAGCAAAAATAATTAGCATAAAAAGATATATAAAGGAGCTGGTATGTTGGTGCAGATCAAACATACAATTTGGCAATTCTTGAGAAGATAGGTTGACATACTTCATTGATTAGGTCGACCTAAATGGACTATATTAAACCAGTTTGTAATTGTTGCCAGTTGGGTCGACCTGTTGGGGGCCTAGGTTGACCTAAAATCAGTTGAAACACGTTCTTGAGATTTTTCTTCAGTTTAGGTCGACCTAGGAGCGTGGGTGAGTCGACCTAACAGAGACATACTTTGTTTACTTTAGTTTGAGTCGACCTGATGATGAGCTAGGTCGACCTAACAGAGGCAAAACTGTATGCTGAGTAATTGAAGCTTCACAGGTTGACCTGGGCACATGGTAGGTCGACCTACATTATCTTAGATAGCCAAACTTTGATTTTCCTTGAGTCATTCACTTGTGCTTTTGTGTTTGCTCACTTATGATGTTTGCCATGAATCGAAAACTCCTTGATGAGTATAGGCTTGTACTTACACCTGGTACAGCAAGAAGCAAGCTACAATTGCCCTCTCTACAACAGAAGCAGAATATGTTACTGCTGCTGGATGTAGTACACAGATGCTCTGGATGAAGAGTCAGCTAGAAGATTATCAGATATATGAGAGTAACATTCCTATCTTCTGTGATAATACTTCTGCTATATGTTTATCTAAGAATCCTATCTTACATTCCAAAGCTAAACATATTGAGATTAAACATCATTTCATTAGGGACTATGTTCAGAAGGGTGTTCTATCTTTAAACTTTGTTGATACAGACCATCAATGGGCTGATATCTTTACAAAACCCCTTGCTGAAGATAGGTTTAAGTTCATTCTGAAGAATATTAGTATGAATTTGTGCCCAGAATGAAAGGATGAGAAGTTCTGATATATGGACTAGATTTGAAATACTAAGTTTTATTTTCTTTTATAAAAAGTTCTGATTGTTGATCAGTTAGATATTTTGATTCTGTTATTACTAACGTTTCATATGTCTAAGTTGATTCAGAATCTCTTTCAAAGCAAAACAGTTGTCACCAGCTATTCCAGAAGATGAACACGTGTTCACTCTAAGGGACAAGCATGCATGCAGTTGATGAGACGCCGCCCTAAGTAACTGTATAAATCATTTCAAATATCACGTTTTGCCCTAACGTCACTGAACATTAATTGCTTTGATTTTCTGCATTTCGTAATTGTTCATTCTTAGAATTTTATTGCATATTGTTTCAAATCCGTGTCTATTTAAACCGCCCTCATCACATCATTTTCTCTTTTCACGCATTCATTCTCTCTCTTGTGCATGCATTTCTGCAATCTCTTTGCTCTCTTCCAAAACCCTAAACCCAAAAATCTTAGAAAAGTGTAAATGGCTGCTTCTTCATCATCAAATGCTAGTTCTTCATCTCAACAACAAGAACAAGAACAAGAACTCATTCCTACGATCACCTGCTCGATTCCTCGAGATCAGTTAGAAGTTATATGTGAACTGATGGTGGATGTTGATAATCTGGAAGAACATCAAATCCATATCAAAGACAACTTGGTTTTTCAGAAATGGTCGCCTTTGTTTCTTGAATTCTATGGACCAGTATATCCAGACCTTGTGAAGGAGTTCTGGGTTCATGCGTTTGTTATTCCTAAATCCATAGCTTCGTTTGTTTATGGAAGGTTCTTCTCAATCACTGAAAACACATTGAGAATCTTGTTTGACTTGATGAATGTTGAAGGTGAGACTGAAGCAACTTTAAGAACAGATTGGAATGCAGTCTACACTGAAATCTTTTCTGATGGAAAGAAATCAACTAGAGTTAAGGATCTAAAGAACATATACAAAGTATGGACAAAGATTCTTCTAGGTTGTTTTTACCATAGGAAATCAACCAGTTCTTCTGATTTCGTCAATAGCAATCAACAATACATCATGTACTGCCTTGGTACAAACAAGAAGGTGGATGTCTCTTACATAATCTTCAATCATATGTGGAATGCTGTGAAGGACTCTAGAGATGAGAACAGAACAAAGAAGAAAGGAAATGTTATTCCTTTTGGGAGGATTATTACCAATCTTCTGGTTCAAACCAAGACAGTTGAAGAATTGGAAAAAGCTGCAATAGTTAAAGATCCTTACACCATCATTGGGAGTGTTCTGAATGGTCATACTTTGAGGAAAATGGGTCTTATTCAAGCTGTTGATCCTGCTCCTAAACCAAATCCAAATGTTAGAAGCAGAAGAGGTCCAGTTCTTGCTGACTTTGAGATGTTCTTTCTCAATTAACAGCTTGATATTAAGGTTCATTACCTTAATATTCTCATACTAGATGGTACTGTGGACGAAGCTGCAGTTGGGATAAGCAAGCAAAAGCTTCTGTCTACCAAGGATGGTTTGGTAGAAGTATTTCCAGAAGTTGCTTCTCAAAAAGAAAGAAGAACCAAGAGAAAGCTTGATCTTCCTTCTATCAGTGAGGAGAAGCGAAATGAAGAAAAAGTTGCTGAAGAGAAGACAGAAGTTGCTGTTGAAAAGGAGAATAAAAATAAAGAAGATGATGTTGAAAAGAAGAAGAAGAAAAAGAATAATGATGAGAAGGACGTAGAGAAGAAGAAGAAAAAGAAAAAGAAGGCTGTTGAAGAAGAAAAGGAGAAGAATGAAGAGGTAAATGAGGCAGAAGCAAAGAATAAGGAAATCTCTGAAGGGAAGAAGGTTGTGATTCAGAAGAAGAAGCGAAAAGAAATTGAAGCTGATTCTGAAAGGCCTCAAAAGAAATCTAAAGGTGTGTCTTTTTCTGAACCTGGTTCTGTTCCGTTTGTTATTTCAAAATCTGTACCAACAGAAGTTCCAAAACCCTCTCAACTAGAAATTCAACTAGAAAAAGCCTCCTCACCTCCAACCACCAAAGTTCTTACCCCTCCTCCTTCACCCAAAACCAATATTGCTTCTGACCACCCATATTCTGAACCCATTCTAGATGTTCTACCCCTTCAAACCCTCTTTCCACCTCACACTCATCTCTCCACTTCTCAACCTCCTCCTCATTCAAACTATGAACCTCTTAATGTCAATGCATCAGAATCTCCAAATTCTGATTCTTTACATGAATTTTTCCGTGCCTGCAATTTTACCCCCAAACCTCGTCCTGACCCTGCCTTTGTGAACCTAGAATCTGAGGATGAAACAGAATCATTGCTTTCTCTTGATAGAGAACCTGAACCCTACTTCATTCTGAACCCAGATTCTTCTTCCACCAAATTCAAAACCCCTAAGCTTGAACTATCTGTTAGTGTGAGTTTTGAATTTTTGAAACAAAAGGTGCAGACAAGACTGGAAGCCTTGAAGGTTGCACATAATGCCAGAACGGATTATGTTGCTACAAGAGGTATCTGGAGAGCTTTTAGAAGGGAGTTCAACTCTGACCTTCTGAAGCTTCAGAAGAAATGTGAAGCAGAAGCTCCTTGCCCTTGTGAGTTCCTAAGGGATTATGGATACTGCTATTTCTTCCCCATTTGGAACAGGAAATCTCTTGAAGAGAAGAAATTTGTTGATGAGCTTGAAGAAGTTCATCCTTTGGCTATGGTTGTGTGGAAGCCTTCACTCCATGTTCTGACTGGAGATTTTCAGTTCTTATTCAACTGGTTAAGGGAGAATCCCTCTGCTAAGGCACCAAATATGGTATATCCAGAAGTTGAATACCCATCAGAACCTGCTGCTCCTACACCTCCTCAGAACTTAGCTATAATTTTTCTGGCTCTAGAGAATCCAGATTCTGATATCCCTTCACTTGTTTATGCTGAAGATGCTTCTGAGGCAGAAGCTGATGCTGAAAAATAAGCTATGGAGAATCATCTTGCTATGTTATCTCCTCTTAAGGAAAATCAAGTTGATGTTCTCATGGTCGATGCTGCTGCTGAGACTCCTCTTTTGGACAATAGCTTTGATGCTTCTTCTGTTGGACCTTCTGTTCTGGTGAACACCATGAAGGCTCTTCAACATAATCAAGCTGATCTTGCTTCTCGTCTGGACAAGCATGAGGAAACTCACGATGAGTTCAGATCTTTTATGAAGACGCAAACAGAAAGCACTACTGAGATTCAAAACCTTCTGGCCAAGATAGTTTCTAAACTAGGCTAGTCATAGTGTGTCTTGGTCTTAGATGTTTTCTTGTTTCTTGCATCTATTTCTTGCATCTGCTTCTATTCCTCTTGTATACTTCTGATATGTTTTGTTAATCAATGAAATATTATCTTCTTCACTTTATTGTGTCATTCTTTCATCTGAATCTTTTATATGCATTTTGATGTTATGACAAAAAGGGGGAGAAACATGAGAATTGATTTGATTTACTATATCAGTTGCTGGGATTAAGTCTCAACATTCCTAACATTATTTGCAAGTTCTATGTCTTTGAGATTTTTGCAGGATTGAAGATACTCTGAAAAAGCTCAACATGAGAAGAAAATACATGGGAAAAAAGCAATTCTATAAAGAAGCATGTTCTTGGAAAATTGAAGCAAGCTTAGTGCAGTGAAGCTTCAAGATCAGAAGCAAGAAGAAGAATGTTCTGATATTCATTCGTAGAATACTCTGATGTTCTCGGTTGAGAATATGCTCTGATATATTTTCCTCATCTTATATGCTCTGATAAATGTTATTCATTAAGAATGCTCTGATACATGATAGTTATCAAGAATGCTCTGATACATTCATGTTATGCTCTGATACATTCATGTTCTGATATTTTTTTGTCTAGTATGTTCTGAAACATTTAAGGATGTAAATATGCTCTGATGATGCTCTAATACATTCAAGAATGTTCTGATTCAATTAAGCATTCTATGACAACAAAGAAGAAATTCAAAGCTCTGAAGCTGTCCTATGGAAACAAGAAGCAGAAGCTCTGAATTTTCTGAGTTCTAGGCGAAGTGAAAGTCTCTGCTGAAATGAAAAATACTCAGGGAAGTCTTTTATTTATAAATTCTTCTAGTAATTATTTCAGGGGGAGACATATTCACACACTCTGATTATATGCTTATGTTATATATGTGTAATTGTCTTTTGTCATCTGATATTCTGATTGCAAATTCATATCAATTATATATGTTTTTGTCATCATCAAAAAGGGGGAGATTGTTAGAACAAGATTTGTTCTGATCAATATTCTTTTTTTGATGATAACAATGTATATGAATTTTGTATAAGACAATGTGGTACTCTAATCCTATGCATTTTCCATTTCAGGAAATATATAAGGAGTATGCACAATTCAGCGCTAAGAAGCACTGACTCAGAAGATTCTGGATTGCAACATCAGAACATGCTCTCGCAAGACATCAGAAGATGGTCAAGCAGAATCAAAACATGGTCTATGAAGCATCAGAAGAACTTGAGATCAGAAGCAGTAGCACTGAAGTTCTTATGGTATCACGCTAAAGCATTTCAAAATCAGAAGACAAGAAGATGCTCTGCACCAAGTTGTAACTCTGATTCTGATTATTCAAATGTTGTATTCACAAAATCTGAGATCAGAAGTTAGTACTAGATGACAGGCTACAAAGTCTAATCTCTGACTGACAAAAGGAACGTTAGAAGCTACAAAAGGCAAAGTCAGTAAAAGCAGAGAAAAGCATGGCTCGAGGTAGTTGATAAAACAGTGAAAACATTAAATGCAAAGCTGTCCAGTCACGCAACGCATTAAATGCATTTCAACGGTCATGTTCTCAAACGCCTATATATAGTGAAGTTCTGATCAGAAGCAAAAAACAAATCTTGCAAAGAATACCAAAACGGTGCTGAATTCAAAACTAACGAACTTCATCTTCAACCTTACATACTTTGTAATATTTTAGTGAGTGTTAAGCTTGGAACTTAAGAGAAATATCACAATTGTGATTATAGCTTTCTAAGAAGCAATTCATACTCTTGTAAACATTTATTTTACATTGATTTGTAAAAGGTTCCTAGAGTGATTAGTGAGATCAGTAGACTCTAGAAGACTTAGAAGTTTCTAAGTGGTGATTTCCTAGAGTGATCAAGGTATGATCAGTATACTCTAGAAGACTTAGAGTGTTTCTAAGTGGATAACCATTGTAATCAAGATTGATTAGTGGATTAAATCCTCAGTTGAGGTAAATCACTCTAAGGGGGTGGACTGGAGTAGTTTCGTTAACAACGAACCAGGATAAAAATATTGTGTTCATTGTTTTTATTTTAAGAGTTTTTAAAGTCACACTTATTCAAACCCCCCCCCCCCTTTCTAAGTGTTTTTCTATCCTTCAACAACAACAAGGGGTACCTCCAAGATGGAAGAAACTATGACACAATTCACGAAAATATCAATGGCTAATCAGAAAAATCAAGAAGCGGCCATGAAAAATCTCAAAACTCAAGTGGGCCAACTTGCCAAGCAAATTGCGGCAAACCAATCAAGTTCATCTTTTTCTGCAAATACTGAAGTTAATCCTAAAGAACATTGCAAAACAGTGGTGACTAAAACTGAACCTAAGGGAAGTAATGGACAAATTGAAGAAGATGAGGGTAATGATGAAATAGAGGTTGTAGTTGAAAATCAAAAGAAGGAAAGTGAAGAAGATGAAATTATTGCAGAAGTAGAAAAAGAGACGACGAAGAAAAAAAGTGAGAAAGTGGAGAAAAGGAACAATGGGAGAAGAAAAGAGTGCCAAGGAAAATATGGCAAACAATGTGATTCCAAATCAAAATCTCCCATATCCCCATGCTCCGTCAACGAAGGAAAATGAAAGGACATATTTAAACAACTTCATATAAATATTCCATTTACCGAAGCATTGGAGCAAATGCCTAAGTATGCTAAATTCATGAAGAATATTCTCACAAAGAAAAAGAGGTACACAGATGAAGAGACAATTTTGCTTGATGCCCGTTGTAGTGCTGTAATCCAAAAAACTACCCCAAGAAAGGAATCTGATATCGGACGAGTCACCTTGCCGGTAACTATTGGAGGTATCTACACTGGTAATGATTTGATTGATTTGGGGTCTATCATCAATTTTATCCTTTTATCCATTGTCAAAATATTGGGGAATATTGTGATGAAGCTACTAGGATGACTTTGCAACTAGCCGATAAGTCTATCACTTCACCGTATGGAGTTGCTCAAGACATGCTAGTAAAGGTGGACAAATTCTTGTTTTCGATGGATTTTTTGGTAGTTGACATGGAGGAGGATCGTGATGTACCATTAATTTTTGGAAGATCATTCATAAAAACCGTCTGAATGATGATTGATATTGATAATGAATTTATAAACTATAAACTCAAAAATATTCTTACCAAATAGAGCATTAGTATGTAAAATTATTAAAAATACAATATAGTTTTAAAGAGATAAATTTTGAAAGATAAATTTTAAACTTTATTGTTTATCATTTTCATTTAAATAAATAAAATTATATTAGAAATTTTATGCTAAAATAAAAAAAAATAAAAAAAAAGCGAAAAAAGTTATTCTAGACACAAGTGACAACTTTACCATATAAATTTGTCCGTAATTAAACATCTATTATATCTTTCCATTATTAACATCTATTGTATCTTTCCATTATTAACCTCTATCATATATTTCTATATATTTAGGAAATATCATTAGAATCTCTACCAGGAAAATAAAATATATTTAGTAAAATTAGAATAGATGTTGTGTACTGCTATAAAATTATTTTACTGTCCACGTCAATTATTGGTATCGGTTTAATTTTGTTTAATTTTAATTTTTTTTAGACAGAGTTTGAAATTTTATTGGTATCTGTTTCTTGATATTCACCTGATTTGCTATTTGTGATCATTATTGTGTCTAAATTTGATGATTTGTTCATATTTTTTATTTTTTTTATTTTCTTCTACATTTTTTAGTCATTTTTTTTAGTAAATAATATAAATCTAAAATAGATAGAAAGTAAAAAAAAAATATATATATATATTTATATGTGAATATGAACGTTTTTTAAAATAAGGAGATTAAAAGATAGTGCGATAAATTGCATCCAATTTTTTTTATCTAATTATAAATAATTTTGATAATTATAGTGAGTAAAAATAATTAAAAAATGAATGAGTTTATTCATTTATTTTTATTAAAATTAAATTGAATTAAAAAATAAAAATAGAGAACAAAATAAATCTATCTAGACTTTGATTTTTGTTCAATAATTTATAACTTTTGATTTTGATTTTCATTATTTATAATTTAGATTCACTTTCTTATTTTATACAGGTTAATAAAATATATTGTTGATCATGATTTTTTTAACAATGTTATTTTTATAAATGTGGAACAAATATTTTTCTAATTAATGTCAAAACAAAAATAATATTATTCTAAATATTTTAATAAATGGTATTATTGGTATATACGAGAAAGAAGATACTACTGATTCAAATATTTTTATAAAATTAATGATAATAATAACTTAATGGTCTCCATATTAAAAAATTTAATGAATACCAATTTATTGAAAATGAACAAATCAACAATGATAATAATAATAATTGACTATTAATAAAATAACAAATCAATAATGATAATAATGATAGTTAACTACTAATAAAATAACAAACCGTGAAAGAGAACAAAACATTACTTTAATAGAGAGAACAAATTTATAATTTATTTAATATTTAAAAAATAATGCCAAAAAATTTATAATTTTTTTTACTTAAATAAATTTTAATACTTCATAATTAATTCTAAATTTCTTTTTTACTTAGAATATTTAATTCTTATTATTTACGTTGACAACTAGTAATTAATTGGATTCTCCCAAATTATAAAATTATTAAAAAAATATAAATTGATAGTTTCAGAATTATTTAAAACTATTTTTCAGTATCAATATATATATAAATATATATATATATATATATATATATATATATATATATATATATATATATATATATATATATATATATATATATATATATATATATATAACTATTTTTAATTGTCATTTCATAAATAATATACCTTTATTAATTAGATTTTATTTACTTTTTTAAATATAAAATTGTCACATTTATTTACTAATATGTAATAATAATTCCTTATTAATAGATTAAATGTATACTTTAAAACACAACCGTTACAAAATAAATGCATAAAATTTTTTGTAAAATAAACACAATTGTAAAAGTTCACTAAATATTCAGAGATAAAATGGTAACATTTATACTAAAAATTGATATAATATTTGTTTCAACAAAAAAAACATGAGACAATTATGATGTATGGAAAACACAATTTTCTTATGAAAAACATGAGACAATTATGAATGATAAATTCATACTATATTTTTGCATATATAAATTCATAATATTTTAATTTTATATCCATATCATATTTTTACAACTTATCAAATTCCATTCTCAAAAACTTTTTCTTTTAATTTTTTCAGCAACAATTGTTATTTGTCCAAGATTTATTAGAGATTCCTTATAAAACTTAACTGTGATTACATTTATTTTCTATTAGATGATAAAATCATATAATATCAATAGAATTGAATTTACAATACACAATAATTTAAAAATTATAGGCATGTCCAAGAGGCCGAACCTATTTTTGTGACGAGCCGACAAAATATTTACTTAAATTGAACCGATATTATATGTTTAATGACTTCTAAACTATTATAGCATTCAATCCATTAAATCTAATCAAATTATTAAACCAATATATTTTTTTTTTGATATTTTTTATTTAAGGAGTTAATTTTTTATAAAACTTACACAAATTATTAGTAAATTAGAAATGCCCAAAAAGTTTTATAATTTACAAAAAAAAAATTAGTTCAATTAACTTTTTTATGTATACTATTAATAACAATGACATTTTATCTATACAATAGTAATTTTAATATAAGTAAAATTTTTAAATTATAAATGTTTTTAAAATATTATTTTTACTTAGAAAATATTTATCCCGTGCCTCGCACGGGTCTAAATACTAGTTTTTACTATATAGTATTACTCTTTAGATAATGATTATTAATTTTTTCCTTTATTAAAATATTTAAAAACAAATAAATAATTAATTAAAAAAACAAAATAAGAAAATGAATAATCCAATTGGATTTAAAAAATTTAAAAAGAAATTGAAAAAATAAAATATAAACATAAGTAATCCACGTGGATTTAAAAAAATATAAAATAAAATAAAATAATGCCACGTAGACGTCCTAGTTGGACATAATAATTTTTTTTTGGGTGAAATAGTGAATTTGGGGGCTTTATTGATGGAATTTGAATATTACAAATGGGTGATAAATAAAATTTTTTATAGTAACTAAAGCGAATTTCGTTAATATTACAGGGAGACTTTGTAAAAATTATTTGATAAAAATAGCAGGGTACTGATAAGCTAACCGATAATTTATATCTTATGACCGATAGCTGATGACTTATAGTTTATAATTTATATATGATGATTGAGACTGATAGCCGATAATATAATTGAAGTGTTTGGTAAAATTAGCGGTTCAAATAATTTATAAATGTAAAATGACATAAAATATATTTAATACTTAATTATTTGTTAAAATAATAAAGATAAAAAAAGAAGAAAAAAATTATAAACTATAAGTTAAAACGCTATTTGAAATACAAATAAAAAATAAACTATAAGCTCATGATAAAAAGGTGTTATCAAACATGTCTAAATTGTTATAGAAACAAATTTAAATTATCATATGAATTTATAAACTATAAACTCAAAAATATTCTTACCAAATAGAGCATTAGTATGTAAGATTATTAAAAATATACACCATAAAATAGTTTTGAAGAGATAAATTTTGAAAAGATAAATTTAAAACTTTATTGTTTATCATTTTCATTTAAATAAATAAAATTATATTAGAAATTGTATGCTAAAATAAATAAAAAATAAAAAAAAGTTATTCGAGACACAAATGACAACTCCACAATATAAATTTGTCCTTTTGAGTAATTAACATCTATCCTATCTTTCCATTATTAACATCCATCATATCTTATCATATATTTAGGAAATATCATTAGATCTCTCTACAAAGAAAATAAAATATATTAGATTAAATGACTTACACCTCTAGTAGCGAGATTTAAAATTGGATTACTCCTATCATATTAAAATTGTAAGTTTTTTTGCCCCCTAAGAGAGAAAAATACACCCTGTAAAATATTTTTTTTGATTTACCGCCCTCGTTTTTACACGCTTAGGGGTGCCCAAATATTACAGGGGTAAATCAATTTTTTTAAGGGGGTAAATCAAATCTCGCTACTATTACAGGGGTGAAAGCCATTTAACCCAAATATATTTAGTAAAATTAGAATAGATGTTGTGTACTGCTATAAAATTATTTTATTGTCCACGTCAATTATTGGTATTGGGTTAATTTTAATTTTTTTTAAACAGGGTTTGAAATTTTATTGGTATCAATTTGATATTCACCTGATTTGGTAGTTGCTATTATTATGCTAAAACCAAATCAAATTAGATTAGGTTAGATTTAAATTAGATTAGATTTAATTTGATTCAACTTTAAATTTAAATTATTTTATTTAAGAAGATCTTTTGTATTTTTTATATATGGTTTCTGTTTTGAGCTTATTCACTTGACATTCGTCTTCTATTAAATTTCAAATCATCATGAATGCTCTCAATTCTCGTTCAAACAAAGATTTCATGCCAACCGATGATGAACTTCTTCAAAAGTTTCTCTACAACAAAATTAACAACAACCCAATTCCCGATTATCTCAACATTCTCGAACATGATTTATTCGGTACTAACCAAAATCCGTTGGATATATGGAATGAATTTGAAGCTTCATACTCATATGGTGGAAAAGACCTATATTTCTTTACTACCTTAAAGAAAAAATCTGCTACAAGCACACGCTCCGTTCGCACTATTGGCAATGGTAATTGGGAAGGTGAAGACACCGGAAAAAATATATTTGCCAAAGACACGAACCAACTCCTCGGTTTGAAAAAACGTTTTCGTTTTGAGAAGAGTAACACTCCTCAAGATGGTGGATGGATCTTGCACGAATATAACCTTGACAAATCTTTGATTAACAATACTCCGGTAAGCAAATTTTATGTTAAATTATTAGTTTGTGTTAACATTAATTAGGTTTAAGCCTAACTAGTGTTAATATATTTTTTGGCAGGTCAACAATTATGTTTTATGCAGATTTAGAAAGAATTTGAAATCTGAATCACAAAATACACATGCAAAAGCAAGTATAGCTGATCAATCAAATTCTCATTTAAGAAAAATTTCAAGAATAAACAATTGTTGCGCGAAAGAGAGTAAAGAAAAAACTATGATTCCTAAAGAAAGACAACCTATCATCCCTAAACAAGAAGAACCTGGCACTCCTAAACAAGTTGAATCGGTCATATCAGTAAGATTTTAATAATATTATATTGCTTTATTAACAATTAATTATCAATTGATTTTATGCATATTCAAGGTTTTTATTATTTTAAAAAATATAATCATATTTGTTTTTTCTCTCTCTTTTTTAGAGGAATAGTCACAAATTATAATGTAGATTTATGCTTTTTTTTTTATTGTTGTTACTTAGGAAAATAATGTTTCGGTGAAAAAATATATTATCTATGAAGAAGCAATAACTCAATCAAATGATGGAGACAAGAGGATGTACGAGGATGACATAAAGTTTGTATATAATGCAGAAAAAAGAAAATGCATAAGTACATGGCTAGAAGAGAAAAGATTTTCTGAACTAAGATTTCTTGGAGAAAATATTGCACAAAATCCAAAAAATCAAGTTGATAGGAGAAATAGCAAAACTAAGGTGGTTGAAAGAACTAAGCAAATAGAGTGCAATTTTAACAAAGAAGATGACAATAATATCATCATGAATAAAGAAGAAGGAGAAGAAGAAGAGGAATATGATAATGATGAGATGTCTTGGCCTGAATTATTTGCAAACAATCTATTGGAAATTAATGAAGGAGAAGAGTTCATAAAAGAAGACGATATTGAAATGCTTAACAATAGTTCTCATAAGAATTTTTTGTTGGAAAATAAGATTATGTAAAGTTAACCGTAATAGTAAATATTTTCTTAGAATTAATGGTAGCTATTAGG